>NC_140989.1:271058537-271267385 GCF_052327205.1 Somniosus microcephalus | reverse complement strand
CCTCACTGTGCCGGCTGAGACTGCTAATGGCTGTTCCTTCCCCACCCAGTGCAAATAATAATTGGAACGGGGCCTGGGTCTTTCCACCCCAGTTACCCCCACTTCCTAGGACATATGGAAAGTAAGCCTTCAGAAGTGGCTGTAAAGGCCCAGAACAGCCCCAATGGAGGGAGAGGGCCTTCTTGTGACCACCTGTCAATTCAGTTTGTCACAGAGACTTAACCTGCTGAAGGCCTTGGTCTAGGCTAAGGGAGACTTCTTTCTGATCTTCTGAGCACTTCTGTCCCTTCAAGGTCCCTCGCCTCCTCTTCTCGTGCTACAACGATATATGTAATGAGCCCCCACCCAGGAAAATGGATCTGGAGGGGCCAAGGCAGTCCCACTGTGTCCCAAAGAGGAGAATGGCACTCAATGTCCAATCTACAGTCCCCAGGAAATCCAGCCTACGAAGCCAAGCTGACATAGTCCTATTTGCAATTATTCTTATTTACCTGCAGATTTGGAGAGGGTAATTTTAAGTGTAGTTGCCTCATTATTACCATGGCTGCAGTGTGTACTATCTACAGGAATCACTGCAGCAACTCGCCAAGACTTCTTCTACAGCACCTCTACCACCTAGCACAATAAGGGCAGCAGGCGCATGGGAACACCACCAGCTCCAAGTTTCCCTCCAAGTCACACACCATCCTCACTTTGAAATATATCGCCGTTTCTTCATCATTGCTGGGTCAAAATCCTGGAACTCCCTACCTAACAGCACTGTGAGAACATCTTCACCACATGGACTGCAGTGGTTCAAGAAGGTGACTCACCACCACCTCCTCAAGGGCAACTATGGATGGGCAATAAATGCTGGCCTTGCCAGAGAAGCTCACATTCTGAGAAGGATGAAAAATAAAGGACCTTGAACAGGGAACCAGGGGGTCGGGAAAATGGAAACAGAAGTACAGCCACAGGTCTGAGAGGCTACAGATGTGCTTATCACCTCTGCTCTCAGTCTGTCTTGCCTGTTGCCAGAAGATCCCGAGGCCCAAAGATAGCACTGGAGAGGGAAACCAAACACCTACCTGCAGCCAGTCTCCATCCGCAGGTTGATCCTCAAACCTCCTCAGACCCTAGAGTCCGAGGAGAGTCCTGGCACATGCCCCACCATCAGATTTTTGGAGCAACCCTGAAGAAAGTGAGAAGGATGACTGCGCATGTCCCTTCCTGCCTCCTTTCAATACTAACGCCTATGGCCACTTACGACCAATCAGGCTTCCCAAGGGAATCCCAGGGCTACTTAGAGGGGTGGAGAGCCGAAATAATGGGTCTCCATCCCCTTTTCCTCTTTGCTGCTGCTGAAACTGAGGGTAATCTCCCCTGTAAACTCTTACTCACCTCGGTGAAGAGCACCAATGTTTTTTTTAAATAAATTAATGCCACCAAAATGGTAAATTATTTGGCACAATACCAGTATCAAATTGTAGAAAATATCACACAGAATGAACAATACACAGGTCCTACACTGGCTTTGAAAGTTTTCCTGAAAACTTTAAACTTTCCAAAGTGGAAACCATTTATTGAACACCACGTGATGAGACATCAAATTAATGCCACATAATCAGCTCCATACACCCAACCGAAACACAAACCTTAGATCAAAATTGTCTCTTAATGTTTTTCTACCTCCCACATGCACAATTCAATCATCAACATTTAATACTCTAAAGCCAAAGATCTTTTTTACTGTAATTTAATTAGCGTAAAGCTAACTTATTTACTGTGCCTTAAAAGTTTATTACACAATAGTTTCCTCTGTTCCTTTCTGCAATAATTTCGGGTGAATCAGCTCTTGTTTGGTTTCATTGTCTGTGTTTAGCCGGGTTGTGGTTACAGTAGAAATGTCAATTATCCAAAGTAATTGAGAACAGGGATGTCCAGATAATTCCTTTGTTTGGATAATGAAACACCAATCAAGAAAACAGATGCACTGTGCTTTTCCTTTCATTGTGTAAAGTAATGATGTGCTGGGTGCTTAGATCTTCGATTCATCATACTCTGAACAACTGTGCATGCATCTGCAAAGTAATTAACTGTACTCTCCCTTCTCACACATCTGTAATACAAAAACTACATCCAGGCACCTGTAATGTAATAAACTGTATCATACAGCTGTACTTTAACAAATTACATCCATGTATTTATCACATAACAAACTACATCCATGCAGCTGCGCTGCAATAAACTGCATTAATACAGTTGTATTACAAGAAACTATTTTTCCCAATTATCACAGGAGTTCTAAAGGGTCTGTCATCTCTTTCACTCCATTCCTTCTTCATATCAATGATCTCTGCTGCTCATCATCCAACCTATCCATTCCCTCACTTAACAATGCATTTTGCAGTTCAACAGGGTAATGAAAATCTTGTTTCTTTCAATTCGTCAAAGACTGAGTTTCCTCATTCCTCCAGCAAGTCTACATAACTACCAGAAATTCCTTTTGATGGTTCCACACTTATTGCTTCTTCATCTATCGATGTTTTTGGACAGCCTCACTATCTTCCTTCATGTCAATTTAAACTCTCACATCTTCTCCACTGCCTTCAAGGAGCTTAGTTTCCTCTTTCATGCCAAACATTTCTTTGCCCCGCAACAACTTTTTAATTCTGCAATGCCATGCTCCCAGTGGGGAGCTGTGCTCGCAGACATTGTGTCTCGGAGGATCAGAACTGGGAATGCAGAGATCAAGGAATTATCCTCTCAGTACTCTACAAAGCCCAAGTCCATCCAAGACTTGAATACTGCTCCCATTTCTGGACTGAGTCTTCCAGTACCTTTCTCTCACTCTTGGACAGGGTATAAGAAAAAGCTCATCTTCTGAGACACAGGGCTGGATTTTGTGAATGGAGACAAGTTGGAGGCAGGACTGCTGCTTGTTGGGTCCCAGTCCCGCCTCCATCATCTTCTGGCCAACCAGCAGGATTTTCCCCTGATTGACCTTGTTAAGCCCGCCCTGCGGGCTCAGCAGGCCAATTAGGGGGAATTCACTGACAGAGCACGTCAACGTCTGACGTGCTATCTGTCAAGACTTCTTGAAAGAAGAAATGTCAGTGTTTGACAGCTCTGTGAAGCTGTCAAACACTGACATTCTGTGTAGTTTGATGAGTCCTTGTGTTCAGGGCTCATCAAACCTTTCAACTTAGTAGATTTCAGATGACTGTTGGTTCAGAGGATCCAACAGCCAGTCTGTGAAATCTACAAGGAAGATGTTGGGACTCCCGATCCAGAGCAGATTAAGGCTGTAGGCAGAAACCAAGGTAAGTGAACATTTTTTAACACTTAACATTCACCTTATATACTTACCACTCCACACTTGCACCCATCACTCACCTCTACATTGCACTTTCAGGCCCTTCTGACCCCCGCAGACCTCCTACTCAACTCCTCCAACCCGGCGGGGTTCTCCGAGGTCGGGAAGCCTTCACCTGAAAAGGTAAAATGGGACTAATCCTTTTTTCTGCCTGTTAACTACCTGTTAACAGGCTGTTAAAAGGATTTAATCCCTTTCCTGCCTCCAGGAGACGGGACCCGAAGCAGCACATCTTCCCGCCTCCTGGCAAAAGGGCACAGAGGCGGGATGGGGGTGGGTTTGCCATCCACCCCCACTTTCTGCAACTTTACCGGCAGTCGCACCTCCCTACCCGCCTCCTCGGGGCTGAGAAAATCCAGCCCACAATCTTTCACTCACCTCTAGCATTCAACCTTTTTCTCCACTACAGGCTTTCTTGATTTTCACTATTTTCACAATGCAATTCTGGTCAGTACTCCTCCGATCTTTCCTCTCTTATTCCTTCTACGCCATCCTGTACGCTGTTCCTTCTCCTTACATCCTTGCTGTGTTGAAATCAAGACTCATTGCCCAGTCTGCTGCTCTAACGTATTTTTTCCAAGGACCTTCCCTCAATCTTTCCCTCCTCCTACAATCCTCAGGCCGTTAATATCCAAGCTTGGTGTTACTTAGCCATTACCTCCTTCTTTACCTTGTCTTCTCTTTTACTCTTTACAACATTGGTGTTGTTCTACATTATGGAGTTTGGCCCTTCACCTGGATTTCTCAATAAAAAAGACTATACCCAATGAAATATAATGTAATAACTGCACTGAACAAGCATCTTCTTTTTCAACAGTGAAACCAATGTGAAGGGCCTAGGCCACAAAGCCAAAACACGACCATGTCTAAAAAGAGGAGAGAAAAGAAGGTAAATCAAGGAGTGATGAGCCAATACAAAACTTGGGTTTTAATTGTGTATTAGGTGTCATCCTTGGCTCACTGGTGCCACTCTTACCTCGAAACACATGAGTACATAACCTAGGCTGATATTTCAGTGTTGTACTGAAGGGGTGCTGCACTGTCAGAGGTGCTTGCTGTCTTTCGGATGAGATGTTAAATTGAGGTCTTGTGTGTCCCCTCAGGTGAACATAGATGAAGACAAGCAGGGGAGTTCTCCTGGTGCCTTGCCCAATATTTATCCCTCAAACAACATCACTAAAACAGATTATCTGGTCATGTATCTCACTGCTGTTTGTGGAACCTTGCTGTGTGCAAACTGGATGCCACGTTTCCTATATTGTAACAGTGACTGCACTTTAAAAAGTTCTTAATTGGCTGTAAAGAGCTTTGGGACATCCTGGGGTCATGAAAGGCGCTATTTAAATGCAAGCCCCTTCTTTCTTTATTAGAGGGAGGGATGATTGATTGAGGTTGGGGGTTCCATGGATATGAGGTAATGTGGAAGAATGTGTTAAAGCATGAAAATGTGCAATGACTCATCATTTCAAAAAAATAAGCTTTTACATATATAATGCAAAAAAAGTCACACAATGTGGGCCTCTGCTCTAATCTCACTTTAGGGAGAAAGAGAAGTGCATGTATAGCAGTTTATGTGACAGTTTTTTCAATGACTAACATTTTGCTGAAACTCACTGCTTTGAATTACAAGGATCAATTATGATATTTACTGCATAATAGCACATCACAGGAGACAGAGGATCAGAAGGCAAGATACAGGGTGGGTATAATATTTTGCAAAGTCTTTTTTTGCTCAGTTTCTTTATATTTTTGGTGATTTTTGTTGTGTTCATCAATATTAGGGATGTTAGTGATAGGGAATGGATCACCTTCCCAATCAAGTGCTCAGTTTCAGCATCAAGCGCTCCAAGTCAGGTGCTCATAACTCAGCCCTGACACTAAGGGTCAGTCTCATGGCTCTTCTTTGAACCATCTCCTGGGCTTGAATGTCTCTTTTGTGTCTTGGTGACTAGAACTGGACACAGTAGTTAAGATGTGATCTGACCAGAGCAATATACTCAGAGCAATATACGGGCTTGACGGGCTGAATGGCCTTCTTCCGTGCTGTAACCATTCTACAATTCTAATATACTGAAGTCAATGGGAGTCAAGAGGAAAACTCTCCACCGGCTGGAGTCATACCTAGCACAAAGGACGTGGTTGTGGTTGTGGTTGTTGGAGGCTAATCATCTCAGCCCCAGGACATCGCTGCAGGAGTTCCTCAGGGCAGTGTCCTAGGCCCAACCATCTTCAGCTGCTTCATCAATGACCTTCCCTCCATCACAAGGTCAGAAGTGGGGATGTTTGCTGATGATTGCACAGTGTTCAGTTCCATTCGTAATTCTTCAAATAATGAGGCTGTCCGTACCGGTATGCAGCAAGACCTGGACAACATTCAGGCTTGGGCTAGTGAGTTACAAGTAACATTCGCACCACACAAGTGCCAGGTGATGACCATCTCCAACAAGAGAGAGTCTAACCACCTCCCATCACATTGGCATTACCATGAATGGCATTACCATGAATGTTAAGGGAATACCCCACCATCAACACCGGGGTGGGGGGGGGGGGTCACCATTGACCAGAAACTTAACTGGACCAGCCAGAAAAAAACTCTGCTACAAGAGCAGGTCAGAGGTTAGGTATTCTGCAGCGAGTGACTCGCCTCCTGACTCCCCAAAGCCTTACCACCACCTACAAGGCACAAGTCAGGAGTGTAATGGAATACTCTCCACTTGCCTGAATGAGTGCAGCTCCAACAACTCTCAAGAAGCTCGACACCATCCAGGACAAAGTAGTCCACTTGACCGGCATCTCATCCACCACCTTAAACATTCACTCCCTCCACCACCAGCGCACCGTGGCTGCAGTGTGTACTATCTACAAGATGCACTGCAGCAACTCCCAAATCCTTTACCACCTAGAAGGACAAGGGCAGAAGGCACATGGGAACACCAACAGCTCCAAGTCACACACCACGCTGACTTGCAAATATATCGCCGTTCCTTCATCGTCGCTGGGTTAAAATCCTGCAACTCCCTCCCCAACACCACTGAGAATACCTTCAGCACATGGAGTGCTGTGGTTCAAGAAGATGGCTCACCATCACCTCCTCAAGGGTAATTAGGGATGGGCAATAAATGCTGGCCTTGCCAGCGATGCCCACATCCTATGAATGAATAAATAGAAAATAAAAAAATATATACATTTTGACCATGACTTCCTCTAACTTGTACTCTCTCTTTTGTTATACGGGTCGGCATTCTATTGCTTTGTTGACTACTGCTCCACAGTGATTGGACATGTTAGGGGTGAAACTCAACTTCGGCAGGGGCACAAAACAGGCAGATCGGCCACCCGTTATATACCCCACCCAATTTTTTATCTACTGAAATCCATTGGCCCAATTCCCTACCGTCATTTTACACCCCGACCAAAGTTGAATTTCACCCCTGTTGAGCATCAAGCTAACTAAAACCCTTAAATTACTTTCAGCTTCATCCTTAGCTATTTTAACACCATTGATGGAGTACTTCTGTTGTTCAGTTTTTCTTCCTATGTGCAGTATTTCATACTTGTCCTTATTAAATTTCATCACCATTGTTACACTCACTCACATATTTTCTCTAACTGATTTTGCAGCACCCAAACTGCTTTCTCAGATTTAACTGGCTCACCTAATTTGGTACAATCTGCAAATCTGACCAATTTGCTTTGAGCTTCTCAATCCAAGTTGTTAATGGAAATTAGAAACAATAAAGGACTCAACACCAATCGCTGGGGCACCTCACTCAGCACTTCTCCCCACTCCAACGTAACTCCTCAAACAAGTACCCACTACCTCCTACCCTTCTGTCAATTTTTTTTATCTTGTCCCAGTGTAAGAGAAACACAATTCAGTCATGTCTCAAAACAGTAAAATATCTGTAATAACAACAGAAAATGCTGGAAAAACTCAGCAGGCCAGGCAACATCCGTGGAGAGAAATTAGAGTCAACGTTTCGGGTCAAAACCCTTTATCAAGACTAAAGAGGCACAGGGAATGAAATAGATTAAGAGGCCGGGCTGGGAGAAAACAAAAGAGAAGAGACATTAAGAGGTATTCAAAACGAGACGAGATGGTGATAGGACTAGTGGAGACAAAAGACAGCTCTAGATTAGGTGTGAAATGCGCTGGCAGAATGGGAGACAGCTGCCATGTGGGAGAGAGAAAAAAAAGGGGGGGGAAAACCAAAACAAAGGTGTGGATAAAAAAATAAGTGAAAATGTAATAGGGGCCGAGGTTATGATCTGAAATTGTTGAACTTGATATTGAGTCCGGAAGGCTGTAAAGTGCCTAATCGGAAGATGAGGTGCTGTTCCTCGAGTTTATGTTGAGCTTCCGTGGAACAATGCAAGAGGCTAAGGACGGTGAGGTCCGAGTGGGAATGGGGCGGTGAATTAAAATGACAGGCGACCGGAAGCTCGGGGTCACTCTTACAGACTGAACGGAGGTGTTCCTGAAAATATCTGTATTGCATTTGCTTTTTAATACAACTTTAGAATAGACATAATGTTGAGTTTTATAGTTAACTTCAGTTGGCGGTAGTTGACCCATAAAGGGGTGAATTCCCCTCTTCGGGCAGAGTTCCGGCAGGAAGGGGCTCCTGCTGGCTCCTGTGTATCAACTCCAACTCCCAACTAATTTTCCTGGGTCAGGGTTCATTCCATATGCACACAGTGGGCTCCTGGCAGGATTCCTGTCCTCCAGAGGGACCACGCCAATGCAACCGGGGAAATACCAGCAGTGCTGCAGTGGGAATGCCATTGCACTAGAAGAGGCAACAAGGAAACTTAAAGGGGCCTGAAGATTGGAATCAAGGGTCCCACTGAAGGGTTCAGCCAAGACCATGGCTTTCAGCAGGTAAGTGCTGGACTCAACTTGAAGGGAGAGCAGGCTGCTACAACACCCTCTCTCTCCATTTGGGGAACTCGGGACCATTACTGCTACTTCCCCGGGCCTACTACCGGCTTCCACAAGGTGGACCTGGGAAGTGGCAGTAAGTGGATAGACAGGAAGGAAATCCAATGAAGAAATGCATACCATTCCCCCACCACCATTTGAATGTGGCGAATGGGGAAGGAGTGGCCAGTGGTGGTGCCGGGAGGAGTTGGAAGTCTCGGTCAGGCCAATAAGGCCTCACCTCCCAAATTGTCAATTATTCTCTGCTGCGCTCGTGCCCAATTTCGTGTGAGATCACAAAGGGGAATTCCCTTTTTTAGAATTATTTCTGTTGTGGCCAAGTGGCCCAAGAAATAATTCACTGGGCAACCAGGAAACTGTTGCTCACACCTTTTCTACTTGAATTGTAGAACTAGTTAATATTCTGATTGCCCACCTATTGAAAAACAGTGGAAATCTGCTTGTATAAGAAATATGGGTTTCTTCTGTACCTCCAGGTACTTGTTTTGACTGCCTGCTTCCACACTGAAGTGGAAAAAGGGGCTCCATGGTGCCAATTATCAATGTGGCATTACATCTGTGTAATTAACCTACTTTTAAATAAACTCAAATATTAGTTTCAATCCTGAAATCTGTCTGGTTAAAATAGTGTAATATTTACTACTTTAGGAAATGGACTGAAGAGTACTGTGGGCAACTCACATGGTGTCTAGTGCAAAATATTATGATGAAAGGGTCCTTATTAATCCTATGCCACGTTATCCCAGTAAGTGTGCTGTATAGGAGACACAGATCTGCTTATAGAAACTGCCTTTTTGTTGCGAGCATGAGGTTGAAGTGTTGGAAGAGAGCTGAAATTGAAACACCCAAATGTTATCCTGAACCTTTGCCACTTTAAGCTTAAACAGCAGCCTTTCATATGAAACTTTATCAAGTACTTTTTGGAAATCAAGGCGTATCACATTGTAGGACTTTCTACAGTTCCCTGTAGAAAGTTGTATTTTCCACTCTTGAAAAGAAATTATTGAAGGGTGATCTTACAGAGGTGTATCAGAAAGTAAATGGAATGGAAAAGGTAGCTCCAGACATTATTTCAAATTACATCATGAGAGTAGGACGAGGGGACAGGTTGAATTAATAAAAGACAAATTTAGGACTGGTGTCAGAAGTTCTTCCTCACACAGAATGATCAACATATTGGAAGGACCAGGGATGATACTGAGACTATTGCCACTGGAGTAGAGAAGGCTAAGTGAAGGTTTAATAAATTATGAACGATTTTTATAGTATGACTAAGGAAAGACTATTTTCTCAGGTTCAGGAGTCAATGATAAGGGGTCACAGAGAATCAGGAGGGAGGTTAGATTATTTTTTTTTAATGTAGAGAGTTCTTGGATTATATAGGATTACATAGGATATACAGCACAGAAACAGGCCATTCAGCCCAACCAGTCTATGCCGGTGTTTATGCTCCACTCGAGCCTCCTACCGTCTTTCATCATCTAACCCTATCAGCATAACCTTCTATTCCCTTCTTCCTCATATGTTTATCTAATCACCCCTTAAATGTATCTATACTATTCGCTTCAATCACTCCCTGTGGTAGCGAGTTCCACATTCTCACCACTCTCTGATTTTTAGGTGACTATCTTATATTGATGGCCTTCAGTTTTGCTCTTCCCCACAAGTGTAAACACTCTCTCTGTATCTACTCTATCAAAACCTTTCACGATTTTAAAGACCTCTATTAGGTCACCCCTCAGCCTTCTCTTTTCAAGAGAAAAGAGACCCAGCCTGTTCATCCTTTCCTGATAGATATACCCTCGCATTTCTGGTATCACCCTTGTAAATCTCTTCTGCACCCTCTCCAGTGCCTTCACATCCTTTTTATAATATGGCGACCAGAATTGCACGCAGTACTCCAAGTGTGGTCTAAATAGGGTTCGATACAAGTTTAGCATAACTTCACTACTTTTCAATTCTATCCCTCTAGAAATAAACCCTAGTGCTTGGTTTGCTTTTTTTATGGCCTTGTTAACCTGTGTCGATACTTTTAGTGATTTGTGTATTTGTATTCCTAGATCCCTTTTTTCTTCTATCCCATTTAGATTCTTATTTTCCAAGTAATATGTGACCTCCCTATTTTTCTTACCAAAATGTAATACCTCATATTTATCTGTGTTGAATTTCATTTGCCAATTATATGCCCATTCTGCAAGCTTATTAATGTCTTCTTGTAATTTGTTGCAATCCTCCTCAGTATTGACTTTTCCCCCCAATTTGGTGTCGTCTGCAAATTTAGAAATTGCATTTTTGATTCCAATGTCTAAATCGTTAATATAAATTGTAAACAACAGTGGTCCCAGCACTGATCCTTGTGGAACACCACTTCCCACCTTCTGCCACTCTGAATCGCTACCCTTTATCCCGACTATACTTTCTGTCTTGAAGCCAGCTAGCTATCCATTCTGCTACTTGTCCCCTGACTCTGCATTCCCTGGCCTTATTCATTAGTCTATTATGTGGTACCTTATCGAAGGCCTTTTGAAAATCTAGATAAATTACATCTACTACATTACCCTTGTCTACTCTCTCTGCTACCTTTTCAGAAAATTCAATTAGGTTGGTCAAGCAAGACTTTCCCTTTTGAAATCCATTCTGACTATTTATTATATTTTTCATTGCTGGATGTTCTTCTATTTTCTCCTTTAGTAGGGATTCCATTATTTTTCCTACCACCGATGTTAAGCTGACTGGCCTATATTTCCCTGGACATATCCTATCTCCCTTCTCTAGAATGCCTTAATTATGCACTGTAGAAAAGCAGAGACCATTGCATCTTTTAAGAGTAGATAAACATTTGAAGCAGAGGAAGGTATGGAGAGAGAGCAGGGCAGTGGGATTCGTTTTAGATTGCTCTAGCAAAGAGCTGGTGCAGTTCATTCCTACAGGTAGTAAATGTTAGTTAGAGATTTTTAAAAGTTAAAATTTTACATTTAGTTTTTTTCTTTTCCTTTCTGTCTCTTTTTTTCTTTCTCTTAATCTAATCTTTCTTTCACTCTCTTTATTTCTCTTACTTTTTTAAAATTCTTGTTCTCCACTGCCCACCCAAGTACCATAAAAATGTTATTACCGAAATATCTTCACTGCTCTCCTCCCTCAGCCTCTGCACCGAACGACTTCTCATCCTCTGTGATTTCAACCTCCTTCTCAATTCATCATGCTCTCTCTCCTCTGAGTTCACTAGCCTCCCATCCTCCCTTAATCTCTCCCTCCATGTAAACTCTCCAACCCATATTCACGGCCACCCGCTCAACCTTGCCCTCTCTCATGGCCTCGCTACTCCCATCGTGTCAACCACAGATAAGGCCATCTCTGACCACTTCCTTGTATCGCTCTCCACCCACATCCCCCTTCCACACCACCACCACCACCAACTCCCCCCCCCCCCCACTCCCCACCCCCAACCCCACTTCCTTCTGTGTCTGCCCCTGGAAAAAGCTCTCTCCCAACTCTCTTGCAACTGCACTTATGAAATCCCAACTGTCCAGCCTCTGGCCCTCCATTCACCATGACAGACCGATCTGCTCAACCACACCCCCACCATCACTTTTGATGCCCTAGTCACAATTAAAACAGTTACTCTCTCTCACCCTGGCCATTCACCCTGGCACGGCCCTCATCTTCGCTCCCTTAAGTCCAAGGGACACAGACTTGAACGGATATGGCGGACAACTGGTTTAGCCATTCACCGCCAGATCTGGCTGGACCACATAAAGCATTATCGGGTCCTGCTCTTGTCTGCCAAAATTGCTCACTATTCCAGAATCATTCTGGAATGCAAAGATAAATCCCGGCTCCTATTTCCTACTGTTAACCATCTTTTTAAACCCCTCTCCTATGTCTCCTCCACCCTCACCTCCGACAACGAATGTGAGGAGCTCATGGACTTCTTTGTCTCTAAGATCGAGACCATCCGTTCAGCTGCCTCTGCCACTTCCCATCGTTCTCCTAGTCCACCGGGCCAAACTTCCTCTAAGGCTGCCCCCTGCCCTAGCCCTGAACTCACATCTTTCTCCAGTTTCTCTCCGATCTCCCCTCATGACCTCTCCGCGCTCATCTTGTCCATGAGATCCATTTCCTGCTCCCTCGACCCTATTCCCACCAAACTGCTGATCACCCAACTTCCTTTTCTGGCTCCCATTTTAGCTGACATTGTTAACAGTTCTCTCTCCTCAGGTACTGTCCCCCTCTCCCTCAAATCTGCTATCATCACCCCTCTACTCAAAAAAAACAATTCTTGACCCCTCTGTCCTTGCAAACGACCACCCCATCTCCAACCTCCTTTTCCTCTCCAAAGTCCTTGAACATGTTGTCGCCTCCCTTCTCTCCCGCAATTCCATGTTTGAATCCCTCCAATCAGGATTCCGTCCTTGCCACAGTACCAAAACAGCTCTCATCAAAGTTACAAATGATACCCTTTGTGACTTTGACAAAGTAAACTATCCCTCCTCGTCCTTCTTGACTTGTCTGCAGCCTTTGACACTGTTGACCACTCCATCCTTCTCCAACACTTCTCTATCGTCGTCCAGCTGGGTGGGACTGCACTCGCCTGGTTCTATTCTTATCTATCTAATCATAGTCAGAGAATCACCTGCAACGGCTTCTCTTCCTGCTCCTGCATTGTTACCTCTGGTGTCCCCCAAAGATCTATCCTTGGCCCCCTCCTATTTCTCATCTACATGTTGCTCCTTGGCGACATCATCCAGAAACACAGCGTCAGTTTGCGCTTGTACGCTGACGACACCCAACTCTACCGCACTACCACTTCTCTCGACCCCGCCACAGTCTCTAAATTGACACACTGCTTGTCCGACATCCAGTTCTGGATGAGCAGAAATTTCCTCCAATTAAACATTGGGAAGACCAAAGCCATTGTTTTTGGTCCCCGCCACAAACTCTGTTTCCTAACCATTGACTCCATCCCTCTCCCTGACATCTGTCTGAGGCTGAACCACACTGTTCGCAACTTTGGTGTCATATTTGACCCTGAAATGAGCTTCCGACCACATATCTGCGGCATAACTATGACCGCCTATTTCCACCTCGATAACATCGCCCGTCTCCGCCCTTGCCTCAACTCATCCGCTGCTGAAACCCTCATCCATGCCTTTGTTACCTCTAGACTTGACTATTCCAACACACTACTGGCTGGCCTCCCACATTCTACCCTACGTAAACTTGAGGTCATCCAAAACTCAGCTACCCGTGTCCTAACTCACACCAAGTCCCATTCACCCATCATCCCTGTGCTCGCTGACCTACATTGGCTCCCCATTAAGCAACGCCTCGATTTCAAAATTCTCATCCTTGTTTTCAAATCCCTCCATGGCCTCGCCCCTCCCTATCTCTGTAATCTCCTTCAGCCCCACAACCTCCCGAGATATATGAGCTCCTCCAATTCTGCCCTCTTGAGCATCCCTGATTATAATCGCTCAACCATTGATGGCCATGCCTTCTGTTGCCTAGGCCCTAAGCTCTGGAATTCCCTGCCTAAACCTCTCTGCCTCGCTATGTCTCTTTTCTCCCTTAAGACGCTCCTTAAAACCTACCTCTTTGACCAAGCTTTTGGTCACCTGCCCTAATTTCTCCTTATGTGGCTCGGCATCAACATTTTTTTCTTTTAATACTCCTGTGAAGTGTCTTGGGACATTTTACTATGTTAAAGGCGCTATATAAATACAAGTTGTTGTTGTTGCTTCTCTACCTGGTTTGACTCTAATTCACCCTATTTCCTTTTCCATCGTTCCTCTGTTTATTTCTGAATGCTTAAATTTCATTGGTTAGGGAGATAGACTGTTGGTCCTGTTGTTCACCAAGGTCCCAGATGCCCTGTTGTCCTCATTGCTATCAGCTCGCACTTCCAGCAACTTGCAGGGCAAAAATATTTCTAGCTGAAGGGTGAAGGGAAAAGTCTAACTAACAGGACACGCCGTGAGATGCCCCGCTCCAGCAATATCTGAGCCATTGTTTCTCTTATATAGATAAAATATAAATATATCTATGTAAGATAGATGGAGTTACGCTTCGTCCATTCTGCAAAACAATGTACCTTATCTAAAACCTCAGAAAAGCACTCCCTGCTACACCAGCGGGACATTTCCATTTCCCACCCCAGTTGTCCTGTGGCCTCTGTGCGCAAGACTAAAAATGTAGTGACAATGTGCGCTTACTTATAGGTATTTTTGTGTTTTCGTTCCATGCCCACACAAACTGAGTTGAGATGGCTACAAACTCATTCCGCTTAAACCTTTGTATCAACAGAGAAAGATTACTTTTATCCCATCATTCTGACCTGTATTCAAACAAAGGCCCTGAAATTAAAGGATAGTGTGGTAACCCACTGCACCAGCCGACACAGTTGTAATTGCTTTCTATAGCTATGAATTGTTTCCCCTTCCTCATAATCAAAGACATGTAGTTCCCGTTACATTGCACTGACATCCTCTTCTCACTGCAGTGATGATTCATTTCTACTTCCTAAACGCTGTACTCACTGTGAGTGAGATTAAATCCAGTGAATCCAAATTGTGAGCACAGTTCTGCGCGATGGACGTATATCCTCTAGAAGGCGATTGGCAACTACCCAAATTCATTTCACTTTTGACACTTAACAGGCAATACAGAATCTGAACTGGATACTAGCTTGTTCCACAAAGAAAAGTAATTGTCCCAGTACGTGTGTGTACGTGTGCGTGTGTGTGTAAATAACTGTAGCTATATTACCCATGTAAATCACCAACAAAACACCAGGAAACAATATTACAGAATGAGGAGAGAGGTTGGAAGCACAATTGTTATTGTACAGCATAGGCTTTTAAAAACCGTTGCACAGGTCTGTGTTATGATGATGATTCTTGTTAGTGCAATCCTTAATCTGGCACAGCACTTGGTCAATATTTTTAACCTGATCAATGCTTTTCAGATTGAATACTCGGTGGCTCGGTGAGTGAATACACCACCCAATAAGGTACTGAGCCAAACAGACCAGGAAGGAGCTAGGCTAAATCCCTGGTCTGTGCTGTGTTAGCTGATCTCAGCCAAGGTGGAAATGAATGTGCTATAATTGGCCATAGCATACACCGCCAGGGAAAGTTCCATCTCCAGATTACTATCCAGTAACCCCTACTGTAAGGTGTATGTGTGTGCACAAACACGCCAGGGGAGGACAGGAGAAGGCTCGGCTGTAATGTCTCCCACAACAGTCAAATGGCTTGCCGACGATCACTGTTTGGGTTCACACATGAACAATCTCACTTGGGACAAAGTACCAGAAGGTTGCTGGTGCTCAGGGAACTCTATCCCAGAAAGAGTAACTGTCTTAAGGAGAGGAATGGAGAGGAGAGGAGGAGAGGATTGGATTGGTTTGGATTTGATTTGATTTGGGCTGTGGAAGAAGGATGTTTCCAGATCATATAAATCGATCACTGATATTTTCTTGAAGTTTCCAAATATAGTTGCTGAGAAACAAATACTAAAATCACACACTTTCTCTCTGGAAAAACCGCCACCTACAAACTACATCATGCAGCCTGGTGGGTGGCATTTTACTGGGGTGATCCCTAAAATCGCTCCTCTCTATTTTTCTCTAATTAGAAGATGCGCTGAATGTCGCAGGTGGGATCAGTATACATTTCACTGCGCTTCTTAAGGTGCGCAGTTACACCAGTAATTACTAAACTTGTTGCTCTCTCATTTTAACAGAACATACATTACTTCCAAACTTAAACGTGAAACTGCATTACTGATAGCAAACTCTCATACTGCAGTCCAGGAATTAAAATGGAAGTTGAACTAATCAGTTACATGTGGATCTCAACAGAGCATAAACTTGATAAACATGTTTATCCTCCAACAATATCAGTTTAAATTACGTGGTTTTAAGCAATTTCCAACAAATTGACCATGGCTACCGTAGTCGTTCTTTGTTTTTGCATTTAGACATTATTGGAGACAGTTTGCACTCCCAGATAGTTATCGAAAGGTCCTTGTGCCGTCCCTTACCTTTAATGTTGTGGTTCTTGAGGAGGAAGCACTGCTTAGAAGGTTTAGGGCAATGCATCTTATTTGGAAGTTGGAACTCCTCCAATACACCTTGTCCCTTGGGACTGACATACGGTAAATGAATCGCATCTCCAGTCGGAGTCCTCTGAGGTACAACACCAGCATGGTTGTTGCTACATGGCTTTTTATTCCCATTGGGAGGAGAATTTTGTGAAACCATGCTAAGAGTTTTATTGTTTGCTGAACAAGTCATTCCCGAATAATCCCTCAATGCAGGCATTCGGTGTCCGTTGATCATCCCAAAGGCTTGGGATGCAGTACTCCCACTGTGCATATTCTATTCCTTTTAAGCCTTCACAGCATAACTCCTATCAAAAATATATTTGGGGAGAATTTTTAAATATTATTTCTTTCAAACAAGGAACGTTAGCAAACTCAACAAGTTTGAACATACAGATCTTAAACCGTTCACCAGTTTTTCCCCCAATTGCCTGCCTCTCTACCCCAAAAGAGCTGATTCCTGCTGGGGTACGATTCCACAGGTATCTCTGTCCAAGTGACCAATCTTCATGTGTGAGCCTAGGTACTGAGTGTCTTTCAGCTACTTGACCATGTAGGTTATTAAAGCCAAGCCCAGCCCTGTCCTCAACCCAATATCCGTACACTCATACTTTCCAGCAAGGGTAACTGGACAGCAATCAAGAGCAGAGACCCTAGTAGATTGTTTCCCCACATTAGTTTACAGGCACCAACACCATTTTCGCAACGTCCCAACTGCCCATCCAGCTGAAATCAGCTAACCCAGCGACAGAGCAGAGATTGAACTTGGGGTGTTCCTGGTCTCAGTACAATACCCAGTACATTTACCTACTGAGTCATCAGGCAAGATTTCTTTCAGCAGCTTTTTTCTTTTAAATGTGATTTTATGAGAAAACTGCAGCTTTTAAGGTCATCTGAAAATTATTCTAAACCTATTCTGTTTTATGGACAGTATAACCACAAGGGCAGCCCTTCAAATGTCAGCTTGTGTACTGGGTCATTGCAAAGTTAAAAGTAACGGCAAAATAATAACAGTATTAAAACAAAGAAACTCTGCAGAAATATCACTTCTGTACCAAAAAATATATGGCTGTCTATTGATTTCTTTATATCTCAGGCATAAAATTGAATAGTTTCAGAAGTTAACATTTAGATCCCGACAGTTAAAGTCTTAGCTTCTCACATAACCTCAAACAACAAACAACATTTAAATAGCACTCCTCACATAAACAAAAGGAGTTTATAACTAGCTCCCACTAAGCTAAACAGTATTCATTTTCGGGTAGCTTGCTGAACTGCCAATTAGTTTGCTACTTGGAGATGAATGCTTAAACGTGGTTTGTTAGATTGATTCTATCCTCCCTCCCCATCAATGGCTCAGGAAGATAATGCTCCAACTGGTATAGTACTAAGCCAATGCAGACCAAAAGGTCTCGGGTTTGAGTAGCAGTTTGTGCTGAGTATAATGATCTCAGCCTGGGTCCTACAACTGGACACTCATTGATCCTGGAGAAAGGAGGCGGGTGAGGGGGAACAATCAGCCAGAGTTCCCACTCCTGATCACAATCCAGTGGATTCTACTTGAGAAGGCATGTGTGTGGACTCTGGATGAGGAAAGGATCAGGCTCGGCTGCGATCGTCCCCATGGTGTGAAGACGGTCATTTGAGTGAGGTACCTGAAGGCTAGCTGCAGCCGTGGACCAACTTTGGTCAGAGCCTTTGGTGGAGGGCGGGGTAAAACCGAGGGGGAAAATAGCTTTATTTGGTTGTCACCCGTAAGCTCACATGTAATAGGCAACAAATTTCTAACAATTGAGCTCAGAACAAAAACAGGCTGAACTGTTCTCACACCTAGCTGACATCATCCACCCTGTACATAGAAGAAAATAAATGTGACCCAACGGTATGATTTTTTTTTTTAAAGTGGTCAAAATTATTTGGCAATAACATTAAAATATTTGCCTTTGGCTTACGTGTGATCCCTGGTATACTGTAATCTATGTGTCACTTCTGCAACATTTGGACAGAAACATTTGTTTAAACACTGCAAATTTTCACAGAAAATCTACAAAGTTTGAATTCATTGTGATGTTTTTCTTATTTAGAGGTAGAAGCTAAGAAACATTATTGGCTCTGAAAATATTTTTTCGCAGCGAACAGAAATTTCAAGAACCCACTGTTTGTTCTCTCGTGAAGTCAAGTCTTTTATTTCTTTGCTCACAGCTTTCTGCCAATCATGGAACCTGAATTCAAGGCGCAAAGAGTATGAGTCCATGATGTTGGGCGATAAATGGCACACTTCCAAAATTGATCTTCGGTAAGAAAGCTTGAGCATTTTCATAATGGATAGTGATAGGAAGTATGTTTTAAGTAAACTACCATCAATCTGACCCAATATGTATTGGTAAAACATACTGTGGTGTCTTTAGAGAGCTACATGCAGCTTTGAACAGTATTTCTTAGGTTAAAAAGTATTAAGTATCTATCCAGCTTTCACAAACATTTTTTTTTTTTTTTACAGTGCAATGCCTCATACCCTGTGGTTACAAATCAGCCTTAATTATTTTCTTCAGCCATTTCAGAGCCTGCATATACTTTCAAGTGATGACTAATGGGTGTTAAACGCACAATATTACCATTGCATTATATTGTAATTACTTTGTCAAAACAAGGTGCATTAGCATGTGTTATTCTGAATAGGATTTTTTTAATTCAATTTTCTCCTCCTGTCCAGCAGCTGCTAGCTCTGGGGTACTGCTCCATGACATAAACAGCCCTCTTGACACCTTAATCAAGGTACTAACTTTTTGTCCAAGGCCACAATCTCAACCAGCTTCCATTCAGTTGGGACATTCACACCCCCTGAGCTTGCAATAATTTACTTATCTGATTTGGTACATATCTGGCCCTACTTTGATGCCAACCTTGGTTACAATATAAGCACAACCCATATTAGTGCCATAAAATAGCCCTTTCATAAAGAAATAGGTTGGGGTTAACATATTATACATCTCACTTGAAAAACTAAAGGCTAAGATTGTCAAAACATTTACGCACAAGTTTTTTTGGTCACCCCCATATCTGACATGCATGGAAGCCTGTCACCAAGTTCAAAAACCTCCAAACCAAGCTATTGACAAATCCACACAGGTAGAGATTTTTTTTGCCCATAGAGTTTCAGGCACACAAGTTAAAGACAAATGTTTGCACCTGAACAGATCAAATTTATAAGATACATGTCCCACATGAAAACACCACTGTACACACAGATAAGATCGCTTTAAATAAATGTCTTTATACAAGTTCCTCACATTGCTAAAACATAACTGGTCCAATAGAAGCTGCAACTTATGAGTGAATTAACAAATGTTGATGTAAAACAGCAACGGGTTTTCAAAAACATACTCTGTATATAGAATATATAATGCGGCTCTGTATGACTTGGTATAGTTAATTTTTTTGACACTGAAAAGATCAATTTATATCAATTGTAGAAGAAGAAGTACCTGAATAAGAACATCGCATAAAACAAGATGTTGAGTGCATTGCAGGATCCCAAAGTGTTGCGAGTTACTCCTGGCCCCTGGCCCCAAGCAGTGAAGTGCGGCGGCCGGGACGGGAACCGCGAGACTGATTGACAGGAGAATCAGCCACACAGAAGACGGAGCCGCGCGCGCTCCGCCAACCAGAGGAGTGCGCGAGGTGGGGATTGTGCATCCTCACGGATCAGTCTCGGGAAGGGAAGGATTGTTTCCCAGTCCCGGGAAAAGGCGAGCAGCGAGCAGGCGACAGACAGCATCATTTTTAATGCATCAGTCAAAGAACGGGATTCGGTTCTGTGTAATACCGAGAGCATGAGCAGATACCGCAAGGGATGCGAACGGTCGGAGTGTGCCCTGTGTGTACAATAATTATGTATACACATTTATCCCATTGCCACTCTGAATTTCACTGATTCGGCATTCAACGCAATTTGGTCTCTAAGCTTAATTTTCTAAACTTTGCAAGAACTAAAATAATTGTAACTTTGCTAATGGAAAACATTCCACCAAACATTATCTGTACGGCCATTCCCACAGTTAGTAAGCAGAATGGAATTTGCACACAACGATTGTAGTTATAATACTGGTCAGATCGGACAACTAGAAATAATCTCTTGAATTTACATTTGCCAGGGTTGTTTGGTACTATCTCTGTATTTTAAGATCTATAATAATGATTATCAAATTTCTTAATCCAACATTTAAACCATCTCTTCAAAATGTTTAATTAATCAACAAATTAGGATGAATGTGGAGATGCAGAGATAACTCACTGAATAAACACGAGGCAGTTGACGTTTCAGGTATAAAACTTTTCCTCAACAGTTCTGCATAAGATCTTTCCTCACAACAGTTTGTATAAAACTTTTCCTCAGAACAGTTCTGTATAAAACCTTCCATTAGAATCATAGAATGGTTACAGCACAGAAGGAGGCCATTCGGCCCTTCGAGCCCATGCCGGCTCTCTACAAGAGCTAGTCCCACTCCACCGCCCTTTCCCGGTAGCCCTGCGATTTTTTTTCTTTCAGGTACTTAACCAATTCCCTTTTGAAAGCCACGATTGAGTCTGCCTCCACCACCCTTTCAGGCAGTGCATTCCAGATCCTAACCACTCGCTGCATAAAAAAGTTTTCCCTCATGTCGCCTTTGGTTCTTCTGCCAATCAACTTAAATCTGTGTCCTCTGGTTCTCGACCCTTCCGCCAATGGGAACAATTTCTCTCTATCTACTTTGTCTAGACCCTTCATGATTTTGATTAGAACAATTCTGTATAAAACTTTTCCTCAGAGCAGTTCTGTATAAAACTTTTCATCAGAACAATTCTGTATAAAACCTTTCCTCAGGACAGTTCTGAGGAAAGGTTATATACCTGAAACGTTAAATGTCTTGTGGTGTCTCACCACAGTGTTTTGCTTTTTGTTCATAACTCACTGAAATGGTTCTGGGAGGAGGGCAGTGGGACAAAACAAAAGTCAGGTGAGTGGGGAAAGGCAACGACTAGTGTGGCGTTGAACCATACAGAATAGGGAGCTCACAGGTTCAAATCCTGTTTTGTGCTGAGTTAACCAATATCAGCCTGGGCGATAGCAAGAGTACTACAATTGGTCTTAGCAGCCTGGGGCTAGGAGAAGGGGGGAATCAGCTAGGGTACCCAATCCTGCTCACTATCCAGGAATTCCTGATGGAAAGTGAGCATATGTGGCCATCTGGAATAAGTATATGAAGTCGTATCTTAACTGGTTGCACAAATGACCAACATGCACTGGTAAAAGGTCACACATAAAGAATGGTCACTTGGGTGAGAGTACATCTAGAATCCATGGAACCATGGGCCCACCTCTTCAGGGGAGGGGACAGGATTGGGAAAAAGAACACTGAAATGCACTTAGGAGTTCTGTCAACATATAGAAATAATAAAAAGGGAAACTGTAAATGTTGGAAAATTGCAATTAAACAGAAAATTATGAATATTTCAGGTTCTGACAATGGATCGATACCTGAAATGTTAACCTGTCTTTTGCTGATGGTTATGCTTTCCATTTTTATAGTCATTCTTTGTGTGTGCCCTTTAACAGTGAGTGGCAGCAAATTAGAGTCAATGGACAGAAAATCTTTGGCATGATTTCCCAAGGTCCATTGGGCAAGGTAGCACACTGGTAGCACAAACTCATAGAATCGCCCCCTTAATTTAAAATGGAAACACACCGCAGGATCATGCATCTATAGTTGGTGCTACATCTCCTGATGTGAGTAAACTAAACTGGGATAAAATGCCTTAATTTTCTTTCACAGTAAAATGTTTGCATGGAGCCTTTTTTTGTGTGCGTTTTCCATTCCTGCCTCCCATTGTTATGTTTACTCCTACAATCAAAATCAAGAGGCCCTATGGACCACGGGCTCTCCCTGCCCATCTCTAATCTCTCTCCACTATCAAGCAATGCTATGTCCTCACAGGTAGATTGGTCCAGCCAAATTTTTGGACCCCTTCCTTCCTTTCTGAGATAGAACCACTCCAATATTTTTTTTAACCCAGCGAGTTGTTATGATCTGGAATGCCCGCAGGGTGGTGGAAGCAGATTCAATAGTAACTTTCAAAAGGGAATTGGATAAATACTTGAAGGGGAAAAAGTTGCAGGATTATGGGGAAAGAGCAGGGGAATGGAACTAATTGAATAGCTCTTTCAAAAAGCTGGCACAGGCATGATGTGTCAAATGGCTTCCTTCTGTGCGGTAAGATTCTATGAACCTGGCCAACTGCCAAAAGGTCTATGAGGGCAAGTAAGTTCAAATGTCAGTCAAGGCCAGGGGGTCAAATGTATGACCGTCTGGGTTAGGAATCCTGTGCTGTACCGCTAGTCCATCAGTGTTTAAAATATTTTAATGTGTACTTCTCCCTCCAGTTCACCAACTGGCATCCAAACCATCTGCCTTAGTTGGACTCTCCAGTTCTTAGACATCACTGGAGTTCTCCTCAATGCTCCTGGTTTACTTTGCAGGATGTGCACTTGTCTTCAGTACTTCAGGAAGTGTTGTCCTCTCCTGGGAAGATTTCCTGCTTTTCCCAGCCTGGTCAAACCAGCCCTCTAGTGGAGGTTCAAGAGATTTAATTTCCTCTGTGGTACCTTTAGTGCACTGATTAACGCATTTACTATGCATCACATTGCTGTCTGCACTATGCTGATGTGATTGTTAACCATTTACTTTAAGTGGATTAATGACTAAAATAGGGTAGATAGGAAGTTAATTCCAATGTATTAACCAGTGCACTAAAAATAACCTGGAGAGAGATGAAGTTGAACCCTAGATGAGATTGTTGATCAAGATTAAAGTGACAGCTCCTGGGCGGAAGATTTCCTTTGTGCACTGTGTGTAACAAAATCATAAGCCCATTTATAAAGAAGTTTATGATATAGTTACAAACAGAACATGGAAATCAACCCCCCTGAAAGCTAGAGTGTTGTTCTAGAATCACAGTTAAATACTTCACTTCCCCTTGTATATGCAATTTCTATTTAAGCACACAAGAATATGGAAAGGCCATTTGCCCCAACCAGCTTTCTGTCATCCTGGACCTTCTTCAGAATCCAATTTGACCATTTAAAAAAATATTTTTTCTGCTCCAAACTATCCCTCAATAATCAATCTAGTTCCCATCAGAATGCTTCACTGGAGTGAATGTTTACTGCACGTAAATGTTGTCTGTGTAGGGGGTTTTGTTACAGGGGCTTATTGTAGGTCAGCCAGTTATGTTTTCCTGAGCTGCCCTGCCCGCTGTGCGGTTGCAAATCGCTTTCCCCTTCCTGATTGAGCTCAGGACTTATCGAGTGGTAACAAGGACAAACGAACAGACCAGTGAATTGGTGCAAGGAAAACCAATGTTTATTATTAGAAAAGCTAACACTACAAGAAAAACAGTATTATACAGAAGATAAAAGAAATCGCTATGGATGCAATACAGTTTTACACTTAACGGGAGAAGAAACGGACACAACGAGGGAAAAATTCTAAAATCACAATTTTGTAATACCCCTTTAACTCCCACCCTTACACCTAGCTAGGTTGTCTTGTGATGGCCAGAAAGATAATGCTCACCGGTGAAACAGATGAAAAGGCCTGGCCCTTGTGCCCCGCTGCTGCCGTCGAAATGTGCTTGCGATGCTTTCTAGATGGTTTTCCTTCTTGGTTGCTAGCAGACAAACAGGACACTGGGCCGAGGCGAAGAGAGAGAGAGAGAGAGGTGCTGGGCCGCCCCAGTTATATCCTCTCGGCAATGGGTCATTATCGCGCCTCATCAGTCCATTCCATTGTCTGATTTGGGCTCGAAAACGTAAGACAAGAGGACCTTGATTTTGGCCCATTTACGTTGATGGCAATGATCAGTACCACAACTGCCTTTCCATTGTTTTCTGAATGTCCTTAATTGTTCTAAATGTTCCTCAATTGTTCTGAATGTTCCTCAAGCAACTGGGACTATCTCCGCCCGAACTTAGATTGTGTAGGCAAACAATTGATAACCTGCCTCAGGGCGTGAATACAACTGAGCTTGCCTCACTGCATTGTTCAAATTAAACATGCAGTCTGTGAAGCTATCAGAAAATCCATATGGATGCCGCAGGCCCTTTGGCCATGTGTCTGACCGCAGCCATTTTGAGAGGCCCTGGATTTTTAAAACACAGTCACTCCAAGGTTTCTTTAATAACTCCAATTAATCTTCGGAGGGGGGGGGGACATATGAAATTTTGCGAATCCCTTCAGTCCCCCCTGTGGATACTTAAACTTGCTTGAAGTGTCCATTCAAGGTGAGCAAAATTTCTGACCGCCGCAAACAACCCTCCCCTTTATTACCTATCCCCAATCCCTCGACACATACATTCCCTCACTTGGAGAGAGCCCCGGTGTATGGCAGGCATTCGGATAGAAAACAAGGTTGAATTACAACAATCCCAGCACGGAGGGGTCCAAATACCCCTGCACCACTTGGGATGAAACAGTATTTCACATACTATGCATTCTTTATTAAAATAATGAAACAGGCTGCCATCACTCGCAAGTGATGCATTACAGAACTCACACGGGTGTTCCGTCTACCCGAGCATACTGGTCCTTCCATACCCTTTGTGTTCTAACTACCACCTCGGGACTCCTTTTCCTACACTGGACGCAAACCAGGTAGAGGACGATCCCGAGCTGACAGATTACTAGTATGTGCGATGCCAGACGAATCCAGGAGGGGACCTCTATATTCTCAAAGATGTCCCACCAGGGTGGGGTTGTAATACTGAGAATATCGGCCCCTATCTGGACAGTCTTCTGTTCCAGCGTGTAAAAGTGTTTTTGGGAAACCACTACTGCTTTTAATAGTTTAACGAGGTGTTCTGGGAGAGGGGAGATCTGGTAGCCGAAGTGGGCTACATACTTTTGGAGGTTGGTGAAATTTTCTTTCACAGTGAGGTGAACAGTGGATGGCTCAGGGATGGGGACAATTCGTGACTGTGCCACTTGAACTTCTGCCTCGGGTTTAAAGCAGAAACTGCTGTCACTCACCGTGCACCAGCTGTGCTGACCGTGCTGGTAGTGGGACGCTGCTGTGGTGACGCAGTATGTCCCACCTCCTATATACGCCACCTGGGGGGGGGGGGACATGGCCTTGTGCCATGGCTTCCATGGTGCAGTTTATAGGCTTCGCGTCAGCAGCTCTGAACCCGCACTGTGGATTTGAATAGGCGTTCAAGTGCTGGGGACACAGGATTATGTGTGATCCCCGGCTACGGCACCCCGAGAGGTCAGTACCCGTCATAGCATGCTCCCACTTTATGACGTAGGGCGGGACCGCTGTAAAACGAATGTGTGCACCCCCCTGAATGACTCCAATGTTCTCCACCCTGTATACCGGCGCAGGTCGGGCCGTCCCACCCATGACTGGCATCTTTACAACTATCCCTATGATGGTGTGGTTGGAACGCTCACAGTCCACTGGGACTGGGTAGGCCTCAGAAGCTAGGCGGAGCTGGCACGGACGTAATGTGTTCTCAAAAGGGTGGAGGGCTGCGAGGTGCTTGTTGCTGATCCAGGATGGGACCAAACCTTGTTTTAGATCCTCCAGATTATTGCGGCCCTCGCCTAGCAACCATGCCCCGTACAAAACGCACACCTCATTTTGCGCCGCCTGGTCTGACGCATTCCGATCCTCCCTAATGAGCGCATTCACCGTCTTTGCATGCTTCTCCAGCTCCACTATGATCTCCTTTAAATGGAGAGTCATGGCCTGGTCTTCGTGCAGTTCCGAACCCACCACCTTATTCTCATCAGTCAAAACCTTCTTTAACTGGGCCTTTAAACCGTTGATCTGCGACTGCAGTTCAATGTCATCTAAACTATTAATGACCGAAGATCCCGTATTAAAACCCGTTAACACATCGTTAACACTACCCCTCTTTTGTCTCCCCACCCAGTCCCCAGCCTCACGGCTATGCGTATATAATTTGGTCTTATCGACCTCCGAAAAATCGAATTCATAAAACCTTTGAAACGTTTCTTTTAACAGGGCTTGATATAGTTTGGCCGTCTCTGCAGGGCACCACGTGGGCAAGTGCACCTCTGTGAGATTTAAAATCACCGAGGCCACCGCGTAATGCACCCCTTGATACAGCACCTGGTCTGTGGGTATCAGCACCAGGCCGTTCCCTGGTCCCTTGGTGGTGATGGGGCATCCCTCTGCTACAGTCTGTGACGTCGGGGCCTTGGGCAGGGGCTGTCGGGGACGGGTCACTAATTCAGTGGCATTAACCAAGATTGGGGAGTATGGGATCGCGCATGCGTCCAGGCGCGATTCCCAATCCATCCCCCTCCCGTTATCTTGCCACTGGCTGCGGAAAATGATGGAAATGCCTGTGGGGCAGACCTTCTCTGAACCCCACATACAGACATAGATCCCCTGATCCGGTTCCCACCATTTGTCCCAGCACACACTTAACCCTCCCTGGGTCCCTGTGATGGTCCTGTGGGTGTTATTCCCTAACCTCTCCCACTCCACCCTGGGGTTCCCCATATCCTTACTTAATTTTCTAAGCCACCACCACCTATCCAGGGGAACGTTGCCTTTACATGACAAACATATTCCTTTTCCCACGGTGACGCTAATCCTTGGGGTGACAATTCGTATCCTCGGGCACTGGAGGGAGGTCTCCCCATATGAAAAACCGGTCTGGCTCGAGTACTGGGTCGAATTTGACCCCAGCCATCCGGGCCAGCTCCCCTCGTGAGTGTACAAGGCGATTTCATCTGCCTCGCGTAGGTCACTCCCATCGTGGGCTAGGGGCGCCGTTTTTCCGGAGCATCCAAAGATGTGGTGGTCCTTGGTATCACCCCTTCTCGTGAGGCTCAGCCCAGACAGGGCGAGCAGGATCACGCCTCTGAACATTCCCTTTTAATTCCCTGTAAAAGATAAAGAACATCTAGCCGGGCTCCTGTAGGCTTCCTGGCTCGGGTGAAGTGTGAGCGGGTCCCTCGACCTCGGCTCACATAGACAACACTGGAACGGTTCCATCTTAAAATTACACTACGGTTCCACACCTTATAATTAACCTAAACATCCTAACTTAAAACTACAAACTTAACTGCTAAAGTTAAATACATCCGCTGCCCGTCTCCGAGCGGCCAGCTCAAATTCTGTCAGGACTGCTGCAGGCTGCTCCCTGCGGCATGGCTGTACTGACCTTTACTTCCGGTCCCTCACAGCCCGCGACTGCTGGCTGAGGACCTTTGTCTTTCGACTTAACTTTAACACGGGAGGTAGCCCCTTTAAACTGGGGAGCCGGCAACCATGTCTTCCTAGGCTGGGGTGTCCAAGGGGACCTCCTAGGAAGTGCTATTGGTGGGGCTACCCTGGTGAGCGGACCCTTGCTGTGGGTCACAGTCCTCGCTGGCTGGGGGCTTTTCCCCTGTGGCTCCTCCCTTCCCAAGTCTGAGCTGGGGACAAGCAACCCCTCGCTGCCTGCTGCCGGTGGCTGGGAGTTTTCCTCTCCAGGTTCAAAACCTGGGTCGGGGGCGGTGCTACCTGCCTCGGGCTCCTCCTCCTCCCCATCTGAGTCCCAGAAGAGAGGGGTAGTGGTTTGGACAGGGGCCTGGGTGACTCCTCCCATGACACACACGACTGCGCCTGCATGTGCTGCCTGTGAGCTGGGACCTGCTGGGAGCTGAGGATTTCTAACCTCGGGTTGGATCCCAGCTGCCTGCTTTTTCGCCTCCGGTCTAAACAGCTTACATTGGTTTATATGAAACCATTTCGTCCGCCGGGGCAATTTTACGGCGTAAACCATGGGGCTGGCTTTATCTACTATGCTATAGGGTCCCATGTAGAGTGGCTCCAAACTCCCTACTCGGGCGTAGTTCCTCACCATTACCTGGTCCCCTATCTCCCACTGATGACTTTTGTTAGGCTCGAGCAGCAATCGGTTATTCCGATGCTGCTTCCCCATACTACCTGCTGCCTGTTCGTAAATCTGCTTCAGGCGCTCGAGGAGTGTTCGAGCAAATTTATCCCGGTTTACCTCCCGAAGCTGCCCTTCAGTAAGAACTGGGGCTAGGACATGGGTGGGGGTTCTCATGACCCTACCGGTCATGAGCTCGTGCGGGGAATACCCCGTACTCTTTGACTGACTGGCCCGGATCCCCATGAGGACTAGAGGCAGGACCTCTGCCCATTTTTGGGGCGAGTCCACTGTCTCCTTCCTCAGCCTTTCTTTGACGGTGCGGTTCATGCGTTCCACAATCCCTGAGGACTGTGGATTGTGGGCTACGTGCCACTTCCCCTGAATACCGAGCAGCATAAGGGTATTCTGCATGACCCGGCCGGTGAAGTGGCTTCCCTGGTCGGACTCCACAAACTGGGGTAGCCCCCACCGCGAGAACACCTCCCGTACCAAGATCCTTGCAGTCCCTAATGCTGTGGCTTTTCTACAGGGGAAGGCCTCGACCCACTTGGAAAACACGTCCACCAGGACGAGGCAGTATTTGTAGCCTCCCTGGGTGGTGGGCAGGGGCCTGATGTAGTCGATCTGGATCGACTGCCATGGTCCCTCTACCCTCCTAACGTGTCCCATGGGCACCTTCCTTCTGTGGGGGTCGGGGTTATTTGCAGTGCACACAAGACAGCTAGCGCAGAACTCGCGGACATCTTCCCGGAGTCCTGGCCACCATCCCGCCTGTTCCACCCGCTGCCAGGTGGCCTCAGGCCCGGGATGTCCTGCTCCCGGCCCTTCATGGGCCAGTTGAAGGAACTCCCTCCGGTGCTGCTGGGGTACTACCCACTGTCCGTCCTTGAACAGCATGCCTTCTCTTATGGAGAGGGCTGCCCGCCGTAAGGGCCTTCTATGCTCCTACCCTCGCTCACTGCGCTAGTGACGGTTTTCAGGACAGGGTCCTGGGCTTGGACCGTTTTAAGATCCGGGGCTAATGCTACCCCTAAGTTCCTCTGGGTCCCACCCCTGCCTCTAACTACCGCCACGGGCCCGGACCCATAGGGGTCCCAGAAAATGCCGGTGCGGGCACCCTCCTTGGCCAGCGTGTCGGCTTGCTGGTTGCCCTGGCTGCAGGGTTCTGTGGAGGAGTGGGCCTTCACTTTGTGGATGAAGACCTCGCCTTCCTCCCACACGACTGCCAGGATTTTCTCCAGCAGGGGTTTTACTGTTAAGGGCCTCCCGTCGGCGGAGGTATATCCGCGACGGGACCAGATGGCCAGGTATTCCGTGCACGAGTTGCAAGTGAACATACTGTCCGAGCAAATCGTGTATGGGGTGGGAAAGATTTCGGGGTGGGTAACCACGTACACTACCGTGGACAGTTCAGCCTGCTGGGCACTCATGGTGCTGGGGAGCTTGATCGCCAAGGCAATGTTAGCCGATGGGTCATAGACTCCACATCCCGTGAGACGTTCACCAGCGGATACCATGCTGGAACCGTCTACATAGATCTCACGGCCTGTGGGATGTATCCCGGCCCGTAGACCAATGTTCACCTCCCATACCCCTTCTATGGAACACTGATGGGCTGTTCCGGGATATACCATGTTAGCCGCGAGCTTCGGCTCGCAAATGCCCCTCACCCTCAGATCCATCTGGGAAAGGAGGAGGGTCCAGCGCGCAATGCGGGCACTGCTGACTGTCCCATCTTTAATCCTCCCGTCCAGAAGCATCTGGGTGGGTGTGTGATGCGTGAGGAGGGTGATAGGAGAGGTGCCTGTGAAGATCAAGGATCTTTTCACGGCCCAATACGTGGCCAAAAGGTGCCGCTCGCAAATTGAGTAGCTCCTTTCCACGTCAGTGAGTGCTATGGAGGAGTAGACCACGGGTCTTAGCCTGCCGTGCCGCTCCTGGAGCAGCACAGCACTGAGATTATCCCCGCTGGCCGCTACCTCCAGAAAGAACTCTCTCCCTTCATCTATCGCTCCCAGGGCTGGTGCGGTCTGCAGGTCCCTCTTGAGCTGGACAAATGCTGCCTGGCACCCCTCATCCCAAGACCACTCCACTCCCTTGTGTAGGAGTCGGAGCAGAGGGGCTGCCGTGGCTGCATAATCCTCAATAAAATCCCTGCGGTACCCGGTTAGCCCTAAGAACGACCTCACACCCCTCACAGTACTGGGGACTGGTAGCTCTTGGACCGCTTCCCTCCTAGCCCTGTCTATGGCTTGTTCTCCTGCGCGGACAGTCAGGCCCAGGAATTTAACTTCCCGCTGGCCGATCTGCACCTTCTTTGGGTTGACCTTAAACCCTTTACTCTGGAGCAGCTCCAGCAATTCGGCCAGTAGCGGGCCATGCTCTCCGACTGAGTCGGTAAACAAGAGCAGGTCGTCTACATACTGCACCAATTGGGTGGGCTGGCTAAATTCCTTTAAACTACTCGCGATGCACTGGTGAAAGATGCTGGGGCTGTTATGAAAACCTTGCGGCAAGCAGTTCCAAGTATACTGTTGCCCTTTAAAAGTAAAGGCGAACTTATACTGGTCTTCCCTCCTTAAGGGGAGCGACCAAAACCCATTCGAAATATCCAGCACCGTGAACGTAGTCGCGGATGCTGGAATGCTTCCGATGAGGTCGGTGACTGCTGCCACCGTGGGGGCACACGCGGGGATATTGCTGTTGAGCACCCGATAGTCCACCGTGGCTCTCCATGAATTGTCCGGTTTCTTGACCGGCCAAAGCGGAGAATTAACATGGGTGGTGTTAAGTCTGTGTGTCCCAGTTATGCTTATTATAAATCACTGGACACAGACCACAAGAATAACTTTAACAGGTCTTTACTATTCGGAGGTCGGGGCTGAACTGCCCAGCAAATCCCTACACAACACTTATATACCGGTGTGGTCACCACCGGTATTACAGTATACAGCAGCCAAGAGAAAGTAGTACATCTCTTAAGGTAGTTCTCTTAAGGTGGAACAGGTTACATACACCACAATCCTCCCTTTTTAGCTTAACAGTTATATCCCCATTTAACATAACATAATAACATATATATATACAACTTCATGCAAAACAGTTCAAAGATTCAGTCTCTGAGGAGGCCTCCTGATTCGAGTTGGATAACACCTTTCAGGGGTCTCTGATTCTCGTTGCTGGGGTGACTCACCTAGTTGGTCTCTTATGGATTGGACATCATCATCAGGTACATTCACTTCTGAGGTAGATGCTTCAGGTTCACTAGCTTCTTCCACGGTTGTCTCTGCCGTAACCATGGGTTCGACCCTTGTTCTCGATTCTACCAGTTGGTCAGCATGACGCCGTATTACATTTTCACCAATATCTACCGTGTACATCAGGGGTCCTTGTCTGGCCCGAATTGTTCCAGATTGCCATTTCTCGTTTTTATAGTCCCGGGCTAACACTGGTTGTCCTATTTCGAAACTCCGAGTGGTCTTGTTATTTATATGCTGGAACTGTTTGTTTTCAACTTCCCTCCGCACATTTGGTTTTAACAAGTCCAACCTGGACCACAACCTCCTGTTATAGAACATCATGGCAGGACTTTGGTTTGTCACTGCATGAGTGGCGTTTCGATATGCCAGTAGGAATTTGTCCACCTTGTGTTGTAGTGGAATCTGATCTTCGCTCATGGCCTTTATTGCTTTTTTGAACGTTTGTACAAATCTCTCGGCCAACCCGTTTGTAGCCGGATGATATGGGGCAGAGGTATAATGTTTCACCCCATTCTTCTTCATGAATTTCTGGAATTCTTCTGACACGAACTGCGGTCCGTTGTCTGAACATATTTGTTCTGGCAATCCATTTCTTGCAAATATCGTTCTTAGCACCGCGATCGTCTTTTCCGAGGTAGTGGTAGTCATCTTAATCACTTCTGGCCATTTAGAATGTGCGTCCACCGCAATTAAAAACATGGAGTCCATGAATGGACCAGCAAAGTCAATATGTACACGTTGCCATGGGGTTGAAGGCCATTCCCATGGATGCAGCGGTGCAATCGGAGGTGCATTTTGCACTTTTTGGCACCCTGAGCAACTTTTTGTCAGATCCTCTATCTGTTGGTCGATACCCGGCCACCACACATAAGCCCTAGCAAGGCTTTTCATCTTGACTCCCCCCAGATGACCTTCATGCAGTTCCTTTAGAACTCTCTCTCTTAACTTAGGAGGAATAACCACCCTTGTTCCATACATCAATGTTCCTTGACAGACGGACAGCTGTTCTCGTCTTGCTGAGAATGCCGGTAACAGTGGATCACCATGTGCTGGCCATCCCTTCACTGTCACTTCGTAGACCCGGGACAGTGTCGGGTCGTTCCTGGTTTCTCTTTCAATACTTGCATTGGTGACTGGTAAACATTCGATGATGGTCGAGTGAAATAACTCAACAGGGTCAACCGTCGGTGCCTCCTCCTCTGTAGGTAGTGGCAGGCGCGACAGCCCATCAGCATTACCATGCTGCTTTGTACCTTTGAATTCAATCTGATATTGATGTGCCCCTAGGAAAAGGGACCATCTCTGGAGTCTCTGTGCTGTCATCACTGAAACACCCTTCTTAGGGTTAAAAATGGATACCAACGGCTGGTGGTCTGTCAGAAGCGTAAACTTTTGGCCCTGCAGGTAATGATTAAACTTCTTTACTCCCCACACAAGGCTGAGAGCCTCCCTATCTATCTGAGCATAGTTGCACTCAGCGGAGGTCAATGATCTGGATGTGAACACAACTGGCCTCTCCAGGCCATTTGGCAACTTGTGTGAGAGTACTGCCCCAATACCATATGGAGAAGCATCACAAGCCAAACAAATAGGCAGCATTGGGTTGAAGTGAGCCAACACTTCCTCTGAGGTGATCAATGCCTTGCTTTTGCGAAAGGCCCTCTTACAGTCCTCGCTCCACTTCCATGGTACTCCCTTCTGCAAAAGAGCGTTCAGCGGGTGCAGCACCGTGGATAAATTTGGCAGAAACTTATGGTAATAGTTAATCAACCCTAGGAACGACCTCAACTGGGATACATTATCCGGAGCGGGAGCCTTCACAACAGCTTCGATCTTGTCAGGAGACTTATGAAGCCCCTCCTGGCCAATGACATGACCACAGTACGAGATCCGCTTCTGAAAGAACTCACATTTCTGGCGATTAACTCGAAGTCCATATTCTTTCAATCTGGTGAGCCCCAGTTCCAAATTTGCAAGGTGTTCCTCGTCATCATCTCCTGTAATCAGAATATCGTCCAGGTAACATTGTGTGCCTGGAATTCCCTGTAATACCTGCTCCATGGCCCTCTGCCAAATTGCTGGAGCCAATGCCACTCCAAAAACCAGTCTATTATACCGGTACAAGCCTCTATGCGTGTTGATCGTGAGATACTGGCGTGACTCTTCCTCAACTTCCATCTGTAAGTACGCCTGCGCCAGCTCTATCTTGGTGAAGTGTTTCCCACCAGACAACGAAGCGAAGATATCCTCAATCCGCGGAAGCGGATACTGCACCGTGTGAAGCACCGGATTAACAGTGATCTTGAAATCTCCACAGATGCGAACCTTCCCCGGTTCCCCCGGCTTGTTGCTCGATGAACGCTTCATGACGGGAACAATGGGCGTGGCCCACTCACTCCAGTCTACCTTAGACATTACTCCTGAACGTTCTAGCCCTTCCAGCTCAGCTTCCACAGCAGGTCGTATTGCATAAGGTACCGGTCTGGCTTTGAAAAATGTCAGGTTTGCATGTTCTTCAACCTTGATGTTTGCCGTAATTCCTCTCAGTGTTCCCAGTCCCTGTTGGAACACCTCTTTAGCATCGTCCAATATTCTGGACAATCGTTTAGGTTTGACATCTTTTGTACCGGAATCTACCGTTAGTGCTTTTAAGGAATGCCAGTCCATATTTATTTTCCTAATCCACTCCCGTCCCAGTAGTGGTGGACCTCCCTCAGGTAGCACATATAAGTCCATTCCTCGGCTTTCTTTGCCCTTGTGGACCACCTTTACCTCTATCTTCCCGATGGGGTATACACTTTGCCCCGTGTATGTTTTCAATACAATCTCCGTATCCCGTAGGGGAATATGTGGGAATAACCTTTTGTAATCTTTCTTATTCATGACCGTCAATGCCGATCCAGTGTCCAATTCCATCTTCACTTGGACTCCTGCTATCTGAAGTGTGACCCAAATTGTTTGGAGGTCTGCTTCCTTACCAACATTGTGTACTCTTAGACTACCCAGTTCATTACTGCTGGAGTCTGAATCTGACTTCTGTTCGTTCGAACTGTTCTCTGTCACATTGTGTACCTTTCTGTACTTTTCCTGCGGTGACTTTTTGTTGCTGGTCTTCTTTCCTGACCGGCATACTTTAGCTATGTGACCAAGCCTGCCACATTTTCTGCATTCCTGATTTTTGAACCAGCACTGGTTCTTTCCACAACGATAACATTTTACTGTACCCAAGACCATTTGATTGGTGCTGAGTTCCGGTGACCGTAGCTGCATTTCCGCAGTGCCTCTCGCTGCGGCTTCGTGCGATGCTGCAATAGTGACAGCTTTATCAAGCGTAAGATCATTCTCCTCAAGCAGTCGCTTTTGTGTTCCTTCTTTTAACAATCCACACACAAATTTATCTCTCAGCGCATCTGCTAGTCCTGTTCCAAACTGACAGTACTTTGATAGCTTACGCAGTTCAATTAAAAATTCAGCGTTGCTTTCGTCTTTCAGCTGCGTTCTTCTGTAAAATTTTAATCGTTCCGCTATCATCAGCGGCGTGGGGTTTAAATGATTTTTCAGGACAGTAACAATATTCGCGAAAGTCTGATCCGTCGGTTTATCTGGTGACAGAAGGTGCTTCAATAGCCCGTATGTCTTCGCACCCATTGAGCTTAATAAGGTTAGTGCTTTCTCATCATCTGGTACCTTATTTGCTTTACAATAAACTTCCATGCGTTCTACATACGTGGTCCAATCTTCGATATCGCTATCAAAGGTATTAATGTTCCCATGTTTAGGCATCCTTGCAAGTTTTTAAATTTTTCTTTTTCTCAAAATGGCGGCTTCCCGCGCTTGTCTTCTTCCCCCGCCTACTAAAATGGCAGCTTCCCGCGCTTGGCGGTCTTTCCCGCGCTCGTCTTCTTCCCCCGCCGACTACAATGGCGGATTCCCGCGTTTGCCTTCTTCCCCCGCTGGCTGCAATGGCAATTGCCGTGCTGCTGCCGTTCTCGCCTCCCCAGCGGTTCTCAATTCCCCGACGCTGCTGCGCCTCTCGGCCTCGATTGCAGCCCGGCCCTTTTCACCGGCCGTGGTCGAGTTCTCCGCCCTTTTTCCTCCGTTTTCCCTCCCCCACTCCACAGTCAACGCGGCCGACTTTCTGCTCGTGTCGCTGATCGGCTTACCCACCACCGTGGTAGAAGGGATGATCACTGCCTGTCGCTGATGGAGGGCTTCGTGGTCAGAATTTTTCTTTTTAACCCGGGTTCTCGATGCCTCCCGTGCGATGGTGCTCAGCAGGATGATGAGGGCGGATGCCTCTTCTCGACGCCCGTTCTGAGGACGAAGCTGCCTTGGATGTAAAACTGCCGCAGGGTAAGATCGGACTCGTCGCCACTGTTAAGTCTGTGTGTCCCAGTTATGCTTATTACAAATCACTGGACACAGACCAGGTGGCATAGTGGTTAGCACTGTTGCCTCACAGCGCCAGGGACCCAGGTTCGAATCCGGCCTCGGGCGACTGTCTGTGTGGAGTTTGCACATTCTCCCCGTGTTTGCGTGGGTTTTCTCCGGGTGCTCCGGTTTCCTCCCACAGTCCAAAGATGTGCAGGTTAGGTTGATTGGCTATGATAAATTGACCCTTAGTGTTAGGGGGGTTACAGGGATAGGGTGGGATATGTGTTGGTGTAGGGGTTACGGTGATCGGGTGGGATATGTGTCGGTGCAGGCTCGATGGGCTGAAATGGCCTCTATCTGCACTGTGGGGATTCTGTGATTCTGTGATTCTGTGAATAACTTTAACAGGTCTTTACTATTCGGAGGTCAGGTCTGAACTGCCCAGCAAATCCCTACACAACACTTATATACCGGTGTGGTCACCACCAGTATTACAGTATACAGCAACCAAGAGAAAGTAGTACATCTCTTAAGGTAGTTCTCTTAAGGTGGAACAGGTTACATACACCACAGGTGGCTATGGGCCTCAACACTCCCTGCTGCACCAACGAGGATATGGCCATCTCCATATCGGGCTCTACTTCTCTAGGAAAGTTATACTGCTTCTGTGGCCGGGCCATGGGGTCCCCGTCTACCCTGATCTCAAACCCAGTGACCCTCCCACAGTCGTGTTTGTGTGTGGCGAACGCAGCTAGGTGAGCCTGCACGAATGCTTCAAATTCCTCTGGGACACCCTCCACCATGAGCCCGAGGTCGTAACCTCCTTTCGGCTTCACAGTACACAGGGTTCCCTTCCCTTCTTTTCCTGGGATAACTACCACGCCATTCTCCTCACCCGTGTCGACTCCCCAAAGGAAATGATTTCGGAGATCCACGAGGATCCCGTGGCCCACGATGAAGTCAGCCCCGAAGATCCCCTTTCCTCCCTCCGCTTCCCACCTCGCCAGGACACACGTCCACTTGGTTTGGAGTGGGCCCAGGCGGATTGAGAGCGGCTTGGAGAATGCTCCCGCCTGTTCCTTACCGGTGAACCCCGATAGAACGTATGGAACTCCGCTAGACAGAGGTGAGGTGGTGGGATTAGCTGCATGGATCACGGTGCATGATGCCCCCGTATCCAGCAAATAAGTCCCTTTAACCTTCTCTACCTCCATCTGCACAAGCGGTCTCTTCCATCCATCATACCGGAGAGCACACAGGTAGACAGGCTGTGCGGGCTCTAGTCATTGCGGGGCTTCGTCAGAGGGGGTTGAGGGAGCTACCACACCGGTAGTGGCTGCTATTTTTCCCTGGCTGGCCATAAAAGATCGCATGGCCTCAAAAAATGACTCCATGGCAGCGGGGGTAATTCCTGTCTCTGCCTCCCCCGTCGCTGCCTTTTGGGCTGGGGCGGGGGGATTCTTTCCCTTGGTGTCCTTCCAGGGGTTTTTACAATCTTTGCGCCAGTGGCCGTCCTTCCCGCACCCATAGCAGTTTAACTTAGCCTGGGCGGGACGATTCCCTTCCTGGTGCCATTCCCTTTTATGCTGGGCCCCTGGTTTAACCTCGTGGACTTTCCCCTTGGGTTGGGGCGTCTCGATACCCCTGATATTTCTAAACGCTACTGTGAGCTGGCAGATCACCGTTTCTTCGGTGGTCTGGGGGCCTCGGGGGTCAAACCAGGCCGCAGCTTGAGTTCAAATTTGGGGCAGGCAGTTTGTCGTGAGACAGCAGAGCCAATGGGCCAATTGATCTTTGTTCAGGAATGCCCGCACTGGCATTCCCAGGCATGCGCTCCGGTAGACTGGCCACAGCCTGTCTACAAACGCCTGTGGGGACTCCCCGGGGAGCTGTACCGTTTTTTCCACCCGGGCGAATGGACTCCCGTCATTTAGTCCCATGGCCTCCAATATCTCATCCCTTAACTCCTCGTAATCCTTCTGCCCCTTTTTGCACTCATCTGATAAGGTTTGGAGGAGGTCACTACCCAGAGAAAACAGCAGCATTTTTGTTTGTTCTGCTTCATCGCAGTCATTAACGCACGTTGCCTGCTCTATCTCACGGAAGTGTAGAGAGGGATCTCCCTTCACTGTAAGCTTAGGGATATGGCTAACCATGGCCCTGAGCTGTTGGGTGCCATGCGGCACTACAAACTGGTTCTGCATGGCCCCTAGGTCCTCGCCATCGGCGGGCGGGCCATACCTCCGTTGTCGGAGGGGGTACACTAGTCCTGGTCCCGGTCTCTCTACCAGGGCTTGCTGGGTCTCCCCTAATGCTTCATCCTCCATCCCCCTTGCTGCCAGACCTCCTGAAAACTCGGGGCTATGGGTGGTGGCCGTGAAACCTCTGGTTCCCTAACCAGTGTCGTTCTGGGAGCTGCCTGTGGGACTTCCCTGCTTGGGTTGCCGGTAAAATCCGACTGGCCTGCCTTCGGGCTAATGAGGCATACCATGCCCTTCGCCCTCGCTAAAGCCATGCTCAAGCTTTCTATTTCTTGCCTGCAGGGGCCATGATCTGCCTCCTCAAACCCCCGAGCGCAGGCCAGCTTATAGGCTGCTTTTACTTCGCCTACCTTTTCCTCCTGTGCCTTCAGTTCCCCCGTGAGGTGGCCAATCTCCGTCTTTAATCTCCTCTCTTTCTCCCTGGATTCTCTTGCCTGATATTCTACGTGTTCTGCCCTGAACCTAGCGCTCCCCTCCAGCTCAGCTATCTTGCCTTCCAGCCTTTCTACCCTGGCCTGGTGCTCACGCTGCACTTCGGCGGCCTGGCTTTCCATGTGCTCTACCCTCCCCCGATGGTCCCGGACCATCGCTGCCCTTTCCTGGCTTACAGCCTCCAGGGCCACTAGCACCTTCCCTTCCGCTGCAACCTTTTCCTGCAGCTCCCGGGACAAATGCCTTATTTTAGTTTCCTTACTGGCCACTGCTTGGTCCAGTATCAGAACCTGTTTTTTTATAACACATACCGCTTTTTCAATGCCCTTGCGGCGCTCTTTACTAGCCGTCCACTGGGCGGCTGCCTCTAGGGGATGCTCAGCTTTTAACATATCGCTCACCCACTTTTTCGCGATATTTACCTTGCCGCACACATAGGTAGACAACCTTTCCTCCATTGCGGATTCCTCCTCTGCACCACTGTCTGCCTTGTTACACACTTTCGCCTGACCTCCTACCTGGCTCGCCATTTCTGTAGGGGGTTTTGTTCCAGGGGCTTATTGTAGGTCAGCCAGTCATGTTTTCCTGAGCTGCCCTGCCCGCTGTGCGGTTGCGAATCGCTTTCCCCTTCCTGATTCTGAGCTCAGGACTTATCGAGTGGTAACAAGGACAAACGAACAGACCAGTGGATTGGTGCAAGGAAAACCAATGTTTATTGTTAGAAAAGCTAACACTACAAGAAAAACAGTATTATACAGAAGATAAAAGAAATCGCTATGGATGCAATACAGTTTTACACTTAACGGGAGAAGAAACGGACACAACGAGGGAAAAATTCTAAAATCACAATTTTGTAATACCCCTTTAACTCCCACCCTTACACCTAGCTAGGTTGTCTTGTGATGGCCAGAAAGATAATGCTCACCAGTGAAACAGATGAAAAGGCCTGGCCCTTGTGCCCCGCTGCTGTCGTTGAAATGTGCTTGCGATGCTTTCTAGATGGTTTTCCTTCTTGGTTGCTAGCAGACAAACAGGACACTGGGCTGAGGCAAAGAGAGAGAGAGAGAGGTGCTGGGCCGCCCCAGTTATATCCTCTCGGCAATGGGTCATTATCGCGCATCATCAGTCCGTTCCATTGTCCGATTTGGGCTCGAAAACGTAAGACAAGAGGACCTTGATTTTGGCCCATTTACGTTGATGGCACCGATCAGTACCACAACTGCCTTTCCATTGTTTTCTGAATGTCCTTAATTGTTCTAAATGTTCCTCAATTGTTCTGAATGTTCCTCAATTGTTCTGAATGTTCCTCAAGCAACTTGGACTATCTCCGCCCGAACTTAGATTGTGTAGGCAAACAATTGATAACCTGCCTCAGGGCGTGAATACAACTGAGCTTGCCTCACTGCATTGTTCAAATTAAACATGCAGTCTGTGAAGCGATCAGAAAATCCATATGGATGCCGCAGGCCCTTTTGCCATGTGTCTGACCGCAGCCATTTTGAGAGGCCCTGGATTTTTAAAACACAGTCACTCCAAGGTTTCTTTAATAACTCCAATTAATCTTCGGGGGGGGGGAACATATGAAATTTTGCGAATCCCTTCATCTGTTTTAATATTGCCATCTAGGTCTTTTTTTTTGATGTAACCAAAAAAACAAACAAACTGTAACTTAAAAACATTAAATGAAACTTAACAACTTAAACTAAAATGTTGTTTCCGGGGGTGATGATGCACTCCAGTTGCCATCTAGGTCTTAGGTGAGTGACTAACTGCAGCGCTCCTCGTGTTTAGCAGTAAATAGTGCCACCAATCTTCCTGTAAGCCAGCTGCAAGGTGGCGCTCATTATTATGAGCACACACAGACTGGCCATAACAATTCGGCCGGTGCACATGCTGACATCATAATGTTGCACCATTACATTTAATACAGATGCAGTGGCTGTTCATGCACATCATGATGTCACTACCAGTGTTGCAGCCGCCTGTGGATCAGAAAGCCAGAGCTGTTCTTACAAATTCTGGCAAGTTTATCTTCACGTTGGCACTGCCCGCTTAGGACCCGCATTATGGAAGCCAAGGACTGCTTGAAACCCACCACACTGGACCCAGCAGATGGTCATGACCCACCTCACTGGACCCAACATATGGTCAAGACCCACCTCACTGGACCCAGCAGATGGTCGAGACCCACCTCACTGGGCCCAGCAGGTGGTTGAGATCCACCTCACTTTGGTAGAAAAAACAGAAAGGCAGAGTATTTTCTAAATGGTGAAAGGTTGGAGAATGCAGATGCTCAAAGGGACCTGGGTGTCCTTGTACATGAGTCACTGAAAGTGAATGTGCAGGTGCAGCAAGCCATTAGGAAGGCAAATGGTGTGCTGGCTTTCATTTCAAGAGGATTTGAGTACAGGAGTAAAGAAGTCTTACTACAGTTATACGGGGCCTTGGTAAGACCACACCTGGAATACTGTGTACAATTTTGGTCGCCTTACAAGGATATACATGTCATAGAGGGAGTGCAACGAAGGTTCACGAGATTGATTCCTGAGATGGCGGGACTGTCGTATGAGAAGAGATTGAGTAAACTAGGCCTGTATTCTCTTGAATTCAGAAGAATGAGAGGGGATCTCACTGAAGCATACAAAATTATTACAGGGCTTGATAGGGTGGATGCTGGGAGAATGTTTCCCTTGGCTGGGGTGTCTAGAACCAGGGGCCACAGCCTCAGGAGGAAGGGTAGGACATTCAGGACTGAGATGAGAAGAAATGTCTTCACACAGAGGGTGGTGCATCTTTGGAATTCTCTATCCCAGAGGGCTGTAAAGGCTCAGTCATTGGGTATATTCAAAACAGAAGTCGATAGATTTCTGACTAGTAAGGGCATCAAGGGATATGGCGATAAGGTCGGTGAATGGAATTGAGGCAGATTAGCCATGATCTCATTGAATGGCGGAACAGGCTCGAAGGGCCAAATGGCCTACTCCTGCTCCTATTTCTTATGTTCTTATGTTCACTGGAACCAGCAGCTGGTTGAGACCCACCACACAGGGCCCAACAGCTGCTTGAGATTTTTCCCGTGCGAGCCAATGGCTGTAGAACAATATAAAAGCAGCTATTGTTCATTGTTTATAGGTGAGGAGGCTTTATTTATGTCACCAATATATGGTGGTGTTCTGGTTTATGTAGTTGATTGTAATAGAAGAAATATATGTTTTAAGAATTACCTATAACTGTGCTGCCTGTAGGACCACTGACCAGTGGAAACTTTCAAACGATTGAGTTTGATCAGACTTTTATCAGAAATGTAGTTATTTTGTGTTTGTGTTTGTGTTTGTCGGAGGTTAATTATAAGGAGGTCAGAGAGCATGCATTGATCCTTCAATGTTCTTCATTTAACAAATTGTAGATTTTTCACAAATGTTAATTCAATATTATTATATGCTGCTATTAAAGTTGTGTCTATGTATTTCAGTTCCAAATTTATGATATTTTAAAATTTAGAAATGGAAGTGCAAAATTCCAAATAAGTGATGCTCACTTCCAGTGTTCGGCACCTTTGGTTCTTGTCCAAGCCTTCAACATCCTATGTCTAATACTAAAGTGGGGAGTGATGGGAATAGCTCTGAGCTGTGCTGCCAGGATTACAACAGTGACTACAGTTCAAAAAAAGTACTTGTAAAGTCCTTTGGGCTGTCCTGCGGTCGTGAAAGGTGCTATATGAATGCAAGTCTTTCTTTCTTTGTTTTATAAATCCTGGTGAAGTCAAGGAAAGAACTTCCAGCTTACACTGTTACATCGAGAATGGGTCCCAGAGAGGCTTCTGAATGCACCATAAATGGTAACCTTGTTAACAACCAATGAGCTTGCAGAGTGAACATGAGTCAATAGCCAAATTATTACAAAAGCGTTTTTTAATTCTACACTGAACCCAGACAAAGTGTATTTTCTCCTTACCTTTCTAAATGATGTAGATGGAAAATAACATAGGAGCCCATAATACTCCTTGCAAGAAGAAACAGAGGTTTACAAATAGCCCTGTGGGCCTAAACTGGGTAACAAACTGGGATACGAAATTGGCTAAGTGACAGGAAACAGAGTAGTGATGAACGGTTGTTTTTCAGACTGGAGGAAGGTACACAGTGGTGTTCACCAGGGGTCAGTACTAGGCCACTGCTTTTCTAGATATATATTAATGACTTGGACTTGGGTGTACAGAGCACAATTTCAACATTTGCAGATGACACAAAACTTGGAAGTACAGTGAACAGTGAGGAGGATAGTAATAGACTTCAAGGGGACATAGACAGGCTGGTAGAATGGGCAGACACGTGGCAGATGAAATTAAATGCAGAAAAGTACAAAGTGATACATTTTGGTAGGAAGAATGAGGAGAGGCAATATAAACTAAAGGGTAATACAATAGAAAATACTGCGGATGCTGGAAATCTGAAATAACAACAGAAAACGCTGGAAAAAACTCAGCAGGCCAGGCAGCATCCGTGGAGAGAGAAACAGAGTTAACGTTTCAGGTCACAGACCTTCCCTTTTGTTCTTTCATCCCCTCCCCCATTTCCCAGCCCCTAAACTTGCTTTAAAATCTGTTCCATTTCCTGCTTTTTTCCAGTTCTGACGAAAGGTCTTCGACCTGAAACGTTAACTCTGTTTCTCTCTCCACGGATACTGCCTGGCCTGCTGAGTTTTTCCAGCGTTATCTGTTGTTATTTTATGAAGTAAAGGGTACAATTCTAAAGGGGGTGCAGGAACAGAGAGCACAAATCATTGAAGGTGACAGGGCAGGTTGAGAAAGCGGTTAAAAAAGCGGTTAAAAAAGCTTATGATATCCTGGGCTTTAGAAATAGAGGCATAGGGCAGGAATTTAACTCAGGAGTCGGGTTGGAGGCGAGACTACATCCTGCCTCCATCGAGATGTGGCCAATCCACGTGATTTTAACTTGATTGACCTTGTTGAGCCCGCCCAGCGGGCTCAGCAGGCCAATTAAGGGCCACCCGGCAACAGGTGACGTCACAGACTGAAATTTCATCTGTCAAGAGCTTTTGACAGATGAAATATCAGCGTTTCACAGCTGTTTGAAGCTGTCAAACACTGAGTGTCTTACTTCTAACCTGAGTCCTTCTCCACAGACTCAGTTAGAAATCTCTCCTGCACAGTAATCTGAAGGCTGTCACTTTTGACAGTTCGCAGCCATTCTGCTTTCTGTGCCGGTGAGATGAGGGACTCCCGGAACCAAAAGGAAGGAAGGCTGAAAAGGTAAGAAAAGGTATGTAAAACTTATTTAATCACTTTAGACACACCAAACACACTTACCTTTGCACTCATGCACACATCACTCACCTGAACACTGACATCTCGACCCCTCCAAGTCCTTCAACCCGACGGCCCATCTCCTCTAACTTGGCGTGGTTTGGAGCCATCGGGAATCCCACACTTCAAAAGCAAAAATAGGGATTAGGCTAAAAACTGCCTGTTAACTACCCGTTAACAGGCAGTTAATTGGCACTAATCCCTTCCCATCTCGGGTAGGCGGGTCCCAGTGCGGGGCGGGTACCCGCCTCCTTTGAAACTGGCATGGAGGCGGGTTTGGGTGCGGGAAGGGGTCAGGACCCCTAATTTCGGGATTTTAACCCCCCCCAGGCCTCCAATCCCGACTCCACAGCACAATGAAAATCCTGCCCAAGGAGTACAAAAGCAAGGAAATTATGATGAACCTTTATAAAACACTGGTTCGGCCTCAACTGGAGAATTGTGTCCAATTCTGGGCACCGCACTTTTGGAAGGATGTGAAGGCCTTAGAGAGGGTGCAGAAAGGATTTACAAGAATGGTTCCAGGGATGAGGGACTTCAGTTACGTGGATAGACTGGAGAATCTGGGGTTGTTCTCCTTGTAGCAGAGAAGATTGAGAGGAGATTTGATAGAGGTGTTCAAAATCATGAGGGCTCTAGACAGAGTAGATAGAGAGAAACTGTTCACATTGGCGGAAGGGTCAAGAACCAGAGGATACAGATTTAAGGTGATTGGCAGAAGAACCAAAAGCAACATGAGGAAAAACATTTTTACACAGCGAGTGGTTATAATCTGGAATGCACTGCCTGAAAGGGTGGTGGAAGAGGATTCAATTGTGGCTTTCAAAAGGGAATTGGATAAGTACCTGAAGGAAAAAAAATTGCAGTCCTACTGGGAAGGGGCAGGGGAGTGGGACTAGCTGAAGTGCTCTTGCAGAGAGCCAGCATGGGCTTGACAGGCTGAATGGCCTCCTTCTGTGCTGTAACCATTCTATGATTCTAACACTCACCCTGCTGTGATGTAGGATGCAGTACAATACAATACAATACAATACAAATCGCTTTATTGGCATGATAAGGTACATCTTATGTTGCCAAAGCATCAAAATACATTTATGGTTGAACACATAAATGCGGTTCCATTCATACAGTGTATAAACAGGTATATCCCTGAGTTTATAAATATATTTTCGCCTTGTTTATATATACTCTTGTCTTAGTTTACTGGTTGTCCCTCTGTTCATGGCAAGCTGTAACATAGTGTGCCGCCAGTGTTACACAGCTTCTCTCCTCCCCCAGTAGGAATGGGAGTTTTTGGTTGTCAGTCAGATTTCTGAATTCAGGGCATATTTGTGAGAATTTTTGATAGAAATTCTCTCTGATGCCCTGATATTTTCCACAGGCTGTGAGGAAGTGCATCTCTGTCTCAACTACTCCCTGACTGCAGTGAGAGCATATCCTGTCATCTCTTGGCAGCCTGGTCTGCCTGTGTCTGCCTTTTTCGATCGCTAGGCTATGTTCGCTAAGTCTGTACCTTGTCAAGGTTCTTCTCAGTTTGTTATCCTTTACCATGGTCAGGTAATCAGCTATGTTGTATTGTCTGTTTAGGGCCAAGTAGCAATTGAGTTTGCTTTGGGTTTTTGTTGTTTCTGCCCAATATGACAGATATTTTTCCTTTTGCTTAGCGACGATTGTGTTGGGTCGAATTCTTTGTGTTACCCAGTAACTGTAAGGATCACAGGACTGAAGTGCACCCGTTCTTCTGTCCTGGAATGATGAAGGTTAAAAAAAATGATTTCTATTGAGAAGTCTATGTGAAGGTCAAATACTCATAGGCCTAGATTTTCAGTGTGCCGTGGGGTGGGCTTTTAGGCGTGCGGGGGGCAAAAATCCCGAATTCGGGGGTCCCGACACCATCCCGCCCAAAACCCGCCTCCACGTAAGTTTCAGAGGAGGCGGGTACCCGCCCCGCACTGGGACCTACCGACCCGAGGCGGGAAGGGATTAGTGCCAATTAACTGCCTGTTAACAGGTAGTTAACAGGCAGTTTTTAGCCTAACTCCTATTTTGAGGGGTGTCGTGTGGGATTCCCGGTGGCTCCAAACCACGCCAGGTTAGAGCAGGCGGGCCGTCGGGATGAAGGACTTGGAGGGGTCGAGATGTCGGTGTTCAGGTGAGTGATGGGTGCATGAGTGCAAAGATACGTGTGTTTGGTGTGTCTAAAGTGTGTAAAGAAGTTTAAATTACCTGTACTTACCTTAACAGCCTTTCTTCCTCGAGGCGTCGGGAGTCCATCATTCAGCCGGCACTGAAAGCAGAATGGCTGCGATCTGTCAAAAGTGACAGCCTTCAGCTTTCAATGCCGGTGAGAGTTCTAACTGAGCCTGCGTAGAAGGACTCAGGTTAGAAGTCAGACTGTCAGTGTTTGACAGCTTCAAACAGCTGTGAAACACTGATATTTCATCTGTCAACACCTCTTGACAGATGAAATTTCAGTCTGTGACATCACCTGTTGCCGAGTGGCCATTAATTGGCCTGCTGAGCCCGCTGGGCGGGCTCAACAAGGTCAATCAAGGGAAAATCGCGTGGATTGGCCGGACGTCGATGGAGGCGGGGCTACAACCTGAAAGTTGTAGTCCCACCTCCTTCCCGACTGTTGAATGAAAATCCAGCCCATAGTGTAGGCCACCACCAAGGACGAAAAGAGTAGGAGAGAAGAAAAGGTAAATCAGGAAATAGCGACTAGGTAATCTCAAGCTTGGCTTTGAAAAGCTTGAAGATTGTATGAGGAAGACTGGGAAGGGGTAGAGGGAAAAGGAATTCCATATTTTTGAAGTCACGGGAAAGAATGAGTTAGAGTAGGAGACAGCGCCTTGGGAAAGAATGAGTTAGAGTAGGAGACAGCTCCTTGAATCTTGATTTCAACAGAGAATCAAGGGGGAGGGGAAATGTAGGACGGTATGTTGTGACTTAGGAAGAACAAGAGGTCATGTATGGAGTTCTGATGAAAGGTCATTGACCTGAAACGTTAACTCTGTTTCTCTCTCCACGGATGCTGCCTGACCTGCTGAGTATTTATAGCATTTTCTGGTTTTATTTCAGATTTCCAGCATCAGCAATATTTTGCTTATGAAGAATTTCCTCTATGTATGATGTACAGGAGGAACAAGAGGTCCTGTATATATGACTGTGACAGAAAATTTGGTATTTTTGTCTAGTTTTCAAGGTGCTATATATATTTGGAAGTTGTTATTGTAGTTTTGTGGCTATCCCTTCAAATCCAGTCAAACTACTCAAGCAGGTTAAAAATGAACTGCAGTTTAGATCCCTGTACCAAGCTTATTTTGATGCATTGTTCCACGTTTGTCAGTTACAAGCTGGAGGGAGATATAATCACACTTAGATAATACTGGGGTCAATTTTCATGTGACCACTTCCACCGAAGGGGAGGCAAGTGGAGCAAGCCCACCACCCACCTGATGAAAGCAGTTCGACGTCCAACCATTCTTCATGGTTGGGCCTCATTACCTTACCATTGGCGAGATGCTCACACATTCAGAGCAGCTTGCCGGTCGGAGAGGTCCGAATATTCGGCAGCTAAACCGCGGAGACCAGTTGGTCCAGATTAAGTTAATATGGGGGCGAGGGAGGCAATCCCAGAGGAGGACCACAGAGGATCAGCCATAGATTGCAGGGGTCAATTTTTTGTAGGGCCACCTCCTGACCCCAGAAAAATCATTTACCAACCTATTTTTAACATGTTTCTGAGTAGTCCACAGTGGTCCCTTTAAGGACCGCAGGTTAAGCCACTCAACACCAATGGGCAGAACATGTGCTGTGCACCCTCCACCAATTAGTATTTCAAAATTAATTTGGGGTCCTCTTGGCATGATCAGACCACGATTCGCATGGGTTAATGAGGCTGCTGCTCAATTCCAGTGGGCTCCAGGGCCGCCCATTTCAAGGCTCCAACCAAAATGGCAGCAACCCTGATGTCAGCGAGAACAGGGTGGTAAGTATTAAGCTGCCATTTTAATTGTCCACGTCCAGCGGAGGGGATGAAAACCGGCCTCACTCTATGACAGGTTCAGTTCGTACATGACTGACATCCTTTTTAAGTCTGATTGGTGGGATATTTAGAATCAATGAAGTTTTCTCTGGGATATAACAAGGCGCTGTGCTGTTCAAATCAGAGAGTCTATTTGGAGAATTGGCTTGAAAAGAACCAATCAGTTTGAAACTCTGGAGAGAAACAAATCATTTTGAACTTCCAAGAAAAAGTGTAGATTAATTAGGTTCTCAAAGTGGTAAGGTTAGACCACACTTGGAGTAAAGCATTTTTAAAAATTATTTAATTGATTCGAGGATTTAGATGGAAAGATGTCTACTGCGTGATGTTACTTATTGTGTTTGTTCATCTTTTAATAAATACACTTAATGTTTTTAACCTAAACAAGATCTGTTGTGACACTTTACTGCTTTCAAAGACTGGAGTGAGTTCTTATGGAAGCATGAAAGAAATTAAAATTCTAGTCGCCATATTATAACAAGGATATAGAGGCACTGGAGAGGGTGCAAAAAAGATTTACAAGGATGATACCAGAACTGAGAGGTTATACCTATCAGGAAAGGATGAACAGGCTGGGTTTCTTTTCTCTTGAAAAGAGAAGGCTGAGGGGTGACCTAATAGAGGTCTTTAAAATTATGAAAGGTTTCAATAGAATTGGCACAGAGAGAGTGTTTCCACTTGTGGGGAAGAGCAAAACTAGAGGCCATCAATATAAGATAGTCACCAAGAAATCAAATAGGGAATTCAGAGAGTGGTGAGAATGTGGAACTCGCTACCACAGGGAGTGGTTGAAGCAAATAATATAGATGCATTTAAGGGGAGGCTAGATAAGCACATGAGGGAGAAAGGGATAGAGGGTTATGCTGAAAGAGTTAGATGAGGAAGGATGGGAGGAGGCTCGAGTGGAGCATAAATGCCAGCATGGACTGGTTGGGCCAAATGGCCTGTTTCTGTGCTGTATATCCTCTGTAATTCCTCTGTAATTCTGTAAATTCAAGGAAAAGGAACACTTGTGGCGTACCGATCACAGAACGGACACAATCCGCTTTCTGGTCCGTAGACTATAAATCAGGCGTCATGCCTTTAAGAAGGATCACACCTTTAAGAAACTCGATCTGCAACATAGTTAAGCCCAGAGCGGGGGAGGAGCAGTTGAAGCTGTGCACTGATGAAAGACAGTTGTACTTTGTGTAGTCTCTGACTCCATTTTGTGTTCAGCATGCAGCCTCAACAATTAAACCTTTTCTGTTGGACCTCTCTGAGTTCAGTATTTTTTGCTAGGAGTACATAGACTCCCACATTGGTGACCCCGGTGCTCAGGACGACTCCTAAGCGTAACCATGGCTGACACAAACGCAGTTTCTGTGAAGCTGCCGGAGTTCTGGGAGAACCTGGCCACCGCCTGGTTCCTTCAAGCCGAATCGCAATTCTGACTCCGCAGCATCACCGCCGACGCAATGATGTACGACTACCTCCTCACCTCCCTGGGCAGCTCCACAATCACGAAAGTCTGGACAACACTACAAAACCCTCCGGAGGAAGGCAAGTACGCACATCTCAAGGCCGCGCTCATTAAAAAATTCACAGCCTCCCAATTCGTGCGCAACTGCCACCTCCTCGACCTCCCGGGCCTCGGTGACTCCACACCATCAGACTTGCTCTCACACATGCTTGCTCTGACCGACGACAAACCGCCCGGCTCCCTCTTCCGCACACTCTTTATCCGCCAACTACCTCCCAGCATCCGCCCGCCGATCGTGGCGTCCAGCCTCACGGACCTCGAGGCCCTGACCGACGAAACCGATAAGCTCCTGTCCACCAGCTCCAACCACGCCGTCACCCCCGACCTGGCCTCTGCAGCGTCAGTGCGCGCTCCACCCTCTATCGCGCGGCCACACAGCTCGGCCACAAGGCCCCCCAGGCCCCCACATCCCCCAAGCCCTCCGACCCAGGGCTACTGCTACTTCCATACCCGGTTCGGCGCACGGGCATGCCGCTGCAGCCATCCCTGCACGTTTCCAACTGCCCCCACACCGGCCTACACGATGGCCGTGGGGCAAGCAGGCGCACTGCTGTACGTTACGGACAGCGCCTCCGGACGCCGTTTCCTATGCGACACGGGCGCACAGCGCAGCATCATCCCCGCGTCCGCCCTCGAGATCCAGCGAGGCGGCCGCGGCCCTGCGCTGGCTGCTGCCAACGGCACCGACATCCGGACGTACGGCACCCGCACCGTCACCATCGACCTCACAGGCCGCCGCTACCACTGGGAGTTTATCACCGCCAAGGTGCTCTCCCCGCTCCTCGGTGCGGATTTCCTGTGCGCCCACGGCCTGTTGGTCGACATGCCTCGGTGCCGCCTCGTGGACATGAACACCATGTCACCTGTCCCGGGCACCATGGCCCCCCCCAACCCGCTGAAATGGCGTGGCAGTGCCGCGCCCGCTCAACGGACGACTACTCAGCACTCCTGGCTGAGTTCCCAGCCCTCACCAACCCGACCTTCTCCATGAAGTTTGCTAAGCACGGGGTAGAACACTTCATCCCCACCACAGGCCCACCGGTGTATGCCCACGTCCGCAGGCTGGACCCGGCCAAGCTGGAGATCGCGCGGGCCGAATTCGCCACAATGGAACAGCTCGGCATCATCCACCGCTCCAACAGCCCCTGGGCCTCCCCACTCCACATCGTCACCAAACCCGACGGGGGATGGCGCCCCTGCGGGGACTACCGGCGCCTAAACGACGCCACCACGCCGATCGGTACCCCATACCGCACATTCAAGACTTCTCGGCTAGACTGGCCGGCCGCTCAGTCTTCTCCAAAGTCGACCTGGTGTGCGGTTACCATCAGGCGCCAGTCCACCCCACGGACGTTCCCAAGGCGGCCATAATCACCCCTTTTGGGCTATTCGAGTTCCTCCGAATGCCCTTCGGCCTCAAAAACGCGGCCCAGGCCTTCCAGCGGCTCATGGACTCAGTCCTCCGGGACCTGAAGTTCCTCTTTGTCTACCTGGATGACATCCTGGTAGCTAGTTCCTCCAAGCAGGAACACATCGAGCACCTCCGCACCCTGTTCCAGCGGCTCAGTGAGCACGGGCTCATCATCAGCCCAGCCAAGTGCCAATTCGGCCTCAGCAGGATCGAATTCCTCGGCCACCACATCACGCAGGACGGAGCCATTCCCCTGCCCGCCAAGGTGCAAGCCGTCCAGCAGTTCCCCCGGCCTACCACCATCAAAGGCCTCCAGGAGTTCTTGGGGATGATCAACTTTTACAACCGCTTCATTCCCGGAGCGGCCTCCCTCATGCGGCCCCTATACGAAGCCCTCCGGGGTAAGAAAGACAGAATGGCGATCGAGTGGTCGGCGGACATGTTGACCGCTTTCGACTCGACCAAAAAGGCACTTGCCGACGCCACCATGCTCGCTCACCCACAGCCCAACGCCAGGGTGGCCCTCACCACCGACGCCTCCGACCACACGGTCGGCGCCGTGTACGAACAGTGGGTCGACGGGGCCTGGCAACCGCTGGCCTTTTTCAGCCGCCAACTGCGCCCCCCGGAGGCCAAATACAGCGCCTTTGACCGCGAGCTCCTCGCACTGTACCTGGCAGTCCGCCATTTTAGATTTCTTCTGGAGGGCCGCCCCTTCACCGCGTTTGTCGACCACAAACCCCTGACATTCGCGAGGGCGAAATCTGCGGACCCGTGGTCAGCCAGGCAACAACGCCAGCTCGCCGCGGTGTCCGAATTCACCACGAACATCCGGCACGTCTCCGGTCGAGACAACGTGGTGGCCGACTGCCTATCCCGCCCCGCCGTCCACGGCGCCCACCTGGCAGTGGACTATGCTCAACTGGCAGCGGAGCAACGCACCGACCCCGATCTGCTCTCCGCGCCCACTACCCTCCCAGGGCTGCGACTGACCGACGTCGCCTGCGGCCCATCCGCCACCACAGTCAAATGCGACACCTCCTTGGCGCAACCCCGCCCCGTAGTCCCGGCGTCCTGGCGAAAACAGGTGTTCGACATCGTCCATGGCCTCTCACACCCCAGCACCCGCGCGTCCATTAGACTGGAGGCCAACCGATTCGTCTGGCGCGGCCTGCGCAAAGATGTGCGTGTCTGGTCCAGATCCTGCATAGCTTGCCAGCGCGCCAAAATCCACCAGCACGTCAAAGCCCCACTCGAGGAGTTCACCATGCCAGAAAGAAGGTTCGACCACGTCCACATCGACCTCGTCGGCCCCCTGCCGCCATCACAAGGTCACACGCACCTGCTGACAATCGTGGACCGTACCACCCGCTGGCCCGAGGCCATTCCACTGACGTCCACCACCACTGCCGACATCGCAAGGGCATTCATCGGTACCTGGGTCGCTCGGTTCAGCGTCCCCTCCGACATAACGTCGGATAGAGGCCCGCAGTTCACCTCTGATCTGTGGGCCGCCATCGCCCGAAACCTCGGGGTAGCCGTTCACCGCACCACGGCTTACCACCCCCAAGCCAACGGACTGTGCGAGCGTTTCCACAGGTCCATGAAGGCGTTCCTCCGCGCCAGCCTCGAGGACGAGGCTTGTATCGACCGCCTCCCGTGGGTGCTACTCGGCCTACGCTCCGCGGTCAAGGAAGACCTGCAAGCCTCGGCGGCGGAACTCGTGTACGGCCAGCCGCTGCGCGTACCCGGAGAGTTCCTGCCCACTGCCACGACCCCCTGGTCGGCTGACCAGCAACGCCGCACTTTCGCCAACCGAGCACAACAGTTCGCTCCGGTACCCACCGGCCAGCACGGCGAACCAGCAACCCGCGTACCACCTAGCCTGCACATGGCCAAATTTGTTTTCGTGCGCCATGACGCCCACTGAGGTCCTCTACGGCCCCCATATGATGGACCCTACAAGGTACTCCAGACGGGGAACAAGTTCTTCCTCCTCGAAGTGGGCGGCAGAACTGACAAGGTGTCGGTCGACCGGCTCAAGCTGGCGCACCTAGAGCCCGACGAACCCGTTCAAGTGGGCCAACCCCCACCGCGGGGCAGACCGCCTAAGAGCCCGACGCGTCCGACCGCCCCGCTCCCGACACCAACCGCCAAGAGCCGTGCCATCAAGCCACCACGCCGGTTCGTACACTCCCTACTAGTGGATTCTTGGGGGAGCTGTGTGGCGTACCGATCACAGAACGGACACAATCCGCTTTCCGGTCCGTAGACTATAAATCAGGCGTCATGCCTTTAAGAAGGATCACACCTTTAAGAAACTCGATCTGCAACATAGTTAAGCCCAGAGCGGGGGAGGAGCAGTCGAAGCTGTGCACTGATGAAAGACAGTTGTAGTTTGTGTAGTCTCTGACTCCATTTTGTGTTCAGCATGCAGCCTCAACAATTAAACCTTTTCTGTTGAACCTCTCCGAGTTCAGTATTTTTTGCTAGGAGTACGTAGACTCCTACACACTATTATTTAAAAGTTGTGTACACAAAATTAACTTTGTTCTTAAAGTAGCATTTTAAAAAATTATTTAATTGGTTCGAGGATTTAGATGGAAAGATGTCTACTGCGTGATGTTACTTATTGGCCCAGAAATTCGGGTCCCAACGCGTGAGTACGCACGGGGTACTCACGCGTGGACCCGATGGAAGTGCCGGTTTCTTGCATGCACTACGCATGCGCGGGAAACCGGCACTTCCGATCCTCTGAACGAAGGGGTTCAGAGGTCGAACGCGTGTGGGTGGGAGTCTGCGCATGCGCTTTGAACTTACGTTTTTTTTACAGGTTTTTCCGTGAGGGTAAGTTTTTAGATTTTAGAAATATAAAAACCAGGCGTAAGGATTGCATTTTAAAAGGTAAGTGGTCAATTAATTAAAATTTAAAAAAAATTTCCACAGGTTTATTATTTTTAAATACTTTAAAGCAAGGTAAGTTCATTTTTAGCCCCGCTTTTTATAAAATTATTTTTTTCAAAAATTTAATTATTGTTTAAAATAGTTATTTAATGTAATTTATAGTTTATTTAAAAAGTGTGATTTAAAAAAAAATCTATTTGAAGGTTAACTACTGTTTTGGGCCCTCAGCATTCATACGTTTTGACAGGTCTTTCTGTCAATCTTATGAATGGGCTTTTCCCTCCTCCGATTGGCTGCCCATGGCTCACGTGATCCCAGGGGACGCATCGCACTAACTACGCCCCTGGGACACGCAAGCACAGCGTGCTGGCCTCTGGGCCAGGCCCCGGAGAGGAATTCCACGCAGGCCCAGAGCTCAACTGCCGGCGCGCTAGGTAAGTGTAGGTCGGGGGCTTGCACCCGCGGGAAGCCCCCGACCCGAATTTCTGGGCCAATGTGTTTGTTCATCTTTTAATAAATTCACTTAATGTTTTTAACATAAACAAGATCTGTTGTGACACTTTACTGCTTTCAAAGACTGGAGTGAGTTCTTATGGAAGCATGAAAGAAATTAAAAGCAATTACTAAACAGGGTTTGCTGTTTGTTTTCCCAAGCATGTCACTAATAGTTTGCATAGATTTCTAGCTGGAGATAGACGTGCTTGAAAGGTATGAGGAGTTGGGACTCACCCATGCAAGCGATATAAGAGCCAAAATAATCTAGGTTAAGATCAGAGGAGTGAGCCTTTAGCTTAGTGGTAGCATTCCCGCTTCTGAGTCAGAAGGTGAAAGGTTTGAGCTGCACTCCAAACAGCCCCACAAGTGGAGACTAAAATATATGGTCTATAATACTGAGTTGACATCCAGCAGGATACTTGTGTCCAGAGGGAGTGACCACTGGCTCACTGGTATTATTCCCACCTCTGAGTCAGAAGGGTTGGGCTTGGGCCCCACTCTAGACAGCCCCAGCTAGCAGAGACCAGATGCCAGCTCAGAATATAGGGTTTGAGTCCGGGGGGAGGAGGGGTGGGGGAGTTCTTGTGTCCAATGGATGCGGATGCCTCCATCGTAAAGGTAAGTGCAGCTCTTTAGCCCTGGTTGCAGCCTATCCTAGAAGATGATATGCTGAACATAAAAACCATGAGGAAGGCAACGGGAAACCACCACAGCTCCTCCTCCCTAGTAAGTGGCTCAAGAATCTCATGTGAGACTTGAGTCAGGACCTGCCCTAGGGCAGAACACAACAGACAGATGGAAGAAGTTCAGAAAAGACCCAAAAACTTAACCAGGACATTAAAGAGGAATAGGAGATAATGTATCTATTATCAGGCATAATACTGACGGAATCTGTTTGGTTTTCAATTGCACAAGTCATGGAATAATATTAAGCAAACTTACTTGGTGATTTAGTTAGCTGTTATGACAATACAGTTTTTGAAAGTTTGCAGTAAATGCACTGCTTTAGGGGAGAACTGCTTGTGGTCAGAACTCTTGATCAGTCGAAGAACTTTAATTGCCACTTTGCAGAATTATGCGTGAGATAGAATGGCAGCAAGATTGAAATGCAATACATGAAGGCCTCTTACCAAAATGCATTGGCCCTAAAGTGCAGGATTTTCAGTACACTTCAAAAAATAATTGTACGGGTAAAACATTTACGTAGATAACTATTGTTTTACAGAGGGCAATTGGCAATTTTAATATAACCTGCCCATTGAGAAATTGACAGGATCGGGTGAAATGCTGGTTTTACACCTTGCCTGATATTACTCTCCATTGAAGTCAATGTCAGGCGGGATGTAAAACTAGCATTAGGTTCAAATTGCTCCCTTTGTCTTCTATCATCAGAATCCATTTAAACCAATCACTTGCCCTGCCCTGTAACTTGTTCAGCTAACCTGATTTTTATTATCTTATTTGTTTCGTGTATTTTTTTTAAACTGCTTTCCAATAGTTCAAAAATCCAGAATAGCAGACGTCATGCAAAAATCGAGGGAATAAATCAGGCTTTTAGCTGACATATGAGTTGTTTTATTGTACAATAAAAGTGTAAGCTGAGAGAACAGGGCCTAGCCAGCTTTGTGCGTTAACCCCCCGTGATTGATTTGTGATTTAATCACGCAGCACTGACTTCGGACCTTGATATCCAACGTTAATTTTCCTGCAACAAAACATTTACCTGTTCTGTAGCCTGCCTTGGGAGTTCTGCCCGGCCTGAATGTTAATTCTGTATTGTTTGTTATGCATTCAGCTATATGTTGCTAAATCAAATTTTGCAAATTATCTGGTTAATCCTACTAATGAACTAACTATTGCATTTCACTTTCAATGTATTTATTGGACTTCTTCCCAAAAACTTCCATAAATCTTCTAACTTTTAATTGATGTTTATTGTTGCACATGTGCACAGGCCAAGCTGGATTAAATAATGTTAGCACACTGAATGAATATAATTACATTGGAGCGGGGCCAACATTTCTTCATGGTGACATCTTGAGGTGCCGTCACCAATTTTTTTCCCTAGGAATGGAATCCCAAAACCAGAGCACCCCCTAAAGGTATGTGTGCAGCATTACACTGAATTTGCTGAAATATTTCGGGGGAAAAATTCAGTTGGTTAGCGCCTCCTGTTAGCGCCTCCGGGGAGGGCGCTAACGGGGCGCTAGGAACTTAGCGCCCGAGCACGGCGATTTTATCACTGCTCACGAAATTGACCAGTCGTTTTGCGGCGGCGCTAAACATTACCACCACGATCTCCTGCACCCGCAGATTGTGATGTCAGTCAAGCGTGCAATGCCCCGGTAGTGCCCCGGACCGGACATTGAGTCGCGCCCCCTGCCTTAGCGCCTGCCACTAGGAATGACGGGTAGAGGGGAATGTTTTTAAGTCGGGAAGTGGCTGGGGATGCACTATTTAAAGGCGGGCGCTTCCTGCCTTTTCTTGTCGGCAAAATTTTTGGTTTTAACGCTGTCCTAAGAAGTTTTGGCCCTCAGCACCACTTTTGAGGTTCCTAAGCACCAAGCTCTTTCCCTGGGCCTATCCATTAGTGTTTCCAACACAATTGCTTTTGAGGTCTCTCCAGGCCGAGATTCAAGGCTGCAATGAGAAGGGTGTGGCTGGCCAGCAAGTTGGCCCCTCCCCTTTAAGAACTGGATGGCGCCAGTCTGTCTGGCTTCCATGATAATTGGCATCGCCTGAGCTTCGGTAGCATTCTGAGGTAGCGCCTCGCTCCCCGACGTTTGCGCCTTAAGAGAGGTGTGTAGCGCCTGATTTAGTGCTCAAATCACCTCCATGGGGCGATAGAGGCGAATTTTGCAGTTGGAGGCAATAATTAGTGCTGGGCGCTAAACTTTGCACCCAGCCGATATCAGCACCCCAAAATGAGCGATCCCAAATTTATCCCCCTCTTCATGATATCTGTCAAGTTTCTGATACCAGACTTTCAGGGCAGTTACTATGCACATTTTGGGTTGGTGCAAAGCAGTTCTCATGCTGGACCAATGTCAGAACAGCAGGCGAACTGTGCAGATGTTGCTACAGTTTGACCTTCACAGTGTGATGCTGCCGTGATGCTACGGTTGCCATTTGGAAGTGAAATCGGCTTCTGGGGCAGCGTGAGCCAGTAATGGGTCAGCTCTGCCCCACTCTCAACTCAGGGGAATTCGCAACACCACACAAGTGGGCGCTGAGCTCTACCTATCCGAATGCCAGTGAAATTTTGAATCTTGGTATACAGAATCAACTCTCTTGTTGGCTCTTTAGTGACATTAAAGGTGTAAAGGGGGTCCATTCAAAAAGTTTGGGAAAAGTGCACTTTGCACAAGTTATACTACAGCCTGTGTGAAGCCGAAGCAGTTCCAGGATACCTCCTGAAGGTGGTCTCATACCTGATGCTGAAACACAAACTCATGCCGGTGATGCAAAATGTACAGTGTACCTGCTGTATGGGATGTGGAGGAGGTCATCATCACTAAGGCCTTGCACCAGTGCACAGCCAAACTGTGCAACTTTTCAGACACTCCACTCAATCACTTTTAACACTAACCTGTAAGAGAAGATAGTGATGGGATAGTCAGCTCTTTTCTAACTTTAAAAAAGTCTTTGAATGTCAGAGGCCATTGAACAGATGTGTGCGTGTTTGTGTGTCTAAGAAGAAGTTCTGCTTTCCCTGATCAGAGGGTGGATGGTGTGAAAGGGCAGTGTAACTCCACACTATCCGCTCGCAGCACCCACAAATTGGTACAGTATCCGTTTTCTACCAGCATAGTTAGAGACAGAAAGTGAAACATCTTTTGAGCAGACACTGGGGTAGATTTTTAACCTTCCACTCACATGTAAAACTGACATTACAGATCTCTAAAATTACAAGCAGCGATAGCAAAATGGCAAAAATATTAAATAATTATTTTGCTTCAGTATTTATCAGGGAGATGGATCAGATGGACATGGCATCCAAAAATGAGATTAGAAATGATATAACCACATTTAAAATAAAAAGGAGAAATATTAAATTAACTAATCAAACTCAAAGAGGATAAAACCCCTGGTCCAGACAGATTGCATCCACACATTTTAAAAGAATCTAGTGAAGTGATAGCAGAGGCACTATTACACATATTTAATAATTTGTTAGAAAAAGGTGTAGTGCCAGAGGACCTGAGGATAGCTAATGTAATACCTATATTTAAGAAGGGAGCTAGAACATGTCCAGGGAACTATAGACCAGTCAGCTTAACATCGGTGGTAGGAAAGATAACGGAATCCCTACTAAGGGAGAAATTAGAAGAACATCTCAAATCCAAAAATATAATAATGAATAGTGAACATGGATTTCAAAAGAGAAAGCTTTGCTTGAGGAGGTAACAGAGAGAGTAGTAAAGGGTAATGTCATATATCTAGATTTCCAAAAGGCCTTCGATAAGGTACCACATAATAGACTAATGAATAAGGTCAGAGTATGAGGAGTCAGGGAACAAGTAACAGAATGGAAATAACAACAGAAAACGCTGGAAAAGCTCAGCAGGCCAGGCAACCTCCGTGGAGAGAGAAACAGAGTCAACGTTTCAGGTCGAAACCCTTCCTCAGAACTGAGAAAAAAAGGCAGGAAATGAAACAGATTAAAAGGCAGTTTGGGGGCTGGGAAATGGGGGAGGGGATGAAAGAAGAGACATTAAGAGATATTCAAGGTGAGACGAGATGGTAATAGGACAGGTAAAGAGACAAAGGATGGCTCTAGATGAAGTGTGAAATGTGCTGGCAGAGTGAAAGACAGCTGCCGTGTGGGAGAGAGAGAAAAAAAGGGAAAGGCACAAACCAAAAGTGTGGATAAAAAATATAAAAATATAATAGGGGCCGAGGTTATGATCTGAAATTGTTGAACTCGATATTGAGTCCAGAAGGCTGTAAAGTGCCTAACCGGAAGATGAGGTGCTGTTCCTCGAGTTTACGCTGAGCTTCCATGGAACAATGCAAGAGGCCGCAGACGGTGAGGTCTGAGTGGGAATGGGGCGGTGAATTGAAATGACAGGCGACCGGAAGCTCGGGGTCACCCTTACGGACTGAACGGAGGTGTTCCACAAAGCAATCACCCAATCTGCGTTTGGGGAGACCAAAATTGCGGACGACACCAAATTTGGAGGGATAGTCAACACTGAGGCGAACTGCAACAAATTACAAGAAGACCATATAAACTTGCAAAATGGGCAAATTAATTTAAACATAGATAAGTGTGAGGTATTATACTTTGGTAAGGAAAATAAGGAGGTCACATATTACTTGGAAAATAAGAATCTAAATGGGGTAGAGGAGCAAATGGATTTTGGAATACAAATGCACCATCACTAAAAGTTGTGACGCGGGTCAATAAGGCATAACAAAAGCAAACCCAGCACTAGGGTTTATTTCTAAAGGGATAGAATTGAAAAGTAGAGAAGTTATGCTAAACTTGTATTGAACCTTGGAGTACTGTGTACAATTCTGGTTGCCATATTATAAAAAGGATATAGGTGCACTGAACAGCAAAAAGATTTACATGGATGATACCAGAACTGTGAGGTTATACCTATCAGGAAAGAATGAACAGCCTGGATCTCTTTTCTCTTGAAAAGAGAAGGCTGAGAAGTGACCTAATAGAGGTCTTTAAAATTATGAAAGGTTTTTGTAATGTATACAACATTGAAGGGACTATTTTGTATTGCGGATGTATATCCTTAGTTGTGAGCGTATATAACAGACGCGTATCGATTTGTACAGTCAGTGCCGAAGTTCCAGTTACCCAGTAAAGATCACTTGAAGTTACTCTCAGTCTCTGCTGCTTTATTATTTTATGTAGTTGTGTGTAGTGGTACAAACACAACAGTTTTGATAGAGTGGATACAGAGAGAGTGTTTCCACTTGTAGTGAAGAGCAAAACTAGAGGCCATCAATATAAGATAGTCACCAAGAAATCAAATAGGGAATTCAGAGGAAATTGCTTTACCCAGAGAGTGGTGAGAATGTGGAACTCATTACTACAGGGAGTGGTTGAGACAAATAGTATGGATGCACTTAAGGGGAAGCTAGATAAGCACATGAGGGAGAAGGGAATAGAGGGTTACGCTGATAGAGTTAGATAAGGAAGGATGGGAGGAGGCTCGAGTGGAGCATAACTGCCAGCATGGACCGGTTGGACAGAATGGCCTGTTTCTGTGCTGTATATGCCACGTAATTCTATGAAAGAAACTGCCCGATTTTCACTTCCATTTCATTTCCATGACTCTAGTTTTACACCTGGGTGACCTAGTTTTACACCTCTCCACATTGCTACCTCTCTCTCCTCCTTTAAGATGTTCCTTAAAACCTACCACTTTGACCAAGCTTTTAATCATCTGTCCTGAGATCTCCTTCTGTGGCTCGGTGTCAATTTTCTTTTACTGATAACGCTCTTGTTAAGCACCTTGGGATGTTTTGCTACGTTAAAGGTGCTATATAAATGCATGTTGTTTTTGTTGTTGTTTTCTGAATTTTGAAATGTATGTTTGTGTTTATGTGTGAAATGTGTTATCTTGAACCAAACCGTGAAATGTACGTTTTCTTTGAATAAAACAGGTCACTCGGCAAAGCTCACTCACTCCTACAATGTTCCATGTATACTACACCATGAATACTATATACTGTACTATGAATGTAATATACGTATTGTAACCAGAACAGTTGCAACAAAACACTACAAACACTTCGCCCTATCTCCCCATCAGAAACATAAATATGTTTATGCAATTTGCCCTTCAGTTTAACATCTCATTTTCTGTTGGTATAAATGGGCAGAGAAGTACACTACACAATGAGGCTAAAACATTTCAAACTACTTTCCTTTCTTAAAGGGCACATTCATAGAGTCTAAGGGCTGGATTTTACCAGTTCTGGGAAGGCGGGTTTGGAGGCGGGACTGCCAGAAAAATGGCAGAATTTGGGGGCGGGTGCCCAACCCACCCCCAACCTGCCTCCATGCCATTTTGCCAAGAGGTGGGTAGCCATCCCGCGCTAGTTAACAGGCAGATAACAGGATTATCCCCATTTTGCCCACACGAGTGCAGGCTTCCCGAAGGCTCCGAAACCCACCAGGGTCACCGAGGCGAGTAGCGGATCTGCTGGGGTCAGAGGGGTCCAAAAATGTGCTGTGGAGGTGAGTGATGGGTGCAAGCGTGGAGAGGTATGTATGTGAGGTGAGTGGAAAATTGTGGTGTATGTGCCTTTAAGAGCCCCTGTGTACTGTAATGCCGGTAGTGGCCACTCGGGCTATATAAGCCTGTATAGTGTCTTGTATCTGTTAGTTCACCTCCAGACTTTGTCCAGTAAACACCTGTAAACCAACTCCTGCATTCCGTGTCTTCATTAACACACGGATACAACAGTGGTGACGAATTGGAAACGGACTTACCTGCAATTCGGCAGCACCTCAAGGAGATCGATTCCTCAGACGAAGGAAGAAGAAAAAAAAGAAGAAAAAAAAAACTGTGGTTTCACCAGCTAGCCGGGCTGGTGGCAGGTACTGCAATAATCCTTCCTGGGCGGCAGGCTGGGGCTCGATCGGCTAGCTCTACAGTGGGGCCAAGCAGTAAAGGCGCAGGCAAACAAAGACGAAGGTTGGAGCACTCGGGAGACGGCCAGCTCTGCAAAGCAGGTCGGCTTTCGGACCACGCAGGGGGCGGGGAAAGTCCCAGAGAGTCCGGTGGGAACAAGTCTCCGACTATTAAAAATATTTGTATAGATAAAAACCGCGGAGAACAGCGTTGTCAGCAGCAACAGCGGCGGGAAAGTGCGGGAGGCGCCATTTTTTTTCAGCAAGGAAGAAAGGAAAGCGCGGGAGGCGCCATTTTTTTTTTCAGGATGCCTAAGACTGGCAATATTACTGCTTTCGATAATGATGTAGAGGATTGGACCACATATGTGGAAAGAGTGGAGGTATATTGCACAGCAAATGAAATACAGGATGATAAAAAGGCATCGATACTCCTAAATCTAATAGGCGCAAAGACATATGGGCTGTTACGAAACTTAATCACTCCAGCCAAACCGATGGACAAAAATTTTAAGGAGATTGTTGATACCCTACAGGAGCACTTAAACCCAACACCGCTGCTGATAGCGGAACGGTTCAAATTCTTCAGGAGGAATCAGCACAAGAATGAAAGTAACACTGATTACCTCACTGAATTAAGGAAGCTATCAAAGCACTGCCAATTCGGAGCAGGACTGGCAGATTCTCTTCGAGACAAATTCATCTGCGGTCTCCTAAGTGAAGGAACACAGAAAAGGCTACTTTCTGAGAAAGATTTAACACTGGACAAGGCTTTCAGTATGGCTGTATCATACGAAGCAGCAGCGAGAGGAGCTGCAGAGATACAGCAAAAGCCACAGGATTTCGGCACCCATGAAATGACACAGGGTTTCGAGAGATGTTATCGGTGCGGCAGATCCACCCATGACCAAAGAGACTGCTGGTTCAAGGACAAAGCATGCAGGCAATGCGGAAAGTTGGGACACATTGCACGTGTATGCCGTTCTGGAAACAAAAAATCCACTGACAAAAAAAAAATCAATAAAGAAAAGTGCAAAAAGGTACAAATGATGACGGACAGTAGCTCCGAAAATCAGAAGAGCGATAGCGACTCCGGAAACAAGAGACTAAGCTGTCTCAAATTACATAATGTAATTGCCAAAGAAGATTACCAGACCATTTGGGTTACCCTCACGATAGCAGGGTCCCCAGTTAAAATGGAGCTAGATACAGGATCAGCTCTGACCGTCATAAGTCGACAGGATTACGAGCGGCTATTTCCGCATATACCCTTGAAAGACACATCCATTATCTTAAAAACATATACGGGGCAGAAAGTATACCCCAGAGGGAAAATAAGGGTGCCTGTTGTATACAACGGCAAGGAAATACAGAAGTTGTATTTATACGTTCTGCAAAATGGTGGTCCACCGCTGTTGGGATGTGAATGGATCAGAAAGATACGTTTAGACTGGCACTCCATTCAGGCACTGACGGTGACCAGTAAGAAAAAAAATGATGATGACGTCATACCTGAACGATTGAAAGACATCTTGGCCAACGCTAAAGAAGTGTTCCAACAGGAACTAGGAACCTTGAAAGGCGTCACCGCCTCAATAAAGGTGGAAGATGCGGCAATTCCCAAGTTTTTTAAGGCAAAGCCGGTGCCATACGCAATTCGTCCAGCAGTCGAGGCAGAGCTGGAGAATTTGGAAAGGACAGGCGTGTTATCCAAGATAGATTGGAGCGAGTGGGCAACACCCATCATCCCGGTCATGAAGAAAACTTTGAATAATGATAAATTTGAAGAACAGAGAAAAATTCGCATCTGTGGGGACTTTAAGGTGACTGTAAACCCGGTCCTTCACACGGTTCAGTATCCTCTTCCGAGGATAGAAGATATTTTCGCCTCACTATCCGGAGGGAAATGTTTCACAAAAATTGACTTGGCACAGGCATATCTACAGATGGAGGTTGAGGAGACCTCTAAAAAGTATCTCACAATAAACACACACAAAGGCCTGTACCAGTACAATCGACTGGTTTTCGGAGTAGCATCAGCTCCAGCTATCTGGCAAAGAGCTATGGAACAAGTCCTGCAAGGGATTTCTAGGGCTCAATGCTACCTAGACGACATCCTTGTAACAGGAGAAAACGACAACGAGCACCTTGCCAATTTGGAGCAGGTACTCACTAGGCTGAGAAAACGGGGCCTACGAGCAAACCGCCACAAGTGTGAATTTTTCCAGAAACAAATATCATATTGTGGCCACATAATTAACGAAGAAGGGTTGCATAAGTCCCCTGAAAAAATTGAAGCAGTCATAAAAGCCCCAGCACCTGAAAATGTCTCACAATTAAGGTCTTTCCTGGGATTAATAAATTACTATCATAAATTTTACCGAACTTGTCAACTGTTCTGCACCCTCTTAACAAAATGCTACAAACGGGAGTAATTTGGGAATGGAGCGAGGACTGTAAACGTGCCTTCCATAAATGTAAAGGCTTGATCACGTCCAACGAAGTTTTGGCTCATTACAACCCATCACTGCCAATCACACTGGCGTGTGATGCATCCTCTTGCGGCATAGGAGCGGTATTATCGCATAGATTCCCTGATGGCTCGGAGCGGCCGATAGCTTTTGCTTCACGCTCATTGAACTCAGCTGAGTGTAACTATGCCCAGATCGACAGGGAAGCACTCAGCCTGGTATGGGGAGTGAAGAAATTCAACCATTACCTACACGGGCAAAAATTTACCTTGTTGACTGACCATCAACCCCTCGTCTCCATATTCAACCCTAAAAAGGGCGTTCCCATTATGACAGCGCAAAGGCTACAGAGGTGGTCCCTTTTCTTAGGGGCACACCAATATGACATAGAATACAAAGGATCAAAACAGCATGGGAATGCTGACGGTTTATCGCGCCTACCGTTGCCAACAGTAAAAGAGGCACCTACAGTGGACCCAGTGGAGATGTTCCACTCAACCATAGTAGAATGTCTACCAGTAACAAATTCTACCATTGAAAAGGAAACGAGAAATGACCCGACTCTCTCACGAGTCTACGGTTTAACGGTGAAGGGATGGCCAGCACATGGCGAACCACTGTTGCCAGCATTCTCGCAAAGAAGAGAACAGCTGTCAGTGTGCCGAGGAACCTTGATGTGTGGATCCAGAGTGGTGATTCCACCCAAACTCCAGGATAAAGTGCTAAAGGAGCTTCACGAGGGGCATCTGGGTGGAGTGAAAATGAAGAACCTAGCCAGAGCGTTTGTGTGGTGGCCAGGTATCGATGGAGACATCGAAGAAATGACCAAGAGCTGTCTAGGATGCCAAAAGGTCCAAAACACCCCAACACAAGCCCCTCTACATCCATGGGAGTGGCCCTCATCTCCATGGCAAAGGGTACACATCGACTTTGCTGGTCCATTTATGGACTCAATGTTCTTAATCGCAGTTGATGCACACTCCAAGTGGCCGGAGGTAATAAAGATGTCCTCCACCACCACGGAAAAAACCATCACAGTATTAAGGACCATATTTGCCAGGAATGGGCTGCCTGAACAGATCTGTTCTGATAATGGACCACAATTTGTGTCTGAAGAATTCAGAAAGTTCTTAAAAAACAATGGGGTTAAGCACTATACATCCGCCCCATACCATCCCGCCACCAATGGATTGGCTGAAAGGTTTGTCCAGACCTTCAAGAAGGCCATAAAGGCTATGGGCAATGAAGGCATTAATCTACAGCATAAGATAGATAACTTCTTGTTTGCCTACAGGAATGCAACACATATGGTTACAAACCAAACTCCCGCCATGATGTTTTTCAATAGAAGACTAAGATGCCGGCTGGATTTGATCAAGCCAAACATCAGAAGGGACGTAGAGAACCGGCAATTTCAAGGCATGAATGAAAGGCCAACTAGAACCTTCCAGATAGGTCAACAAGTTTTGGCCCGGGACTACTGTACCGAGAAATGGCAGCCTGGAACTATTTGCACACGACTAGGACCATTGATGTATACCGTGGACATTGGAGAAAGCATAATAAGGCGCCATGCTGACCAGATCATAGAGTCATCCGAAAAGGGACAACCTACACCACCACTCTATACGCCTAATGATGAAGTAAAGATACCCATAGTATCTACCTCCGATCCGGTGATACTGGAACCAGATGAACCCGATACTGGCATTCAAGCCGAATCGACCTTGCCAATAGAACCTACTACACCACCGAAAACTACTACACCACCGAGGCGTTATCCGGACCGAGTCAGGAAGCCTCCAGAGAGACTGACTTATAATTGATTAACTGCAGCAAATGTTTAGATTATTGTTCTTGTACACATGTTAATAACCATTACTTAAAATGTTATGTACTGGTTATCTAAAAGGGGAGGAATTGTGGTGTATGTGCCTTTAAGAGCCCCTGTGTACTGTAATGCCGGTAGTGGCCACTCGGGCTATATAAGCCTGTACAGTGTCTTGGATCTGTTAGTTCACCTCCAGACTTTGTCCAGTAAACACCTGTAAACCAACTCCTGCATTCCGTGTCTTCATTAACACACGGATACAACAAAAGTGTTAGAAAAAGTTTACTTACCTTTATTTCTTCCTTCAGGCTTCAATCAGTGGGTTATACGGAGAGTCTCGCACCTCCGTGGTAGAGATGACAGATGGCCATTGCATTCTCCAATGCAACAACCATCTAATTTCTGCAAAAGAAAGAGGTTTGATGAGGTCTTGAACTCAAGAACTCATCAAACTACAGAGAATGTCAGTGTTTGACAGCTTGACAGAGCTGTCAAATGATGACAATTCATCTGTCAAAAATTTTTGACAGATGAAATGTCATACGTTGACGTTCTCTGTAACCGACTTTCCCTTAATTGACCTGCTAAGCCCACTGGGCGGGCTTAACAAGGTCAATCAAGGGAAAATAGCGTGGGTTGGCCACAAGTTGATGGAGGCGGGACTGAAACCCGACAAGTGGTAGTCCCGCCTCCAAAAGCTCCCCATTGGCAAAGTCCAGCCCATAGAGTCATAGTCATAGAGTCATAACAGCATAGAAGGAGGCCATTCAGCCCATCGAGTCCGTGCCGGCTCTCTGTAGAGCAATCCAGTCAGTCCCATTCCCCCGCTCTATCCCCGTAGCCCTGCAAGTTTATTTCCCTCAAGTGCCTATCCAGTCTTCCCTTGAAAACATTGAGTGTCTCCGCTTCCACCACTTCTGTTGGCAGCAAATTCCAGGTGATCACCACTCGCTGTGTAAAAAAGTTTTTCCTCCCATCCCCCCTGCATCTCTTGCCCAAAACCTTAAATCTGTGTCCCCTAGTCCTTGTACCATCAACTAGTGGGAACAACCTTTCCTCGTCTAGCCTATCCAAACCCGTCATAATCTTGTACACCTCCATCAAATCACCCCTCAACCTCCTTTGCTCTAATGAAAACAAATCCAGCTTCTCCAACCTGTCCTTGTAGCTAAGATCCCCCATCCCCGGAACCATTCTGGTAAATCTCCTCTACACCCTCTCAAGGGCCTTCACATGCTTCCTAAAGTGTGGTGACCAGAACTGGATGCAATACTCCAGTTGTGGCCTAACCAGCGCTTTTATAAAGGTTCAGCGTAACTTCTCTACTTTTGTACTCTATTTATGAAGCCCAAGATCCCATATGCTTTGTTCACCTCTCTCAATATGTCCTGCCAACTTATTCCACAGTTGCTGATTTTAGGATCTCGAGTGTTAATGAAATTCATTTTTGCCACTTTTCCAAATCACTAATTCTGAATGGATAGTTACAGTAAGAACAATGTTTTTTGTGGTCAGAGAGACATGTGATTTTAATTTTTTGTTTCCACTTTTACCTCTTTTTTATGTATATTTTATCTTTTCATTGCTGTTCCCTATTTTTTCTTTCTCTTTTCATATAATCTAGGACTCCCAGATTGTGCATTTTCTGTACATTACACATTTCTTGTCTGTACTTCTTGGCTGTTCTCTCTGTATATCTTCATGTTTAAGTTACAAGTGTGAACACACTAACAAAAAAATGATGGAAACAATTAAGAGATAAAAAGATAACAGGCAAATGCTGGAAATTAGAACGAAAAGCAGAAATGCTGGAAATACACAGCAAGTCCGTCTGCACCTGAAAATAGAAGGTAGGTTAATGTCAGGTGGAGACCCTTCAACAGAACTGAAATGGTTTATAGGACAGATCAAAACAAAGAAGGGAGGGGAAATAATAGGTAATGGTCACATAAGTACTGTTACAAAGAGATGGTTAGAGGGTTTAATAGCTTGTAAACATAGGGGGAAAAATTCAGTTGGTAGTGCCTCCCGTTAGCGCCTTAAATGGGCGCCAAGTGGGGCGCAAAGCAACTAGCGCCCGGGCGTGGCGATATCTGCGCCTTTCACGAAATTGACCGGACATTTTGCGGCGGTGCTAAACAATACCGCCCGATCTCCTGCGCTCGCAGATCTTGACGTCATTCGAGATTGCAACGCCCTTGTGACGCCCCGGACCGGAAATTGAGTGGCGTCCGCCTCCTTTCCGCCTGGCGCAACCAACGACAGGTTGACTGGAACACTTCCCAGTCGCAGTGGGGCTATTTAAAGGGGGCCTCTTCCTGGCTTTTGTGTGGTAGCCATTTTTGCATCACTCGTTCTGAGAGAGAGAGAGAGATTTTGAGAGAGACAAAGAGAGAAGAGAGACTTCTGCATTGAGCCAACGCTGTCTGAGGCAGTTTTGGCTTCTGACCGTAACTTTGCAGGTACTTTGCTTTTTGACCTTCATAACTTTGATTGCCTAGATACCATGGGGACTGCAATGGATGGGAACGTCATCCCTCTCCATCACATTCAGAGGGCACAGAGACGCAGAGAGAGAGTGGCAATCATGGCCAGATGGAGGAGGGCCAACAGGCCTCTGTACAGGAGGCCTTACCCTCCTAGGGTTTTTCGCCAACAGTTCTCCTACATTAATATGTCTGAGGAGCAGTGTTTGCAAAGGCTGCGCTTCAGCAAGGAGGTGGTCACTGAGCTCTGCCACCTGCTTCAGCCAGATCTGCAGCCTCAACTGAGGAGCAGGACGTCTCTGTCTGTGGCAGTGAAAATAACAGTGGCTCTCAATTTTTATGCCACTGGCTCATTTCAATCAGCTACTGGGGACATCGCCAATATCTCCCAGTTCGCAGTGCATTGCTGCATCCGTCAGGTAACAAATGCCCTCTTTAAAAGGAGACGAGAGTATATCTCTTTCCCCATGACCCCGGACAAGCAGCGATGATGGCGGGCTTCCCCATGGTGCAGGGCGCCATTGACTGCATGCATGTGGCTTTGCGTGCGCCGCAAGAGAATGCCGAGGCTTTCCGCAACCGAAAGGGCTTCCATTCCGTAAACGTTCAGTTGGTCTGTGACCACAGACAGCTGATACTCGCTGTCAATGCCCACTTCCCTGGCAGCAGCCACGATGCCTTCATCCTGCGCCAGACTTCTGTGGCAGACCTTTTCCAGGCACCGCATCACCCAGGAACTTGGCTTCTCCGGGACAAGGGATATCCTCTGTGCGCCTGGCTGATGACACCGCTCCATACGCCCAGCACCCCTGCTGAGCTACGATACAACGAGAGCCATCAAGCTACCAGGAACATCGTTGAGCACACAATCGGCATGCTCAAGCAACGGTTCCGCTGTCTGGACCATTCTGGAGGAGCCCTTCAGTACTTGCCTGAGTGAGTCTCCCACTTCGTTGTTGTGTGCTGCATGCTGCATAACCTGGCAATCCTCAGGACCCAGCCAATGCCACTAGGCATTGGAGCACCACCAGAGGAGGAGGAGGAAGAGGAGGAGGAAGATGAGGAGGATGATCATCAGCAGCACCAAGGCGGGAGGGAGGCACACAATGTACAAAGTGGAAGGGCCGTCCGTCAAAGGCTTCTAGGCCCCCTCTGAGGAAATGGCTTCTGCCATTCAAACAACCTGAATGAAACCATCCCGCAACCCCTAAGCCGGTCAAGGCAACAATGATTGCAAAGACCAAACATGTACATTTTGAATACAGACACTTCTTTATTTGACAAACTCTGTGTAAAGTCTGTGGGTTATATGGTGAATTAATACACAGACTACAAGAGTAACTTTAACAGGACTTTACTATTCGAAGGTCAGGGCGAATCTGCCCAATCAATCCTTACACAGCACTTATATACCGGTGTGGTCACCACCGGTATTACAGTATACAGTAGCCAAGACAAAGTAGTGCAACCCTTAAAATAGTTCTCTTAAAGGTGGTGTGATAAAAATGCTAACTTCCGGGAAGTTATGTCATCACTTCCTGTGAACTATGAACTATGAACTGTGTACATACCTCACTTCCTGTAAATGTCACTTCCTGTTGGACTGGTATAAATACTGGTCTGTTCAGTATTGTAAGAGGCTTCTACCAGAGGCATGGTAAAGACCTCTCTTGTATATAGTGTGTTTATAAGTTACTTAAAGCTTACTTTAAAGTTACTTGATGGTAAGTCTCCTTTTTCTTACATCAATTTAAGTAACTTAGTATTTACACTGACAAATACTAGACCTTCAGACAAACTCGGAAGTTAAGGATCCAGGGAACCACCCATCATGGAGAAAATCCTTAGACCTATTCGTCTGGACTTGGACCCGAATACACCAGCAGCTGGCAGGGTATGGAAGCATTGGTATCGTACTTTTGAGAATTTTCTGGATGAATGTAAAGTGGATGCTCCTGCTAAATTGAAGATACTTGTCAATTATGTGACCCCAAAAGTGTTCGAATATGTTGATGACTGGGATAATTACGAAGAGGTGATTCGGGCACTTAAGAAACTGTATGCGAAGACCCCAAATGAGGTCTATGCTAGACATCTACTGGCCACAGCCCGACAAGGGCCAGGGGAATCAATTGACGAATTCCTGCAAGAACTTCGCAGGCTCAGCGTAGATTGTAACTTTCAGGCAGCCTCAGCTGAGCTGTACCACCAAGAAATGATTCGTGATGCTTTCATCTGCGGGATTGCCTCTCCATTTATACGCCAGCGTCTACTAGAAAGTAAAACACTTGAGCTACAAAAAGCTTTTGAACTAGCTTGTTCACTGGATTTGGCAAAGAGAAATGCAGACCTCTATCAGCTGCCCAGATCTCGATCTGCTGCTGTAGCTGCAACCAGACAATTCAAGCGGTCTCAGGTGAACCCTATCATGGGGGAATCTAATTCTGATAATTCTGATGAAGAAGAGGAGGACGACCCCACTTTAGCAGCCTCTTGGCAATCTAGGAAGGAATGCTTCTTTTGTGGAGATGCTTTTCACCCTAGGAAAACCTGCCCTGCTCGCAATGCAATCTGCAGTTATTGCGGGAAAAAAGGACACTTTGCTAAAGTTTGCCTATCAAGGGCCTCTACGAGGGCCAATCCAGCTAAGGCCTACCGAACTGCCCCAATTAGGGCCTATCAAGATGCTCCAGCTAGGACCTATCAAGCTTCCTCTCGAGCTCTCTCCCGAAGAAGCACACCGAGAGTTTTAGCCACTCTCTGTGCAACGACACCAATTACAGCTGCTTGCCCACAGAACCTGTCTCAGGCAGCCACAAAAATTTCAATTAAAGGGCATACCTTAGATGCCTTAATTGACTCAGGAAGTACTGATAGTTTCATTAAGGAACAGATTGTTGCGAAATTGAAACTACATGTCTTCCCATCGGACCAGGCAATTGCGATGGCCCAGTCATCACTTAATACCAGAATCTCCGGCTTTTGTGTTGTTGATATGACACTTCATGGTCGTATGTATCCCTCCACCCGACTTTCAGTGCTCAAAGACTTATGTAGTGATCTCCTCTTAGGGCTGGACTTCCAAAAACAGCATAAGAAACTCACCATTGAGTTTGGTGGATCCAAACCCGGACTTACTATTTCTAATATACCATCTAAATTACCATTTTGTGCATTATCAGCAGCTTCACTTGATGAACCCTCATTATTTGCCAGTATTCCGCCTCAATGCCAACCGATAATAACGAAATCGCGGCGCTTTAATCAGGGAGACCAATCTTTTATTGCGGCTGAAATCTCTCGACTTCTAGCAGAGGATATCATTGAACCATGTTCGTCGCCCTGGCGGGCTCAAGTCGTCATTGTCAAGAACCCTCTAAAACCTCACAAACAGCGACTATGCATCGATTATTCACAAACCATCAATCAATATACCGACTTGGACGCCTACCCATTGCCACGCATTGATGATATGGTTAATAAACTGGCCGAATACAAAGTGTTCTCAACTTACGATTTAAAAAGTGCCTATCATCAGTTACCCTTGAAGGTCTCAGATAAGCAGTACACAGCCTTTGAGGCTAATGGACGGCTGTACCAATTTCGTCGCCTCCCATTCGGGGTTACTAATGGAGTGGCTGTCTTTCAACGGGCAATGGATGGCCTGGTTAAGCAGGAAAACCTAAGGGACACTTTTCCCTATCTTGATAACATTACCATTGCAGGTCACGATCAACAGGAACACGACTCCAACCTCCAAAAATTTCGGGATGCCCTCCATCGCCGTAATTTGACCCTGAATGAATCCAAATCTGTTGAGTCGCAACCGACCATCAACATCCTTGGCTACTGCGTAGGCAATGGTATCATTAAGCCAGACCCAGAAAGACTTCGCCCGCTCCAAGAGCTCCCGTCACCTAAGAATCCGGCTTCTTTACGTCGGGCTCTCGGTCTGTTTGCATACTACGCTAAATGGATTCCTCATTTTTCGGACAAAATCCAACCCTTGCTGCATGCTAGATCATTTCCACTGGGAACAGCGGCTGTTGCAGCCTTTAACCTTCTCAAAAAACAGTTGGAGAAAGCGGCTCTTCACTCCATCGATGAGAATCTCCCTTTCGTGGTTGAATGTGATGCCTCGGAGGTGGCGATCTCGGCTACTCTGAATCAGGAAGGTCGTCCTGTAGCATTTATGTCCAGGACCTTACAAGGTGCCGAGCTACATTATCCTCCGGTTGAGAAAGAAGCCACAGCCATCATAGAGGCAGTACGGAAGTGGAACCATTTTCTAGCTCGCCAGCACTTTACATTGATCACGGACCAACGATCAGTCGCCTTCATGCTCGATAATCGAAAACGAACCAAAATTAAGAATAATAAAATACAACTTTGGAGGATGGAACTGGCCTCTTTTGGTTATACCATTCTCTATCGGCCTGGCAAGGAGAATGTGGCCCCGGACACCCTCACACGGGCATTCTGCTCCACTATGTCATCCTCCACTCTCATGGATGTCCACAATGGTTTGTGTCATCCTGGCGTTACGCGCATGCTACATTTCGTACGATCACGGAATCTCCCTTTTTCCACTGGAGATGTAAAAAAAATATGCTCAGAATGCCGGCTTTGTGCGGAATTAAAACCTCAGTTCTTCCGCCCCTCAGATGGTATACTCATACATGCAACCCAACCGATGCAACGACTTAGCATCGATTTTAAGGGCCCAGTGCCCTCTTCAACTCGGAACACATATTTGCTCACCATGATCGACGAATATTCACGTTTTCCGTTTGCCTTCCCCTGCTCCAATATGCTGGCGTCCACAGTAATCTGCTGCCTTGAGCAGGTATTTTCTCTCTGTGGCATGCCGGCTTATATTCACTCAGATCGGGGTCCATCCTTTATGTCAAGGGAACTCAAGGACTACCTCTCAGAACGGGGAATTGCTACAAGCAAAACAACACCATACCATCCCATCGGAAATGGGCAGGTAGAGAGGTATAACGGTATCATCTGGAATTCCGTACGTCTCGCTTTAAGATCTCGGGGCCTACCAGACCAGCAATGGGAAACAGTGCTTCCGGATGCATTGCACTCTATACGGTCCCTGCTTTCTACAGCCACAAATACTACACCTCATGAGCGGTTCTTTGGATTCCAGCGTCGCTCATCTCATGGAACATCACTCCCATCATGGCTAACTACTCCTGGACCTGTATTACTCCGAAGATACGTTCGGACGTCTAAAAATGACCCTCTTGTAGACGAGGTCGAACTAACCGATGCCAACCCCACCTATGCAAACATACGATATTCCGACGGCCGAGAATCTACCGTATCATTACGGGATCTGGCTCCCTGCCCACCAGGACCGAGTGGGACATCGGGTGATGGCATTTCACCAGGAAACTCTTGGGACCTATCGGGTACCCCTCTCCAGGATCCTGATCGGACACCAACTAGCTTGGTGCCGGTAGAACCCCGTGCTCAAGGTTGCGACCCTCCCAGTACCGCGCATGAAAGTACTGATCCGCCACAGACCAGCTCTGCACCTCCCTCTGAACAGAGGCAGACCGACTTTGAACCTATTGGGGCTCGTACTCGAAGCCATGATCTCCCCGACCCTTCACAGGGCAATCCAGGCCACACAGACTCTGACCAATGGCCAACCGCATGTAAGCGGACCAGCGACCCTCTACGACGGGAATCCAAACGGGTGCGACTCTTCCTTGTTCGGCGGCTGCGGACCAAAAGGTAGACCACAGCCTCCTAATCCTGCAGGAGGGAAGAATGTGATAAAAATGCTAACTTCCGGGAAGTTATGTCATCACTTCCTGTGAACTATGAACTATGAACTGTGTACATACCTCACTTCCTGTAAATGTCACTTCCTGTTGGACTGGTATAAATACTGGTCTGTTCAGTATTGTAAGAGGCTTCTACCAGAGGCATGGTAAAGACCTCTCTTGTATATAGTGTGTTTATAAGTTACTTAAAGCTTACTTTAAAGTTACTTGATGGTAAGTCTCCTTTTTCTTACATCAGGTGGAACGTTACATACACTACAATCCTCCCTTTTTAGGTTAACAATATATACATATTCCCATTAATATAACATCTTAACATATATACAACTTTATGTGAAACAGTTCACAGATTCAGTCTCTCTGGAGGCTTCCGGACTCTGTCCGGATAACGCCTCGGTGGTGTAGTCGTTTTCGGTGGTGTAGTAGGTTCTTCTGGCAAGGTCGATTCGGCTTGAAGGACCATTTCAGGTTCATCGGATTCCAGTATTACCGGATCGGAGGTAGATGCTCTGGGTATCTCTGCTTCAACATTAGACGTATAGAGTTGTGGAGTAGGTTGGGCCTTTGTGGATGATTCTATGATCTGGTCAACATGGCGCCTTATTATGCTTTCACCAATGTCCACGGTATACATCAACGGTCCTAGCCTTTTTCCAATAGTTCCAGGCTGCCATTTCTCAGTACGGTAGTCCCGGGCCAAAACTTGTTGACCTATCTGAAAGGATCTAGTTGGCCTTTCATTCATGCCTTGAAATTGTCGGTTCTCTACGTCCCTTCTGACGTTTGGCTTAATCAAATCCAGCCGGCATCTTATTCTTCTATTGAAAAACATCATGGCGGGAGTTTGGTTTGTGACCGCATGTGTTGCATTCCTGTACGCCAACAAGAAGTTATCTACCTTATGTTGTAGATTTATGTCTTCATTACCCATGGCCTTTATGGCCTTCTTGAAGGTCTGGACAAACCTTTCAGCTAATCCATTGGTGGCGGGATGGTATGGGGCGGACGTATAGTGCTTAACCCCATTGCTTTTTAAGAACTTCCTGAATTCTTCGGACACAAATTGCGGTCCATTATCAGAACAGATCTGTTCCGGCAGCCCATTCCTGGCAAATATGGTCCTTAATACTGTGATGGTTTTTTCCGTGGTGGTGGAGGACATTTTTATTACCTCCGGCCACTTGGAGTGTGCATCCACCGCGATTAAAAACATTGAGTCCATAAATGGACCAGCAAAGTCGATATGTACCCTTTGCCATGGAGATGAGGGCCACTCCCATGGATGCAGAGGAGCTTGTGGTGGCGCGTTTTGGACCTTCTGGCATCCTAGACAGCTCTTGGTTATCTCTTCGATGTCTCCATCAATACCTGGCCACCACACAAACGCTCTGGCTAGGTTCTTCATTTTCACTCCACCCAGATGCCCCTCGTGAAGCTCCTTTAGTACTTTCTGCTGGAGTTTGGGTGGAATCACCACTCTAGATCCACACATCAAGGTTCCTCGGCACACTGACAGCTGTTCTCTTCTGTGCGAAAATGCTGGCAGCATTGGTTCGCCATGTACTGTCCATCCCTCCACCGTTAAATCGTAGACTCGTGAGAGAGTCGGGTCATTTCTTGTTTCCTTTTCGATCATGGAATTTGTTACTGGTAGACATTCTACTATGGTTGAGTGGAACATCTCCACTGGGTCCACTGTAGTCGCCTCTTCTTCCACTGGCAACGGTAGGCGCGATAACCCATCAGCATTTCCATGCTGTTTGGACCTTTTGTATTCGATGTCATATTGGTGTGCCCCTAGTAGAACGGACCACCTCTGTAGCCTTTGTGCTGTCATAGTGGAAACGGCCTTGTTAGGGTTGAATATGGACACCAACGGCTGGTGGTCTGTCAGCAATGTAAACTTCTTGCCCTGCAGGTAATGATTGAATTTCTTTACTCCCCACACAAGGCTGAGAGCCTCCCTATCTATCTGAGCATAATTTTGCTCAGCGGAGGTCAATGATCGGGACGAAAATGCGACTGGCCTTTCCGAGCCATTTGGTAACTTGTGTGAGAGTACAGCTCCAATACCATAAGGGGAAGCATCACAAGCTAGACGAAGAGGTAGCGTTGGGTTGAAGTGAGCCAACACTTCCTCAGAGGTAATCAACGCCTTGCTTCTGCGAAAGGCCTTCTTACAGTCCTCGCTCCACTTCCATGGTACTTCTTTCCGCAACAGAGCATTCAGCGGATGCAGCACCATGGATAGATTTGGCAGAAACTTATGGTAATAATTAATCAACCCCAGAAACGACCTCAACTGTGATACATTTTCCGGAGCGGGGGCCTTCACGACCGCTTCGATCTTGTCAGGTGACTTGTGCAGCCCCTCTTGGTCAATGACATGACCGCAGTACGAGATCCGTTTCTGGAAGAACTCACATTTCTGGCGATTAACTCGAAGGCCATATTCCTTCAACCTGGTGAGCACCAGTTTCAAATTTGTGAGGTGTTCCTCCTCGTCTTCTCCCGTAATCAGGATATCGTCCAAGTAACACTGAGTGCTTGGAATACCCTGTAAGACCTGCTCCATGGCCCTCTGCCAAATTGCTGGAGCCAAAGCTACTCCAAAAACCAGTCTATTATATCGATACAAGCCTCTGTGCGTGTTGATTGTGAGATACTGGCGTGACTCTTCCTCGACCTCCATCTGTAAATATGCTTGTGCCAGGTCTATCTTGGTGAAGTGTTTCCCGCCAGACAATGAAGCAAAGATATCCTCAATCCGCGGAAGCGGGTATTGTACCGTGTGAAGCACCGGATTAACTGTGATCTTGAAGTCTCCGCAGATGCGGACCTTCCCCGGTCCCCCTGGCTTGTTACTTGATGAAGACTTCATGACGGGAACAATGGGCGTGGCCCACTCACTCCAGTCCACCTTCGACAGTACCCCTGCACGTTCAAGCTCTTCCAGTTCTGCCTCCACAGCAGGTCGTATCGCGTAAGGTACCGATCTGGCTTTGAAAAATTTTGGGCTTGCATGTTCTGCAATCTTGATTTTTGCCTTAATTCCTCTCAGTGTTCCCAGTCCCTGCTGGAATACCTCTTTAGCCTCGTCCAATATTCTGGACAACCGTTCAGGTTTGACATCTTTCTTTCCGAAATCTACCGTCATTGTGTTTAGTGAGTGCCAGTCTATCTTTATTTTCCTGATCCACTCCCGTCCCAGAAGTGGTGGACCTCCCTCGGGTAGTACATATAAGTCCATTCCTTGGTGATCTTTGCCCTTGTGTCTCACCTTGACTTTTATCTTTCCGATGGGGTATACTTTATGCCCCGTGTATGTCTGCAATACTACCTCCGTATCCCGTAGGGGAATATGTTTGAATAACTTTTTGTAATCTTGTTTATTCATGACCGTCAACGCCGATCCGGTGTCCACTTCCATCTTCACTTGGACTTTTGCAATCTGCAGTGTGACCCAGATAGTTTGTCGGTCAGCTTCTTTACTCACATTGTGAATCCTCAGACTACCCAGTTCCAGCCGCTGGCTGAATCTCCTCGGTCTCCCTCGCTCGGCTCTGTCTCTCCCGCTCGCTCGGGCTCTGTCTCTCCCTCAGCGGCTTCCAATCGCGCCTCCCAGCCCTCTCGCAGTCCGGTCCTTTCCTCCCCCGGCTGCGGCTGAGTTCTCCGCGGTTTCTTATTTTTATTTCTTCCCGCGCCTTACGATCCCGGTCGCAGCGCCTCGCAGCCTCGGTAGCTGCCCGGCCTTTCGCCGGTCGCGGTCGAGCTGTCTCACGACGCTGTTGTGTCTCCCAGCCCGCTTGTAGCCCGGTCTCTCACACCGGCTGCATTCCTGCTGGTAGCCCGGTCTCTCACACCGGCTGCGTTCCCGCTTGCACCGCGGCTTCCGTGCCCCACGCTGCCCCAGTCTCAGCGCCTCTGGGCCCGACTTCTGTCCGGCTCCTTTCCCCCCGACCGTGGTCGAGTTCACCGCCCTTCCTCCGTTCTTTTTTTTAAATTTATTTTCCCCCTACTCACAGTCAACGTGGCCGACTTGCTTCTCGTGGCTGATCGGCTCACTCACCACCATGGCAGAAGGAACGATCACTGCCTGTTGCTGATGGAAGGCTTCGTGTCTGAATTCTTCCTTCTTCCTTGCTCTGCAGACTCGAGTCTTCTCTCAGCAGAATGATGAGGGTGGGTGCCTCCACTCGACGCTCGTTAACTGCTTCGGATGTATCGCTGCCGCAGGGTAAGATCGAACTCGTCGCCACTGTAAAGTCTGTGGGTTATATGGTGAATTAATACACAGACTACAAGAGTAACTTTAACAGGACTTTACTATTCGAAGGTCAGGGCGAATCTGCCCAATCAATCCTTACACAGCACTTATATACCGGTGTGGTCACCACCGGTATTACAGTATACAGTAGCCAAGACAAAGTAGTGCAACCCTTAAAATAGTTCTCTTAAAGGTGGAACGTTACATACACTACACTCTGTGTGTCTCATTTCCGCATGACAAACTAATAGAAAGAAACACAAAAAAAAACAGTCATTGGCCCAGAAATTCGGGTCGGGGGCTTCCCGCGGGTGCAAGCCCCCGACCTGCACTTACCTTGCGCGCCGGCTATTGAGCTGTGGGCCCGTGTGGAATTCCGATCCGGGGCCTGGTCCAGCTGCTAGCGCGCAGTGCTTGCGTATCCCAGGGACGCAGTTAGTTCGATGCGTCCCCTGAGATCACATGGGCCATGGAGAGCCAATCAGAGCAGGGAATGCTCCATTCAAATGTTCTGAAAGGAAGTGCTGTCAAACTTAGGAATACTACGGGCCCCAAAACATCACTAAATCTTCAAATAATTTTTTTTTAAACATCACATTTTTTAAATAAACTATAAATTACATGAAATAACTATTTTAAACAATAATTTAAATTTTTGAAAAAAATAATTTTATTTTCTAACGGGGCTAAAAATAAACTTACCTTGCTTTAAAGTATTTACAAATAATAAACCTGTGGAAAAAATGTTTTAATTTTAATTAATTCACCACTTACCTTGTAAAAAGCAGGCCTTATGCCTGCTTTTTAAATGTGTAACTTCTGGAGACTTACCCTCCTGGGAAAACCTACAAAAAAATCGTAAGTTCAATGCGTACGCGCAGCCTCTCCCGCGCACGCGTTCAACCTCTGAACCCCTGCTTTCAGGGGAACGGAAGTGCCGGTTTCCCACGCATGCGCAGTGCATGCAGGAAACCGGCACTTCCATTGGGCTTACGGGTGAGTACCCCGTGCGTACTCACCCGTGGAGACCCGAATTTCTGGGCCATTAACATAACTGGCTCTCACAACCTGGAGGCAATGTCCAAAACATTTACAAAAATTTGACCACGAACCTCAGCCTTTAATAAAACAATGAAAAACATTTTGTCACACCTCCTACTTTTTGTCCTTCGAGGGTGATCTTCCCTTGCGAAATTCCCCCCTTCCCACCCTGCAGCTCCTCCGTAATGGGACCCCAGTGGCTGGAGCAAGGCTGGGGGAAGGCTGCTGATTGTCACAAACTGAGACTGCAGATGCCCTTGAAGGACGTCCTGGACCAGCTCTGGGCCTGGAGGGCCCGGCTGCTGACTGCACCAACTCTGCATGGGCGGCAGCAGTCTGTCCTACAGGTGGTGGCAACTGCAGTGGAGAAGTGCCTGTGGTGGCAGCAGGAATTCTGTCATCTTGAGAGAGGACAGCAACTCCCTGCTCGACCGACACACTGGCACTCCCATGGCAGCACTTCAGCATCCGGAGCAATCTGATGGAGCACAGATTGCTGGCCTGCTGCGGCGCGGTGAGAGCCCCGGGGAAATGTGCCCGATCCAGTGAGGGTGGCAGCAGTCAGTGCTTGCGTGGCCTCAATCTGCGTCTGCATGAGACCAGCCAGTGACTGCATTGCAGCACTAAGCATTTGCGTGGCAGCCACCTGTGCTACACTGAAGTGCTCCACACTCCTTGACAGTGATTCAATGGATTCGGGCACCCTTGCCACTGCAGCCATGAGCTCAGTGTGCCTGTGCTCCGCCTGGGCGCTCATTTCAGCGAGGACCCACTCCTCCTCTGCGTCCAGTGCAGCAGGACTCGAAGACATACTCTCCCTCCGGGGAGAAGGCCCCCGAGCTTCCCTACCCCCATCGCGTTGCTGCAGCCCGCTGGATCCTGGAGCTTCACCCTTATCAAACCATTCCCCCCTGCTCCCCTCCAGGGAAGGCTTGTTCCCAGTGTGGGCATGGGCTGCCTTGGTAGAGGGTGACGCTGATGCTCTGGCTTCCTCTTTCTCCTCGCCTTCAGCTTCACTCCCACTGGCAGCTTGAGGGCCTGTCTCCTCACCTGGTGAATCACCATCTGAAAGCAGGGAGGTACAAGAGTGGCTTTAGCGTGAGGACAGGGTGGCAGCAAGGGAGGCATGAGTGCAGCGATTTAGTGATTTGGATTGTAAGTGTCAAAGGCTGGTGTTGTGAGGAACACAAGTGGAAGGAGAGAGGACAAAAAGGTGATGATCTTACCATTGCTGTCCAGAATGGGGTCGGCGTCTCCAGTGGCGACCGGACCAATCATCCGGCTTGCCACAATCCTGTGGACGCGCTCCTCAAGATCGCTGAGGGGTTGCAGCTGAGGCCGCCCTCCACTGGTCCATTGCTGCTGTCTCCTATTATGAGACAGCTTGGCCTGCAAGAAAAAGGGCGGCATCTGAGTAAATATGCAGCCATGGTCTTGCCTGAAATGCCTCCCATGGTTGAATAGCCCTTATTGTATGCAGCCATGGTCTTGCCTGAAATGCCTCCCATAGTTGAATAGTCCTTATTGTATGCAGCCATAGACTTGCCTGAAATGCCTCCCATAGTTGAATAGCCCTTACTGTATGCAAAGTGTGGAATGTGCGTGTGTGTTTGATGAAAGAGCCATAGGTGTTGGATGAGTGTTGGGCATTGGGGCTTTTAACACCCTCTGTCCATAAAGTGAGGTTGAGATGGAGGGATGGAGAGGTTTTGAAAAAAAGGCACTCACCCTGATGACCCGAGTGAGGTCGTTGAACTTTTTCCTACATTGGATATGGATCCTAGGCACCGTGCTGCTTGAGCCACCTCCCTCCACACTCTTCTATACTCGCGTGGCAAAGGCCTCCTGCCACTCTCTGGGTACAGAATGGATCTTCTGTGCTCCACCGCGCCAACCAGAGCCTTCAAGGCCCGCTCGCAGAAGCGCTGTGCTTGCTCCCTAGCCCTCTCAATAGTGTTTGTGTGAGGGTGCCGGTTAGTTCCCTCAGTAACCCCTAGATGGCACCTTCACTTGTTTTTTTCCCTTTGCTAATTGTTACTAGTTTCTCCTGTGTTTATTACTTAACTGCCTTTTATCAGGTTTATTGGTTTCACCTGTTTTTGCTTGTATTTATGTTCTGTGGTTTCTTCCCTCTGTGCTCAGTCTTGACAAGCCGTTTGCCTAGTGGTAGCTTGTCTTGAGCTCCTATGTTTGTAACTGTTTACCTGTGTGATTCTAGTAAAGTACTTTTATTTAAGACTGCATACCTGCTTCTCGCCTCGTCTGTCTGCACTTGGGTCCAGAACCAACCTCGCCCTGACAGTTTGGTTGCTAGATTTAGCCACAGGTCTGCCCAGGCCGAGATTCAAGGCTCCAATGAGCAGGGTGTGGCTGCAGAGCAAGATCGACCTTCCCCTTTAAGAACTGACCAGTGCCAGTGTGTCTGTGTTCAATCGCTAACTGACAGCACCTGCGCTGCGCCCGCCCTCTGAGGTAGCGCCTCGCTCCTCAGCCTTAGCGCCTTAAGAGAGGTGTGTAGCGCCTGATTTAGTGCTCCAATCACCTCCAGGGGCGATAAAAGCCAAGTTTGCTGTCGGAGGCGATAATTAGCGCCAGGCGCTAAACTTTGCACTCTGCCAATAATGGCGCCCCATATAGGGCGATACCGAATTTTTTCCCCATACTTTTTTAAAGCTGGTAAGAGATGAAATGAGCTGAATGTCATATGTAATTCAGGCTATGAAAAGATATTAATACTGTTTCAGTACTTTTACTGTTGTGTTACTTATATCAGTATATGAAAAAATTATGAGATTATGCTATTTACTTATCTCTTCTTCTTAGGCAGTCCCTTGGAACCGAGGATATATAGATTTTTAATTATCTATATATGTGACTTTGTGGTGGAGCCACTAAGGGACTCCGATCAACTGTCTATAATTCCCTTTAACAATATGTTAGCTACAGCCTGAGTCTGTATCTTTGTATATACTGTTTGCATGTACAGAGCGCGGTCCTTTTAAGAGCGCGGGCAAACGCGATGACGTCACGCCGTTCATCACGTGATCCCCCACCGGCGGGAAAAACGTGATGACGTCATGACGCCAGCCACGGGACCGCCCAAGCAGTCCTCGTGGAGCCTCCGAACTGACTAGACCTGTATTCGTAGTTCTCTTGCATTTTGTTTGTTAAACTCAGTTAGTTTTACATTAAACATCGTTTGTTTGATCGCCTGAGTCGACCTCAGTCTCTTGATAGGAACTAGACATTCCTACATTGGTGACCCCGACTTTTGCAAACAGTTTTCGCAGAAGGAATGAAGCATGGAAACAAACGCCATTGCATTGAAGCAACTGCAATTCTGGGAGCAACAAGCGACCTCGTGGTTCATCCAGGTCGAAACCCAGTTTGCACTATGGAACATTGTTGTGGATCAGACCCGTTACTTTTACGTGGTCTCCGCACTCGACAGCTCCACCGCCTCGCGGATCGTCAGCCTGCTTGAGAAACCCCCGGACGACCGCAAGTATGAAACAATCAAGGCGCGATTGTTACAGGTCTTCGGGCTCACGAATTCGGAGCACGCCCGCCGACTGCTCGCTATGCCCAGCCTCAGAGACTCCAAGCCATCTGAGTTCATGAGCCAAATGCTCACGCTCCTTGGCTCCGAACCGGAATGCTTCCTCTTTAGGGAGCTCTTCCTCAGTCAGTTACCGGAGCAAGTACAAGCTGCCCTGGCCAGGTCCGAAGTCACAGACTGCGCAGCGCTTGCTGCCGAAGCGGACAAGATTTTCGCGGTGACGCAGCAGTACTGCGCTGCCACGGGGCGCCCATCCCCCACAGACACCGCCCCAGCTCCTCAACCCACGGGGTTGTGCTTCTACCACGCGCGGTTTGGCGCGAAAGCCAGATGTTGCTGCCCTCCCTGCAGCTTCTCTCCCAAAAAAAAACAACTGCAACCCCGCCAAAAGAAGAACGGGTCTGACGGGTGCCCTGCGGCTGCGATGGCAATCGGAAATGCTGGCAAGCTGCTGTTTATCACCAATTCCATCTCTGGTCGGCGATTCCTATGCGACACCGGCGCACAGTGCAGCATTCTACCCGCGTCTGCTATTGATGTACAAGCTGGGAGGCACGGCCATCTACCTCGAAGCGGCTAATGGCAGAGCTATCCAGACCTTCGGCAAACAGCGGGTCCAGGTGTGCTTCGGCGGCCAGCGATTTGTTTGGGAATTTGTTACGGCCAGGGTTTCACAAGCCATCCTCGGTACGGATTTCCTGTGCGCCAACGGCCTCCTGGTCGATGTGCGGAACCGGCAGCTGATCAACGCGGCCACGTTTCACTCTATTCCTTGCCACCGTTGTAACACCCTGTCGCTCACCGTCTCCTGCGCTTTCCCAACTCCGGATGAGTTCGCTCGCCTGCTCGGTGAATTTCCAGACCTGACCAGACCTACGTTCTCCTCTACGGCCACGAAGCATGGTGTGGAACACCACATCACCACCACCAGCCCCCCGGTCCATGTGCGGGCCCGACGCCTCGAACCCGGCAAGCTGGCGGTTGCGAAGGCGGAGTTCGCTACGATAGCTCGCCTGGGGATTATTCACTGGTGCAATAGTCCCTGGTCTTCGCCTCTCCACATAGTACCGAAACCTGGCGGCGGATGGCAGCCAAGCGGCGACTATTGGTGACTTAACGACGCTACCACTCCTGATCGATACCCGATCCCCCACATTCAGGATTTCTCTGCCCATTTGGCTGGGAACACCGTGTTTTCCAAGGTGGATCTGGTCCAAGGCTACCACCAGGTCCCGGTGCACCCGCAGGACGTGCAGAAGACCGCAGTCATCACCCCATTCGGCCTTTTTGAATTTTTGAGGATGCCTTTTGGGTTGAAGAACGCCGCCCAGGCCTTCCAGCACCTCATGGACTCCGTGCTGCGGGGCCTCAAGTTCCTTTTCGTCTACTTGGATGACATCCTCGTGGCCAGTCGGAATAAGGAGGAACACATCGCGCACCTACGCATCCTCTTTCGACGCCTCAGCCAACACGGCCTGATTCTCAACCCGGCCAAGTGTCAGTTTGGTCTGCCCCACATTGATTTCCTGGGACATCGCATTACATCGGAGGGAGCTTTGCCTTTGCAAGCGAAGGTAAAGGCGGTGACATCCTTTCCGCGCCCGCAGACCATCAAGGCCCTGCAGGAGTTCCTCGGGATGGTAAATTTTTACCACGTTTTGTGCCTAAGGCAGCTCTGCTCATGCAGCCCCTGTACGAGGCCCTCAAGGGCAAGTCTGGCAAGGATCCGGTAAGCTGGACGGTCGACATGGAGCGGGCGTTCGTTGACACAAAAAGCGCCCTAGCCAACGCAACCATGCTGGCGCACCCGCTGCCAGGTGCCACCATCGCCCTCACCACTGACGCGTCAGACTACGCCATCGGCGCAGTGCAGGAACAGTGGGTAAATGGAATGTGGCAACCGCTGGCATTCTTCAGCCGTCAACTACGGCGAAACGAGTGGAAGTACAGTACCTTCGACCGGGAGTTGCTGGCTCTTTTTCTGGCCATCCACCATTTTCGGTTCTTGCTGGAAGGACGTCCTTTCACTGCTTTTGTGGACCATAAGCCACTAACGTTCGCTATGGCCAAGACCGCCGAACCGTGGTCAGCCCGACAACAACGCCAGCTAACGTTTATCTCCGAATTCACTACTGATATTCAGCACGTGGCCGGTAAAGACAACCTGGTGCCAGATTGCATCTCCCGTGCAACCGTTCATGCAGTCCAGCTCGGCATCGACTATGCCCTCATGGCTGCGGATCAAGCCTCGGATCCAGAGGTGCAGGCTTACCGAACCAGCCCCTCTAGCCTGCAAGCGGCCAACGTCAAATTCCATGCCGCAGGCACCACGCAACTTTGTGACGTCTCCATAGGAGATCCTCGCCCTATCGTGCCGGTCGCCTGGCGCCGCAAAGTGTTTGATGCCATACACGGGTTGTCACACCCTGGCATGAAGGCCTCGCAAAGGCTGATGTCGTCCAAGTTCGTTTGGCGGGGCATGCATATGGATGTCCGCGACTGGGCCAACACCTGCGTGGTCTGCCAAAAGGCCAAGGTGCAGCGTTACGTCAAAGCTCCATTGGCCACCTTCGCTGTTCCGGAGCGACGGTTCAATCACGTGAATGTGGACCTGGTGGGGCCACTTCCACCTTCTCATGGGTTTACACATATCCTTACGATGGTAGACCGCACCACTAGATGGCCAGAGGCAGTTCCCTTGTCATCCACCACTTCGGCAGACGTAGCCAGGGCATTCATCTCCTCTTGGGTCGCCCGTTTCGGGGTACCGGCGGACATCTCTTCTGATCGTGGACCGCAGTTTTCCTCTGAGCTCTAGAACGCAGTGGTTCAAGGGCTCGGCATCAAGCTTCATCGCACCACAGCCTACCATCCACAGGCGAACGGCCTGTGCGAACGATTTCACAGGTCGCTCAAAGCCGCACTGAGGGCCAGCCTCCAAGGCGCTGGATGGGTGGACAGGCTACCATGGGTCCTGTTGGGTCTTCGCACTGCACCCAAGGAAGATCTTCGCTCGTCCTTGGCAGAGCTCATCTATGGCCAGCCGCTACGCGTACCAGGGGATTTCCTTCCGACTCCAACAGAGCCATGGTCCGCATCGAATCAGCTCATCAGCCACCAGGAGGCCGCCAGGTGTTTTGCACCAGTACCAACGTCGCATCACGGCTTTCAGAGCTCCCACGTCTCAGCAGAGCTGAAGAACGCCGGATATGTGTTCATCCGCCACGACGCTCATCGGGATCCGCTCAAGGCCCCTTACACTGGTCCTTTCCGCGTGCTAGAGCCGGGAGACAAAACTTTCTCGGTGGATATCAGAGGTAAACCGGACCACATTTTGGTTGACCGGTTGAAGCCGGCACACTTGGACCTTGACCGCCCGGTCGAGACCGCACAGCCGCCAAAACGTGGCCGACTGCCCACAGTCGCCGTGCCAGATCAAGCGCAACCACCCGCCAGCCCACCCGCCGTCCAGCAGTTTCCACTGCAAATGTATAGAAGTCGCTCTGACAGGCTTGTCAGGCCTCGTCGCCATTTCACTTTTTCTGTTAAAGACAATTCTGGGGGGGCGCATGTGGCGGAGCCACTAAGGGCCTCCGATCAACTGTATATAATTCCCTTTAACAATATGTTAGCTACAGCCTGAGTCTGTATCTTTGTATATACTGCTTGCATGTACAGAGCGCGGTCCCTTTAAGAGCGCGGGCAAACGCGATGACATCACGCCGTTCATCACGTGATCCCCCACCGGCGGGAAAAACGTGATGACGTCATGACGCCAGCCACGGGACCGCCCAAGCAGTCCTCGTGAAGCCTCCGAACTGACTAGACCTGTATTCGTAGTTCTCTTGCATTTTGTTTGTTAAACTCAGTTAGTTTTACATTAAACATCGTTTGTTTGATCACCTGAGTCGACCTCAGTCTCTTGATAGGAACTAGACATTCCTACAATTTACCATTTTGTTTCTTCTAGTCTCTGTGTCTGCATTTTGTTCTTGCTGCTGTTTTTGTCTGCTGTTTGTGTTTCTCTGGGTTATGCTTGTTCCACAACAGCAAAAACATCTGTCCCTAAAATGTTTTGAGCTTTACATAGACTAAAACTAGAAAACAACATTCCATCGATCACACAAGCTAACTAGGTGTGAAAGGTCATCGACCTGAAACATTTTAACTCTGTTTCTCTTACTACAGATGCTGCCTGACTTGCCGAGTGTTTCCAGCATTTTCATTTTTTATTTTAGGTGGGATGTAAGTTGATAACAATTAGCATTTATGTAGTACCTTTAAAGAAATAACTGATAACTTGCGCTTAACGTAGGAAAATGTCCCAAGTTGCCTCACAGAAGCCTAATAAGATAAAACTTGGGACCGAACCCAAGAAGGGGATAGCAGAAGGTGTGACTTAAAAGCTTGGTTAACGAGTTTAGTTCGCCAATTTCATTTTAATGAATATTTCGGGATTGAAGGCTGATAAATCCCCAGGGCCTGATAATCTACATCCTAGGGTACTTAAGGAAGTGGCCCTAGAAATAGTAGATGCATTGCAGGTCATCTTCCAAAATTCTATAGACTCTGGAACAGTTCCCATGGATTGGAGGGTAGCTAATGTTACCGCACTGTTCAAAAAAGGTGGTAGAGAGAAAACGGGGAATTATAAACCAGTAAGCCTGACATCGGTAGTGGGGAAAATGCTAGAGTCCGTTATAAAAGATGTAATAGCAGAGCTCTTGGAAAACAGTGACAGGATCGGACAAAGTCAACATGAATTTACAAAAGGTAAATCATGCTTGACTAATCGACTGGAATTTTTTGAGGATGTAACTGGTAGAATAGATAAGGGAGAACCAGTGGATGTGGTGTATTTGGACTTTCAGAAGGCTTTCGATAAGGTCCCGCATAAGAGATTAGCGTGTAAGTTAAGGCACATGGGATTGGGGGCAAGGTACTGACTTGGATAGAGAACTGGTTGGCAGACAGGAAGCAAAGAGTTGGAATAAACGGGTCTTTTTCCAAGTGGCAGGCAGTGACTAGTGGGGTACCGCAGGGATCGGTGCTAGGACCCCAGCTATTCACAATATATATTAATGATCTAGATGAGGGAACTAGATGTAATATCTCCAAGTTTGCAGATGACACAAAGCTGGGTGGGCGTGTGTGCTATGAGGAGGATGCCGAGAAACTCCAGTAGGATTTGGACAGGTTGGGTGATTGGGCAGATGCATGGCAGATGCAGTATAATGTGAATAAATGCGAGGTTATCCACTTTGGTGGCAAAAACAGGAAGGCAGATTATTATCTGAATGGCAATAGATTGGGAAAAGGGGAAGTGCAACGAGACCTGGGTGTCCTTGTGCACCAGTTGCTGAAGGTAAGCATGCAAGTGCAGCAGGCGGTTAAGAAGGCAAATGGTATGTTGGCCTTCGTAGCGAGGGTTTGAGTACAGGAACAAAGATGTCTTGCTGCAGTTGTACAGGGCCTTGGTGAGACCACACCTTGAGTATTGTGTGCAGTTTTGGTCACCTTATCTGAGGAAAGATGTTCTTGCCATAGAGGGAGTGCAGCGAAGATTCACCAGACTGATACCTGGGATGGCAGGAATGACGTATGAGGAGAGATTGGGTCGATTGGGCTTATACTCACTGGAGTTTTTAAGAGTGAGGGGATCTCATTGAAACTTATAAAATTCTAACAGGACTAGACAGACTAGATGCAGGAAGGATGTTCCCAATGGCGGGGGAGTCCAGAACCAGGGGTCACAGTCTAAAGATAAGGGGTAAGCCAATTAGGACAGAGATGAGGAGGAATTGCTTCACCCAGAGTGGTGAACCTGTGGAATTCTCTACCACACAAGGCAGTTGAGGCCAATTCATTAAATATTTTCAAGAAGGAGTTAGATATATTTCTTAAGGCTAAAGGGATCAAGGGATATGGGGAGAAGGCAGGGACAGGGTACTGAGTTTGGATGATCAGCCATTATCTCATTGAATGGCGGAGCAGGCTCGAGGGGCCGAATGGCCTACTCCTGCTCCTATCTTCTATGTTTCTTCTATGTAAGTTATATTATCTAACTACTGCTAATTATCTTTTGGCACAACTTGAAATGTGATACTAGTCCAATTAGTATATTGGGATATTGGTTCCACATCCAATTTTTGGTCTTCATGAAAACAAGCTGATAAATGCAGCGGGGCCATCCTGATAAATCCCATCTGTCCGGAAGGGGGCTCTACCGCTGCGCCCGGTGGGGTTTGCCAGGATGTAAAATGGCGTCGCCTTGTCCAAATAGTCACAGCGGGCCGCGTCACTGCTGACGTTGTCAAAGTGCGGACCGGCGCTGAGCCGGGCGGCCCGAGGGGTCTTGGAGAGGCCTTTGAATCGGAAAGCGCGGGAGCGGCCTGAGACCGTGGAGCAGACAAGGCAGGGACATGGAGCCGGTACCAGGCTTCTGGTTCATCCGAAAGGTGAGAGCAGTCCCGGGGGGAGACGGAAGCTTTCGGTGCGGGCTGTGATGGGCCATCCCCGGTCAGGATGTTTGCCCCATGTCATGAGGTCTTGTTCAAGTCTTGGTGTTACTATTATGGGCCAGCGGTAAAGGCCCGGGCTTGGTCAGCCTTTGCTCTGCTAATTCTCTCTCAAAACTGGAACATGAATCTGCTAAAGATTAAACGGGCAGTGGAAGGCCGCCTGAGTGGTGTTTGCTTGTAATGCCCCTCATGGTCCAATAGTATGTTGAATGCCTACAGTTGCACATGAGGAATGTCTTCCTTGGGTGAGGTACTGGAGGCTGATTGGCGTCTGTGGAACCAAATCACAGCTCACGTCTGACTTTTTTGTGGTGGGGAGGGTGGAGGTAGGGAACTTGTACTCCAACTACATTACAACAGTGACTACACTTCAAAAGTACTTAATTGGCTGTAAAGTGCTTTGGGATGTTCGGTGGTTGTGAAAGGTGCTATATAAATACAAGTCTTCTCTTTTTACCATTGAAAGTTGGATCAACCTTTGCGAATTGACTTTTATACCAGCTCAATGAAGCTATTAGAATCAATATTGATGTGAATTCAACACAATCTGTCAACAGCACTAGATTAAATTAGGCAATCTATATACACTTCTGTAATCCTTTGAAAAGGGGCAGATTACATTTTGAAAGAAAGACTTGCATTTATATAGTGCCTTTCACGACTTTGCTGTCCCACAGTGGTTTGTAGCCAATTAAGTACTTTAGGAGTGTAGTCATTCTCTACCTCTCTCCTTTTAAGACACTCTTTAAAACTTACTTCTTTGCCCAAGCTTTTGGTCACCTGTCCTAATATCTCCTTATGTGGCACAGTGTCAAATTGTGTTTGATATTGCTCCTGTGAAGTGCCTTGAGACATTTTACTATGTTTAAGGTGCTATATAAATGCAAGTTGTTATTGCAGCCCTAATAACCTCACTTAAAATAATTTGGAAGATTTGATTCTATTCTGAAATCTGATTGAGTGCAAGAATAACTGGAATTGTATGTTAATTTTTAATCCATATGAAATGGCCCCTTAGTGGGTTTTGAAACTTCCTGCAGCCCTCTGAGGTACTGCAAAGGCATTAATTCCTATTTTGTCACCTTGCTTTCCAGGTATTTAGCTGGCGAGCAGCAGCTGCAATTGCTTGGTCTGTCCTGCTGTTGCCTGTCTCCACAGCTGCATTTGTATTGCTTAGTAGACTGAATTTATTCCATCCTATCCAATGGATTACAGGTATTGTGCTCATAATCGCAATGCAAAAAGAAACAGAATTCCCTTTCTGAATGCAGTGCGGTTGGTGAAGTCTATGTGTCTTTCCTCTTTTTCAGACTCATTGAATTACCTGAACAGTTCCTACATAATCTTTTCAGTTCTGGTGCTGTGTGGTGTCATTGTGACTATTGGCATCTTCAATATGGAATTTTACACAGGTATTGGAATTTTATTTTTCATACATGTCTGGTGCTTTTGCCAAACCATTCTCTGATCCTGTTTTCATCTCGGGTGCTCGATTTTTACACTGCTCCCTTTCTTTTGTGTGATGCAATTTTGAACATTTTTAAGTATTCAAATCTTGCGATTTTGTGACCGTTACAGCAATAAGTAAGGATGTTAAATTGGTGCTTTTCAAAGACTGGTCCATTATCAGCGAAGCAAGAGGAAGTGATTTACTATGTCATGTTTAGTATATAACCTGGTGGATCATTTCACATGAGCTGCATGACTGAAGTTTATTCCAGTTTTTGATTTTGTGTGTGTATATATACAGGGTTTTAAACACTTGGGCTGCATAACGCTCCATAATTTTGAATCATTTCTCTCTCTGTTGGAATAACTGTCTAGCATTTAAAATTGTGGGTTTGTTTCAGTTAAACTCCTCCAGGGAGCGTAAATGTGTGTGGTAGAAAAGGAAGAATGTAGAGTTTTTTTTTTGAAAATGAGTATCTGGATTCATTGAATTTGAGGTGCGTATTGTGTTGATGGCAGTTTGGGTCACTTCTTGCTGTAATCTGCGTACACCATTTTATAATGTATGGCACAGATTTGAATAAGTAAAGAAAGGAAGGACTTGCATTTATATAGCGCCTTGCACAACCTCAGGACATTTCAAAGCACTTTACAGACAATTAAGTACTTTTGACGTGTAGTCACTGTTGTAATGTAGGGAAAACAGCTGCCAATTTGCGCACAGCAAGGTCCCACAAACAGCAATTTTTGATGTTGGTTGAGCAATAAATATCGGCCAGGACACTGGGAGAACTCCCATGCTTTTCGAATAGTGCCGTGGGATCTTTTGCATCCATCTGAGAAGGCAGACGGGGTCTCGATTAACGTCTCACCCAGAAGTTGGCACCTCCAACAGTGCTCCCTCTGTACTACACTGAAGTGTCAGCCTAGATTATGTGCTCAAGTCTCTGGACTGGATCTTGAATTCTCAACCTTCTGACACAAAGAACCAAAAGTACCAAGGCTGGGACCAGTAAGAATCAAAATTTTAAAAATTCAAGTTTTTAAGTAGTTTCAAAAAATGTTGCTGTCATAACATAATCAGATGGGAGGTACAAATGCCAAAGGACAATTTTCTTTCCCATAATCCACTAATCCTTACTGATTAAAGACTAACTTCAGGCTTTTTCTTCTGTGACCCATGTTGTAAAACTTAGTTCAGTGAAATTTACAACCTATTTTAGTTCAGTGGAATTTGGTACAGTATCTTTTTCGATGCTCTTATTGCCAAAGCAATGATAAATTATGGAGATGAAAAGGGGGTAAAAATATAAATGTTGGAAAATCTGAAATCAAACAGTATAGAGTAGAAATACTGGGGTCCGTCAGCATCTGGAGGAGTAAAATAGTTTTACTATTTCAGTTGGGATCTTTCATCAGAAATTTGGTGAAGGGTTCCACCCAAAATATTGACCTACCATTTTCTTTCAGACCTGTACATTTGTCATTTTCTGATTATAAATGATTTAGCTTTCTGCCATTCCTCTTGCAAAATGGGGAAAAATTGCACGTAACAGTCCTGTAAAGGCTGATTAATCCAGTACAGAGTTGTTATTTATGGGACAACAACTTGCAATTATATTGTGCCCCTAACATAAATAACACCACAAGGAGCTTCACAGATAGCGATATGGAAAACAGCTGTCCAGTTAGGAAGGGTGACTGAAAGCTTGGTTGAAGATGTAGGTTTTAAGAAAGTATTTAAAGGAGGAGAGGTAATTTGGAGGGAATTCCAGAGAGTAGGACCCAGACAGCTGAAAGCTCTCTGTTGCCAATGGGGGCGGGGTAGGGGGGAGGAAGCTGTAGAAAAGGTCCAAGGAAGACTGTTTAGGGCGACATGTAGGGCTGGAGGAGAATGCAGTAAGGTTAGGGGAAGGCCACAGGGATTTAAAGACAAGGATTTTATGTTTGATCCACTGGGAGCCATTGTTTTCTCAGTGAGGGAGGGGTGATGGGTGAGCAGGACAGGCGAAGTGTGGCAGAGATTTGGACAAGCTGGGGTTCAGGCAGGGTGAGAGGCTGGCAAGGTGATTGTTGGAGTGGTTGAGTCTGAAGGTGATGAAGGCATGTATAAGGATATCAGTGGTGAAGAGTGGAGGTGGGCAGTTTTGCAGAGGTGGGATTAGATGTTTTGGTCAGATAAAGCTGAGGTTGAGAAATGTGATCTGTTTTCAAATGATTTACCCCTTCACTCTACCTTCCTGTCAGTAAATTAATAGCCTCTACCAGGTCTCGTACCTGCTGTTGCATGTAAAAAAAAATTTAAAAATTGGCCTTTTCTTTCTCTCACAGTGGAGCCTTCTATTCCGTGCAGTCGGATTGCACTCATAGGGAATGTGTTCCACCCTCATCGATTTCTCCATTCAGTTGTACATGCAGTGATGGGGATGCTGATGGCATGGTGTGCAGCAGTCATAGCTGGGGGGCGCTATCACATGATCAGTGTACCTTGCTCATCTCCGGAAAGGTGAGCATGGAACTAACAGAAATCTAAAAGTTTATAGAATATTCCTGTGTGGTGTTTGTGTGCACCCCGTCTTTATTTTGTTGCCAACAAACCCATCTACTTTGATTGTTCTTGTCATTGCAGCTCTGCATCCAGCAGCCACATGTGCCTGAATGAGTTTCACGTTTTCTTACTGATGGAAGGGGCCTTTATAGGATATAGTTATAGTCTTCTGTATTTTGTTAACAACTTCAATTATTTGTCTTTCCCAACTATACAGGTAATAAATGTTACTTTTAATTTCTACTTTGGCTAGACTAAAAGCAGATTGAACTTTCTTTTTAAAGTAACTGTTTGCTTACTTTAAATGTAACAGCCCTTCATCCAGATCTCAAACTGAAACTCTTTACCTCCTTTGTTCTACTGGCTTTTAAAACCTAAGCTCATTGTCATCTAATCACTGCTTCTTGAACCAACTGGTCTTTGATTCTACTCTATTCACCTTGGAGGTATCTTGCACTCTGGCTTGGCCCTTAGTTTTTATATATAAATTTTTAGAAATTGTGATTTATTGTCTTTTTTTATATTCTTCTGGGGTCTCCCACACACAATTCCCCAGTCAAGGGGACAAATGAGCCACTTGCTCCCAGGCCTCTGCCACTCTGTAACCAGCTGCCTGCAGTGACTGTTTCCACACTTTGTTCTCTCTCCTGGGTCCCGTGAGCTTGGACAGTGTGGCAGCTATCCAGCAGCCCAGCTGTGGAAATGGTGCTCAACTGTTCATCGAATCGTGGGTGTGAGCTCGTTGCTTCGCTGCTTGGTGTTGCAGTGTGACAACACAGCGATGTACTGTCACTGCTGCTGCCTTGCGCAGACATGTGAAAGGCAAAGGGAGGTTATTCCGTTGTACTGTATCTGCAGCTCTGTGGTTACATTTAGTTTCCATCTATAGTTTGCAAAAAATCTGCTGGACTTTGTGATCTCAGGAGCTGAGCGAGGTAGAAGCTAGAGAGCCACTGCTGGAAGTTTCAGGTGACTGAAGATGTAATGCTTAACCATCATTTTGTGACACCCCAAAATCGTTCTGTAGAGTATTGTAGGAGTTGTGTATATATCTACTGCTGAAACCAATCTGGCCTCCCTGAGGACTTGATGGGTAAACCCACTGCTCGGAGTGGGAATGAAGTACAAATGGGATTGGTCTCTGATCTGTGCTGAGTTAGCTTATCTCAGCTGGGCTAGGGGAGGGCAAAACCAAGTCGGAGTTCTGCTCCTGATTACAATCCAATGATGACTGCTGTGAAGGGCATGTGTGCGCGCAATGGGTGAGGACGGTATCAGATGGAGCAGTAGTGTCCCCTTACTGCGGTTCAATACCCCGCTGACATTGTCCAGATTGCCACTTGGGTGCAGTATAGGAAGATGTCCCGCATCTCTGAAATGGTGTCTCGGTGCGAGTCAGCACTCTCTTAAGAAGGGAGGAAAACTTGAGGAAAGAAGAAAAATAACCTTTGCTGTTTCTTTTCTAGCAATTCAAGTACCCGCGCTTCAAAGGAAACCTATCTTTGGTCATTAAGTACAGCGCTGTGCAGTCTCTGTACTTTCTCAGGAACTACTGCATCCTTTACTACTTTTTAGGTAATCTTTTTATATTCGTCGCCTTGAGTTGCTCACGGGGGGGAAAAGTTTAAAAAGAATTGTATCTCTCTCGCTATAATTGGCTCTGCTTCTTTGCCACTCTCGTTCTTTCTCTCCCTTTGTGTTTGTCTTCCACTGTGGTAGATAGCTAAAATAGAATGCAACTTGATTAAATATCTTTAGAAGTCAACCTGATTGTGTTAGCTCACCCTCGGTAAGCTCCCCGCTGGAGTGTAGCTAATTTACAGAACAAACGGGGAAACTGTTCAACCTCCGTTACCTCTAGTCCAGATCCAAGGTCATCCCATCTCGTCGAATTACAGTATGCAGACGACGCTTGCATCTGCGCACACTCGGAGGTCGAACTCCAAACCATCGTTGAACACCTTCACCGAAGCGTACGAGAGCATGGGCCTTACACTAAACATCCGTAAGACAAAGGTCCTCTACCAACCTGCCCTCGCCACACAGTACTGCCGCCCCCCCCCCCCCCACTTATCAAAATCTACAACAAGGCCTTGGACAACGTGGACCACTTTCCATACCTCGGGAGCCTACTGTCAGCAAGGGCAGACGTCGATGACTAAGTCCAACACTGCCTTCAGTGTGCCAGTGCAGCCTTCGGTCGCCTGAGGAAGAGAGTGTTTGAAGACCAGGACCTCAAACCCGGCACCAAGCTCATGGTCTACAGAGCAGTAGTAATACCCACCCTCCTGTATGCCTCAGAGACATGGACCATGTACAGTAGGCACCTCAAAGCACTGGAGAGGTGCCGCCCCCGCAAGATCCTGCAAATCCATTGGCGGGATAGGCGCACCAACTTCAGTGTTCTCGCTCAGGCCAACATTCTCAGCATCTGAGCATGGTCAAAGCTTCATCAGCTCCGATGGACGGGTCACATCAACCGCATGCCCGATACAAGACTCCCAAAACAAGCGCTCTACCCGGAGCTCTGACACGGCAAGAGAGCCCCAGGTGGGCAGAGGAAATGCTTCAAGGACAGCCTCAAAGCCTCCTTGAAAAAGTGCAACATCCCCACCGACACCTGGGAATCCCTGGCCCAAGAATCACAAAGTGGAGGAGAAGCATCCAGGAAGGCGCCGAACACCTCCAGCCTCTTCGCCGGGAACAAGCGGAAGCCAAGCGCAAGCAGCGCACGGCACCCCAACCGCCCGCCCCTTCAACCACCGTCTGCCCCACCTGTGACAGAGACTATAGGTCCTGCATTGGACTCATCAGTCACCTGAGAACTCATTTTTAGTGTGGAAGCAAGTCATCCTTGGTTCCGAGGGACTGCCTAAGAAGAAGAAGCTGGTACTATATTTGACGTCACTTAATACAGTATAGTGTCTTTATATAATGGGGACTGGGGAGGAGTTGGGCATAAATAAAAATACAACTGAAAACCTGAGAGAACTGATCTTTAATAAGGAAGCAAAATAATACCACCATGTTGTATGAAGCTAAGAAACAGGAAGAATTTTGGAAAGACTGGAGTAGCACTATAAATTGCACTTTTAACCCAGCTGCTCGATATTTCCAAACCTTCTGGAGCGGATTTCTGCAGCTGTCTCCCTGCATATGTTTTTCTGCTGTTTCAATCCATCTTGCAATTTAGCAGCAGCGTCATGCACAGCAAACCTGGTGCTTATGTTCTGACCTTCTGTACTTAATTTTATTTTCTTGGTTAAAACCCTGAGGTTTTATTTTTGCTGTATGAAAATTTCAACCAGTGTTGTATTTTTTTTCTTGAAAGCTATAGGCCTTAAAAATATTTCTATTTGCATTTTACTGTAGTGCTCTCTTTCTCAAAGTCAAATGGTTGGGTGCAGTTTGGGTAGAATGAGCTCATTCACAGATGCTGACGATTGCACTGCAGTAGTGCTTACAAGAAATTGTCTGAATGGAGCACCTCTTCAGTGGTAATATGGCGCAGTAGCCAGAATTTGCATACTGAAGTACAGCCAAATAATATCCTTGGATGTGCTTAATTTGAAGGTGCTTTTTCTTTTTTCTCTGGAGTATTTTCACAATGCTATCTTTGGTCCCCCCCCCCCCCGCCCCAGGTTACGTGCCGAGGGCCTGGATAAGCGCTTCAACAACCCTTCAAAGAGACAGGTTGGTGAACTCCCTACAAAATATTCATTCATTGATGTCTGATACTGTGTTTGTAGAAACTGTTTGGAGTTTTTTTCTGTTCTTTCCCTTCCTCTCCTGAAGCCACAAACTTTTTTTTTGGCTGAGTATATTTCCACAGAGAGCTCGCCAGTTCCTCACCCAAGTCGCCATTCTAGATGTGTGAGCCTAGATTTTGATTGTCAGCAGCGGGAATCACAACTGAGTCCCATCCTGTCCTCTGCAATGTTGCACACACGCACTGGCTGAGATCAGCGAACACGGCACGGACTGGGGATTCTACCTGCGACTTTCTGGCCCATAGTACCATACCACACAGTGCATTTTATCCACAGCCATTTTGGGGCGCTGTTGGACTTCCTTTTGAAAATTGAAGTTGGTGACTTCATTATAGTCTGTGGACAGCATTTCTTACAAACGCTGCTGACTTGAAACATCCTGAGTGTGATGATTTGAAAATCTGCTGTTATGAAGTGTTCGTGAATATGACCAGGCAGAGTTGGGCACAAATTGGCAATCTCACTCAGGCCAAAGCAGAAAGTTCCCTTCTCCCCACAGGGCCCCTACAGATGTTCACTTAAGGTGAGAGCTTTCATTTTTCTCTCCGAGTTAATCCCACAGCATTGTAACAAAGTCGTTATGTGTCTAAAATTCCCAAATGTCTAGCACAGAATCACATTAATGGATATACTTGAGTAAATTGCTGGAACAAGTTGGTGCCACTGTTACAATATGGAGTGCGCTTTTAATTAACTGTACCCTACCCTTGCTTAACCTCCCCATTTCTTTTTAGTGCAATATTTCCAAAACTAGTGCCAATGTGTGAGTGAGCCCTTGAAAAATCACCTGTCTGTAACTTTTTCTGAAGCGCACAGCATTCCCTGGATACCCTGACCGGACTGTTTGACTTGCCGCTGCTCTACACAACCTGGTTAAGTGGTACATTTCTTTTGGTCACCTGGTACATTACGTGGTTGCTCTTTAAAATCTACGTCACTGAGGTGAGCATGGAATGGGTTGTTGTAAAATTAAAGGGTGGTACTCTTTATACAAGAGTTTCTGAATTATATTGCCAATGATTCTAGATTTCAAGACCTTAGAATCTGTGTGCAAGTGACCCTATTCCAAAGACATCTAAAGCTGCTAATACTGGGATTTATTAGTGGTTTGCATTTATTTTGACCCCTTTTCTTGTTTAAACTGCAACTTCTGTTGAAATAGAACCTGCATTTGTGTTTACACGTTGATAAAAGTTTGGTTTCTGAACTGTTCAGTAATCGCTGCTGCCCCTCAGCAGTTGTGCTTTCCAAAGTAGATTGCGCTGGGATGAGCTTCAGAAGTTTAATTTTGATGGTCTGAATCCTGGGAGTTTTCCATCTACGCAAAAAAGCAATTTTCAGATTATCAAAATACCAAAGTGGTCACTTTGAACTGCAGCCCAAATTACAAAGCTGTTGTTGCCTTATCTGCGTGTTACCTTACTGCCCATCTTCATTTCATCTGTCCATAATCATTTGTTCTTGAATTGAGGATATCGGAAAGTCCTGTCTTTATCCTGTTCTTTTTTTATAATGTGCAGAAATATTATTGCCAATTTTTGAAAAGTCCAGAATTCTGTTTAGAGCTGGTCTATGCTGTGCTTGTTTATATTTACTTCAGGAGTCCCCATCATGTTTTGTACTCTTTGCCTTTTTCCATTGACTCAGGTATTCCAATTTTCTGTGCAGCCTTCCTTTGGAGAGGAAGCTGATCGATGTCTCCCTAAAGTCCTAACCAACTGTGTTTCCCCCTGTGTAAAGGTAAACCAAATGGATGTTGTCGGTAACAAATCTAGTGCCTTAATGTTCAATGAGTCTGTCTTCTATGTAGCAGATTCCTTAGATTTACAGCTGGCAAGATGCTAATTGAGTGTACATCTCTCTCTGTTTCAGTATCTAGCTTTGCAAGACTTGGCCTTACTTTCCCGGTATTCAGCTTCTCGAAGACAGGAAGTGTTCAGCCTTAGCCAGCCAGGTACGGAGAAACTCCCTCTGTAGCTGCTCTCTTGGATGTTGGATAGATGCAAGATTCTTCTGGTTTAAATATGTAGTGGCTTCCAAAGGCTGTTGTTGACTCTTGGGAGCTGTTGGCGGTGGGCGGGGGGGGGGGGATGTAGGCATGTGTAATAACCTTGATCCTGGTGGATTATGGGCCAGCAGAAGGATCAGAGGACCGCACTGAAATAGGGATAGGGGTCAGATATCAGCTTTGGTTCAGTGATGTAGTTCTGGGATTGTATAGTTCACTTTTGGGGTACAGGTAGACTACCCTTTATCCGGACTTCCGAAAACCGAAACCCTCTAAAAACCGAAGGTTTTTTCGTTCAGCGTAAGTCGTGCGTACGAACGAAAAAACCTTCGGTTTTTAGAGGGTTCTGGTTTCGGAAGTTCGGATAAAGGGTAAGTCGTGCGCACGACCCCCCGCCGGCCCCGACAACCGCCGACCCCCCCGCCGGCCCCGACAACCGCCGACCCCCCCGCCGGTCCCGACAACCGCCGACCCCGCCAGCCCCGACAACCGCCGACCCCGACAACCGTCGACCCCCCCCCCCCGCCGACCCCCCCCGCGGACCCCGCCGGTCCCGACAACCGCCGGTCCCGACAACCGTCGACCCCCCCCCCCCCGCCGGCCCCGACAACCGCCGACCCCCCCCGCGGGCCCCGACAACCGCCGACCCCCCCGCGGACCCCGCCGGCCCCGACAACCGCCGATCTCCCCCCGCCGACCCCGACTGACTTACGCTGAGCGTCAGCGTAAGTCGTGCGCACGACCCCCCCGCGGACCCCCGCCGACCCACCTTCCGAAATCCGAAATTCTCCTTTATCCGAAACTCGGCTGGTCCCGAGGTTTTCGGATAAAGGATAGTCTACCTGTACTTCATTTTTATGGTGATATAGTTTTTAAAAAATAAAAAATAAAAAATTTTTTTGAAAAGCACTGCAAATTTTATGGGGATCTTTTGTGGAAGTATTGGTTATAATTTTGGTTACAATACCACGGGACCATGGTCCTGCAAATCAACATCAAATCACCATATCTAGGATGATCGCTGATCTCATCATCTGCGTCATTTCCTTCAATCTACTGTTTCGCTTTTGCTTTTCCCTGCCCCAACTGCTTCTCCCACAGAAGTATCCCAACAAATCCATTGTCATAGATTTCCCACTTCCCAGTGATCTCATCTCTTATCTTGACTCCATTCTCTTTTACCTACTTACATCTGCAAGCTGCCTCTCATTTCCTAAGGGAGACTGCATACAGTTTCCTCTCAATTATGTAATTTCTGCACCACCTTCGCTGCTTCACACATGGACATTCCTGATGAGAAATGCTAATCTATCTTTCAGATTCCACTCAATGCTGTGCATTTCTTACATTTTCGGCTTGTATTTCTGCTGTTGGTGCTTTATTTCACTTTACAAGTTATGGAACGTGTTCTCAAACTATTACTGTAAAAATTACTTTTTATTCCATGCTGAGCTGGTGTAGCTAATCAGTTTTTTTTTTTTTTTAAGGTGGCCATCCTCATAATTGGATAGCAATATCGGGCGAATGCTTGGCCTTGCTAAATGACCTAACGCAAAAGCTGATAGCGTATCAGGAAGCTGTTGCTGCTAATGGACGAATTAAACCGTATCCTATCCCTGGGGAAAGACATCTGTCAAGCACCTCAGGTCAGGCTTTGACTTGAATACTGTCTAAAAGGTGCTTTATAACCTCTCTTTGGCACAATGGGTAATAGATTTGTGGGGCAGGTCACAAAAATGGACAATAGTTGGTTGAAGTGACCATCTGTGGTGGAGAGAAGGAACTGTTACATATGATAAGACAAGTAGGTGGAATGGAAATCTGATTAAAACTGTTCAACCTAATGCCCTTTCCTCTTAAAGTTGCTCAATTTCATAACTGGATGATAGCAGAAACACTTGGAAACTATAATTTGTTTCTAAAAAGTTGTCCAGAATAGTTGCAACAAGTTGCTTTAGCTATTTAAAATATTGGTTACTGTATTTTTCTATGTAAACTTGTTATCTAACCAGTAGGATGTCCTGCCCCACCAGCATGACCGACCCACCAGAGGTGGCAGCACAGTGGTATACAGTCTAGGAGTCCTCAACATTGACTCTGGACCCTATGAAGTCTCATGGCTTTGTGTCGAGCCTGGGCAAGGAAACCTCCTGCTGATTACCACCTACCACCCTCCATGTTCAACATGGAGGGGTACTGAATCTGTACTCTTCCATGTTGAACACCACTTGGAAGAAGCACTGAGGGTAGCAAGGGCACAGAATGTACTCTGGGTGGGGGACTTCAATGGCCATCACGAAGAGTGGTTCGGTAGCAATACTACTGGCCGAGTCCTGAAGGACACCGCTGCCAGACTGCAGAACGTTCTGAGGGGGGAGGGGAACAGCCAGAGGTTGTGGTCCATATCTGTATCAACGACATAGGTAGAAAGCGGGATGGGGTCCTCCAAGTAGATTTTAGGGAGCTAGGAAAGAGATTAAAAAGCAGAACCTCAAAGGTAGTAATCTCTGGATTACTTCAGGTGCCATGAGCTAGTGAGTATAGAAATAGGAGGATAGAGCAGATGAATGAGTGGCTGGAGAGATGGTGCAGGAAGGAGGACTTTAGATTCCTGGGACATTGGGAGAGGTGGGATCCGTACAGGCTGGATGGGTTGCACCTCAACAAAGCCGGTACCAATATCTTCGCAGGGAGTTTTGCTAGTGCTGTTGAGGGTTTAAACTAATTTGGCAGGGGGATGGACACCAGGATATAGCATTAGAAAGGAGAAACAAAGTACACAAAGGATTGGGAGAGACAGATGGCACTAGAATAAGAAACAGTAAGGTATTGGGTAGGGTCAGATTAAGAGAGAATATGACAAGATCTAAGATAGTGCATGTGTGTAAACGCACAAAGCGTAGTAAATAGGGTTGGTGAGCTGCAGGCACAAATAGCCACATGGGAATATGATGTGGCGATAATGGAGACCTGGCTCACCAAAAGGCAGGATTGGGTATTAAATATTCCTGGATATAAAGTATTCAAGAAAGAAAGGAGGTGGTGTGGCAGTATTGATTCAGAAGAATGTTAGTGCTGGAGAGAAATGATGTCCTGAAGGGGTCAAGGACAGAATTATTTGGTTAGAGTTAAGAAATAATAGAGGTGCCATTACACTACTAGGTGTATTCTGTAGGCCACCAAGTAGTGGGAAGGATATAGAGGAGCAAATTTGCAGGGAAATTACAGAGAGGTGCAAGAAATATAGATTAGTGATAATGAGCGCTTCAACTATCCTAATATAGACTGGGATAGTAATAGTGTAAAGGGCAGAGAGGGGGAAGAATTTCTGAAGTGTGTTCAGGAGAAATTTCTTGATCGGTACATTTCCGGCCCAACGAAGTAGGAGGCATTGCTGGATCTGAATGAGGTGGAGCAAGTGTCAGTAGGGGAACATTTGTGGAACAGTGATCATAGTATAGAAACATAGAAGATAGGAGCAGAAGTAGGCCATTCGGCCCCTCAAGCCTGCTCCACCATTTAATGAGATCATGGCTGATCATTCAAATTCAGTACCCTGTCCCTGCTTTCTCCCCATATCCCTTGATCCCTTTAGCCTTAAGAAATATATCTAACTCCTTCTTGAATATATTTAATGAATTGGCCTCCACTGCCTTCTGTGGTAGAGAATTCCACAGGTTCACCACTCTCTGGGTGAAGAAATTCCTCCTCATCTCTGTCCTAAATGACTTTTCTTTAGACTGTGACCCCTGGTTCTGGACTCTCCCGCCATCGGGAACATCCTTCCTGCATCTAGTCTGTCTAGTCCTGTTAGAAATTTATACGTTTCAATGAGATCCCCTCTCATTCTTCTAAACTCCAGCGAGTACAAGCCCAGTCGACCAATCTCTCCTCATACGTCATTCCTGCCATCCCAGGTATCAGTCTGGTGAATCTTTGCTGCACTCCCTCCATGGCAAGAACATCTTTCCTCAGATAAGGCGACAAAACTGCACACAATACTCAAGGTGTGGTCTCACTAAGGCCCTGTACAACTGCAGCAAGACATCCTTGCTCCTGTTACTCGAATGCTCTCGCTACGAAGGCCAACATACCATTTGCCTTCTTAACCGCCTGCTGCACCTACATGCTTACCTTCAGCAACTGGTGCACAAGGACACCCAGGTCTCGTTGCACTTCACCTTCTCCCAATCTATTGCCGTTCAGATAACAATCTGCCTTCCTGTTTTTGCCGCCAAAGTGGATAACCTCGCATTTATCCACATTGGGCAGATGCATGGCAGATGCAGTATAATCACCCAACCTGTCCAAATCCTACTGGAGTTTCTCTGCATCCTCCTCACAGCACACACGCCCACCCAGCTTTGTGTCGTCTGCAAACTTGGAGATATTACACCTAGTCCCCTCGTCCAGATCATTAATATATATTGTGAATAGCTGGGGTCCTAGCACCGATCCCTGCGGTACCCCACTAGTCACTGCCTGCCACTCGGAAAAAGACCCATTTATTCCAACTCTTTGCTTCCTGTCTGCCAACCAGTCCTCTATCCAAGTCAGTACCTTACCCCCGAATCCCATGTGCCTTAACTTTACACGCTAATCTCTTATGCGGGACCTTATCGAAAGCCTTCTGAAAGTCCAAATACACCACATCCACTGGTTCTCCCTTATCTATTCTACCAGTTACATCCTCAAAAAAATTCCAGTAGATTAGTCAAGCACGATTTACCTTTTGTAAATCCATACTGACTTTGTCCGATCCTGTCACTGTTTTCCAAATGCTCTGCTATTGCATCTTTTACAATGGACTCTAGCATTTTCCCCACTACCGATGTCAGGCTTACCAGTCTATAATTCCCCGTTTTCTCTCTACCACCTTTTTTGAATAGTGGGGTAACATTAGCTTCCCTCCAATCCATGGGAACTGTGCCAGAGTCTCTAGAATTTTTGAAGATGACCAGCAATGCATCTACTATTTCTAGGGCCACTTCCTTAAGTATCCTAGGATGTAGATTATCAGGCCCTGGGGATTTATCGGCCTTCAAGCCCATCAATTTCCCTAACACCATTTCCCTACAAATACTGATTTCATTCAGTTCCTCCCTCATTAGACCCTATGTTCCCCGCCATCTCTGGGAGGTTATTTGTGTCCTCCTTTGTGAAGACAGAACAAAAGTATATATTTAATTGGTCAGCCATTTGTTTGTTCCCCATTATAATTTCCCCTGATTCTGACTGCAAGGGACCTATGCTTGACTTCACCAATCTTTTTCTCTTCACATATCTATAGAAGCTTTTACAGTCAGTTTTTATGTTCCCTACAAGCTTACTCTCATACTCTATTTTCCCCCTCTTAATTAATCCCTTTGTCCTCCTTTGCTGAATCCTAAACTGCTCCCAATCCTCAGGTTTGCTGCTTTTTCTGGCCAATTTATGTCTTCTCCTTGGATCTTATGCTATCCCTAATTTCCCTTGTTAGCCACGGTTGAGTCACCTTTTTTTGTTTTTATGCCAAACAGGGATGAACAAATTCTGTAGTTCATCCATGCGATCTTTAAATGTTTGCCATTGCCTATCCATCGTCAACCCTTTAAGTATCGTTCCCCAATCCATCCTACCCAACTCGCGCCTCATACCATCGTAGTTTCCTTTATTTAAATTCAGGACCCTAGTCTCTGAGTCAAATACTTCACTCTCTATCTTAATGAAGAATTCGATCATATTATGATCGCTCCGCCCCAAGGAGCCTCGCACAACAAGATTGCTAATTAATCCTTTCTCATTACATAATACCCAGTCTAAGATGGTCTGATCTCTAGTTGGTTCCTCGACATATTGGTCCAGGAAAGCATCCCGTATACACTCCAGGAATTCCTCCTTCACAGTATTGTTACTAATTTGTTTAGCCCAATCTATATGTAGATTAAAGTCACCCATGATAACTGCTGTGCCCTTATTGCACGCGTCTCTAATTTTCCGTTTAATGCCATCCCCAACCTCAGCATTACTGTTTGGGGGTCTGTATACAACTCCCACTAACGTTTTCTGCCCCTTGGTATTTCTCAGCTCCACACATACAGATTCCACATCATCAGAGCTAATATCCTTCCTTACTATTGTGTTAATCTCCTCTTTAACCAGCAATGCTACCCCAACTCCTTTTCCTTTTTGCCTGTCTTTCCTGAATATTGAATACCCCTGGATGTTGAATTCCCAGCCTTGGTCACCCTGGAGCCAGGCTTCCGTAATCCCAATCATATCATATCCTTTTACATCTATTTGTGCAGCTAATTCATCCACCTTATTACGAATGCTCCTCACATTAAGACACAAAGCCTTCAGGCTTGTTTTTTATTAACATTCTTAGACCTTTTAGAATTATCATTTACTGTGGCCATGTTTGATTTAAACCCTTGATTTCTCTGACTGCCACTTTTGCTTTTCTCCTCCCTGTCTTTTGCTTCTATCCTTGTGCAGAGAGACAGAGGAAAGGTAAACAAGTTCCCAACCCCTTGCCATTTTAGTTTAAACCTTCCCCAATAGCACTAGCAAACACTCCCCCCTAGGACATCGGTCCCAGTCCTGCCCAGGTGCAAACCGTCCAGTTTGTACTGGTCCCACCTCCCCCAGAACCGGTTCCAATGTCCCAGGAATTTGAATCGCTCCCCCTTGCACCATTCCTCTAGCCATGTATTCATCTGAAATATCCTTCTATTTTTAATCTGACTAGCACGTGGCACTGGTAGCAATCCTGAGATTACTAGCTTTTGAGGTCCTATTTTTAAATTTACCTCCTAACTCCCTATATTCAGCTTTTAGGACCTCATCCCAGTTTTTACCTATATCATTGGTACCTATATGCACCACGACAACTGGCTGTTCACCCCCCCCCCCCCTCCAGAATGCTCTGCAGCCGCTCCGAGACATCCTTGTCCCTTGCACCAGGGAGGCAACATACCATCCTGGAGTCTCGTTTGCGGCTGCAGAAATGCCTATCTATTCCCTTTGCAATAGAATCCCCTATCACTATAGCTCTCCCGCTCTTTTTCCTCCCGTCCTGTGCAGCAGAACCACCCACGGTGCCAGGAAGTTGGCTGCTGCTGCCTTCCCCTGATAAGCCATCTCCCTCAACAATATCCAAAGCGGTATATCTGTTTGAGAGGGGAATGGCCACAGGGGACCCTGCACTACCTGCCTGCGCCTACTACAGGAAACTGTGTTATCCGGAGGCTAACTGTCCGGAATGCTCGAGCCACCGGCAAAAATCAGGAGCCGTTTTCGTTCGTTTTTTTTTCTTTCTTCTCGTTGCTTTTTTCCTCAACAGTCAAGCTCTGCAAGGTTTGCTAAGCTACAGAGATGCTTGGACTGTTTAGAAGCTGCAGGGTTTGTTGACCGATACGGAGCTCAAAAGCTCCAGTATCTTTCAACATTAGAGCTGGAGTGTCCGGCAGTTTTGAGGGAACGACAACAGCTCGGTCCCGTCGGTGCCGGATAGCACAAAGTTTCCTGTACTCTGCCTGGTGGTCACCCATTCCCTTCCTGCCTGTGCAGCCTTTACCTGTGGTGTGACCAACTGATTAAACGTGATATGCATGACGTCCTCAGCATCGCTAATGCTCCAGTATGTATCCATTCGCAGCTCCAGCGCCGCAATGCAGTCTGCCAGTAGCTGCAGCTGGATACACTTCCTGTGTCCCTGACGACCATGTGTGTGGGAAGTGTCCCTGATTTCCCACATAGTGCAGGAGGAGCATGCCACGGGGCCGATCTGTGCTGTCATGACTTACCCTTCAATTAATTTAAATTAACTTAAATCAAATCAATACCACCAATTACACTACAATTAAATGATATACTCAAGGGCCTTTGGTTACTAGCACTCCCTGATGCACAACAGAGACCTTAGAAACTATAACCACAAAAATTAAGACCTTCTAAACTTTATAAACTATTAACCTTAACTGTCAAACTATAGAGTATAATAAATACTCACCTGGCCGTACTCGCCCAATCAGCTGCATCCTCTTGCCCGCGTCACTTTTGGAATCGTGGTGTGGCTCTGGAACGGCGCTGCCGGTCTGCGAGATTGACCGGCCTTTGAGAAAAAGGCCGCAAAAGTGAGTTTAAAAACTCACTACTCCTGCTGCTCCCAACACCGGCCTCTTCCTACAGGGTGAAAAGTTAGGAAAAATAAAGGTGAAGCAAGGGAGTTCCTCCTTCCACTCCTCACCTAACTCTGACTCACCCAATTCACAGCACTCTGTTGAAACTGCACTCTAAACATCTTCTATAGGCATATAAATAGTAAAAGGGTAGTAAGAGGTGGGGTGGGGCCAATTAGGGACCAAAAAGGAGACCTCTGCATGGAGGCAGGGGGAATGGCTGAGGTACTAAATTATTACTTTGCATCTGTCTTCACCAAGGAAGTAGATGCTGCCAAAGTCATAGTGCAGGAGGAGGAGATACTGGATGGGCTAAAAATTGATAGGAGCTACTAGAAAGGCTGGCTGTAGGTAAACATAGAAACTAGGAGCAGGAGTAGGCCATTCGGCCCCTTGAGCCTGCTCCGCCATTCAATGCGATCATGGCTGATCATCCAAATTCAGTACCCGGTCCCTGCTTTCTCTCCATACCCCTTGATCCCTTTAGCCTTAAGAAATATATCCAACTCCTTCTTGAATATATTTAATGAATTGGCCTCTACTGCCTTCTGTGGTAGAGAATTCCACAGGTTCACCACTCTCTGGGTGAAGAATTTCCTCCATTTCTGTCCTAAATGGCTTACCCCTTATCCTTAGACTGTGACCCCTGGTTCTGGACTCCCCGACCATCGGGAACATCCTTCCTGCATCTAGTCTGTCCAGTCCTGTCAGAATTTTATAAGTTTCAATGAGATCCCCTCTCATTCTTCTAAACTCCAGCGAGTATAAGCCCAATCGACCCAATCTCTCCTCGTATGTCATTCCTGCCATCCCAGGTATCAGCCTGGTGAATCTTTGCTGAACTCCTTCCATGGCAAGAACATCCTTCCTCAGATAAGGTGACCAAAACTGCACACAATACTCAAGATATGGTCTCACCAAGGCCCTGTACAACTGCAGCAAGACATCCTTGTTCCTGTACTCAAACCCTCTTGCTACTAAGGCCAACATACCATTTGCCACCTTAACCGCCTGCTGCACCTGCATGCTTACCTTCAGCGACTGGTGCACAAGGACACCCAGGTCTCGTTGCACTTTCCCTTCTCCCAATCTATTGCCATTCAGATAATAATCTGCCTTCCTGTTTTTGCCACCAAAGTGGATAACCTCATATTTATCCACGTTATATTGCATCTGCCATGCTTCTGCCCAATCACCCAACCTGTCCAAATCATCCTGGAGTTTCTCGGCATCCTCCTCGCAGCACACACGCCCACCCAGCTTTGTGTCATCTGGAAGTCACCAGGACTGTATGGGATGCATCTTAGGATGCTGAGGGAAGTTAAGGTAGAAATCGCAGAGGTACTGGCCGTAATATTCCAATCCTCCATAGATACAGGGGTGGTGCCAGAGGACTGGAGAATTGCAAATGTTTCACCCTTGTTCAAAAAAGGGTGTAAGGATAAACCCAGCAACTACAGGTCACTCAGTTTAACCTCGGTAGTGGGGAAGCTTTTAGAAACGCTAATTAGGGACAAAATTAACAGTCACTTGGACAAGTGTGGATTAATTAAGGAAAGCCAGCATGGATTTGTTAAAGGCAAATTGTGTTTAACTAACTTGATTGAGTTTTTTGATGAGGTAACAGAGAGGGTTGATGAGGGCAATGCGGTTGATGTGGTGTACATGGACTTCCAAAAGGAGTTTGATAAAGTGCCACATAATAGGCTTGCCAGCAAAGTTGAAGCCCATGGAATAAAAGGGACAGTGCAGCATGGATATAAAATTGGCTAAGTGACAGGAAACGGAGAGTAGTGATGAACAGTTGTTTTTCGGACTGGAGGAAGGTATACAGTGGTGTTCCCCAGGGGTCGGTACTAGGACCACTGCTTTTCTTGATATATATTAATGACTTGGACTTGGGTGTACAGGACACAATTTCAAAATTTGCAGATAACACAGAACTTTGAAGTATAGTGAACATTGAGGAGGATAGTGATAGACAAGGCTGAAGCATTTGCAACCATCTTCAGCCAGAACACCGAGTGGATGATCCATATCGGCCTCCTCCTGCGCCCCAGCATCACAGAAGCCAGTCTTCAGCCAATTCGATTCACTCCACGTGATATCAAGAAACGGCTGAGCGCAGCAAAAGCTATGGGCCCCGACAACATCCCGGCTATCGTGCTGAAGACTTGTGCTCCAGAACTAACCGCGCCTCTAGCCAAGCTGTTCCAGTACAGCTCCAACATGCATCTACCCAACAATGTGGAAAGCTGCTCAGGAATGACGTGTCCACAAAAAGGACAAATCCAATCCGGCCAATTACTGCCCCATCAGTCTACTCTCAATCATTAGCAAAGTGATGGAAGGTGTCATCGACAGTGCTATCAATCGACACTTACTCACCAATAGCCTGCTCACCGATGCTCAGTCTGGGTTCTGCCAGGACCACATGGCTCCAGACCTCATGGCCTTGGTCCAAACATGGACAAAAGAGCTGATTTCCAGAGGTGAGAGTGACTGCCCTTGACATCAAGGCAGCAGGGGGAAAACTCTTCACTGATTGGAGTCATACCTAGCACAAAGGAAGGTGGCTGTGGTTGTTGAAGGTCAATCATCTTAGCTCCAGGATAACGCTACAGGAGTTCCTCAGGGCAATGTCCTAGGCCCAACCATCTTCAGCTGCTTCTTCAATAACCTTCCCTCTATCATAAGGTCAGAAGTGGGATTGTTCACTGATTGATTGTACAGTGTTTAGTTCCATTCGCACCTCCTTGGATAATGAAGCAGTCCATGCCCGCATGCAGCAAGACCTGAACGACATTCAGGCTTGGGCTGATAAGTGGCAGGTAACCTTCGCACCACACAAGTGTCAGGCAATGACTATCTCCAGCAGGCGCGAGTCTAACCACCGCCCCTTGACATTTGACGGCATTACCATCACCGAATCCCCGGCCATTAACATCCTGGGGTCACTTGACCAGAAACTTAACTGGACCAGCCGCATAAATACTGTGGCAACAAGCGCAGGTCAGAGACTGGGTATTCTACAGCGAGTGTCTCACTCCTGGCTCCTCAAAACCTTTCCACCATCTACAAGGCACACCGCCACCTTCTCGAGGGCAATTAGGAATCTGCAATAAATGCCGGCCTTGCCAGTGACGCCCACATCCCAGGAAGGAATTTTAAAAATGAATTATCTTGTAACAAACTTGATTTGAGTAGATGCAGCCCAGATACAGATGTGCTTTTGTTGTAATTTATTTTCCTTCTGTTGCAGGAACCTCCTGCCTTGAAGAGCCTGCCAGCTACCAGCCTTCCTTGAAGACTCCACTCTCTGCCCGTCTTCCCCGGGGCCCTCTGCCATCGTCATTGATCAAGTCTTCAAACTCTTCTCTCAGAAGCTTGCTTAGCTTCCCTTTTACACCAGATCTAGGCAGTCCTTTTGGCTCCCCTACTACGAACCGCTTGAGTGACGTGTTGGACTTGGGCTCTCCCAGCTACGGCTCTATACAGAGCCCTCACGTAACGAGGAGAGGGCCGAAGCTTTGGACGTCGGCTTGTCGTTCCTCGGGTAGGTATGTGCTGTGACTTGCTCTGAATGAATTGAGATGCAATTCCATTGAAAAGGCCTTATTACAAACTCATATTTGTGGAAAATTGATGCGCCATCAATTACTCAAAAGACTGAGGTTGAGCGAGTAACAATCAGGCTTTTATTAACTAAAGAATGAAGGTCTTGTCTCGAGTGGTCGACCCGTCCAGAATACTAAGGGACTGGGAGGTAGTCACTTATATACCTGGAATAGTGGGAGGAGTCAGCCGAGGCATGTCCAGACCTGTACCTAGTGGAATACACATACAGCCACACAGGTATGACAGTGGTTTACCACATTCACCCCTTGTTTAAAAATGAGTCCGGCGGGGTGAAGTGTATTTAAAAGTTCGTGTATTGGAGTCTCTCCGGAGGTCTTGTCTGCCTCTGTGATCGACGTGGCGACGGCAGGGGTGGTGGAGCTTCCGGCGTCGCGTCCCGTGTAGGCTGGGGCCCTGGAGTGTAGTCCTCGTGGGTGACGGTCCAAGGCGAGCCGGCTGCTGGGGTTGGATATCGGGTCGTGGGGGGGGGGGGGTGGTAATGGGTAGTGGGTTACAGCGGTCCCCGAGGGTGCGAGGTCTCGTATGGAGACTGTGTCCTCCCGCCCGTCCGGGTACGCAATGTAAGCGTACTGGGGGTTGGCGTGGAGGAGGTCGACCCCCTCGACCAGGGGATCCGTTTTATTGGCCCTCACGTGTCTTCTCATTAGTACCGGCCCTGGGGACGTCAGCCATGGCGGTAACGATGTCCTCGATGTGGACTTCCTTGGGAAGACAAACATTTTCTCGTGAGGGGTGGCATTGGTGGCAGTGCAGAGCAGTGACCGAATCGAGTGGAGCGCATCGGGGAGCACCTCCTGCCAGCGGGAGGTCGGAAGGCCCCTAGACTTTAAGGCTAGTAGGGCAGCCTTCCAAACTGTTGCATTCTCTCTTTCCAGCTGTCCGTTCCCCCGGGGGTTGTAACTGGTGGTCCTGCTTGTGGCTATACCCCTAGCGAGCAGGTACTGGCGGAGTTCGTCGCTCATAAACGATGAGCCCCGGTCGCTATGGATATAGCTGGGGAAACCGAACAGGGTGAAGAGGCTGTTCAGAGATTTAATGACCGTGGCACTGGTCATGTCCGGGCAGGGGATAGCGAACGGGAACCGGGCGTACTCGTCAATGATGTTGAGGAAGTACACATTGCGGTCGGAGGAGGGGAGAGGCCCTTTGAAATCGACGCTCAGGCGTTCGAAAGGGCGAGTGGCTTTTATCAGGTGGGCTCTGTCTGGTCTATAAAAGTGCGGTTTGCACTCAGCGCAGACTTGGCAGTTCTTGGTCATGGTCCTGACCTCCTCGATGGAGTAAGGCAGGTTGCGGGCCTTGATGAAGTGGAAGAACCTGGTGACCCCCCGGGTGGCAGAGGTCATTGTGGAGGGCCCTCAGCCTATCGATCTGCGCGCTGGCGCAGGTGCCACGGGATAGGGCATCTGGGGGTTCATTGAGCTTCCCAGGCCGGTACAAGATCTCGTAATTGTAGGTGGAAAGTTCGATTCTCCACCTCAAGATCTTGTCATTTTTGATTTTGCCCCTCTGCTTGTTGTTGAACATAAAAGCAACTGAACGCTGGTCAGTGAGCAGGGTAAATCGTTTTCTGGCCAAGTAGTGCCTCCAATGACGCACAGCCTCCACGATAGCCTGGGCCTCCTTCTCGACCGCGGAGTGTCTGGTCTCCGGGCCCTGGAGGGTTCGTGAGAAGAATGCCACAGGTCTCCCCGCCTGATTAAGGGTGGCGGCCAGAGCGAAGTCGGACGCATCGCTTTCCACCTGGAAGGGGATGGATTCGTCCACTGTGTGCATGGTGGCTTTGGCAATGTCTTCCTTGATACGGTGGAAGGCTAAGCGGGCCTCTGCCGTCATGGGAAAAGGGGTGGACTTGATCAGCGGACGGGCTTTGCCTGCATAGTAGGGGACCCACTGAGCGTAGTAGGAAAAAAACCCTAGGCACCTCTTCAGAGCTTTTAGGCAGTGGGGCAGTGGGAGTTCCATAAGGGGACGCATCCGGTCCGGGTCGGGACCGATGACCCCGTGTTCCACAACACAGCCAAGGATGGCGAGGCGGTCTGTGCGGAATATGCACTTCTCCTTGTTATATGTCAGGTTCAGGAGTTGGGCGGTGCGGAGGAATTTCTCGAGGTTTGCGTCATGGTCCTGCAAGTCATGGCCGCAGATGGTCACGTTATCTAGGTAAGGGAAAGTGGCCTGCAGCTCGTTTTGATCGACCATCCTTTGGAAGACGGAGACCCCGTTGGTAACGCCGAAGGGAACCCTAAGGAAGTGATAGAGGCGGCCGTTTGCCTCAAAAGCAGTATACTGGCGGTCTTCAGGGCTGATGGGGAGCTGGTGGTACGCTGATTTCAGGTCAATGGTCGAAAAGACGCGGTACTACATGATCTGGTTGACCATGTCAGCTATGCGGGGGAGTGGGTAGGCGTCCAGCAGGGTGTAGCGGTTTATTGTTTGGCTGTAGTCGATGACCAGGCGTTGTTTCTCGCCGGTCTTAACGACCACAACCTGGGCTCGCCAGGGGCTGGAGCTGCCCTCAATAATCCCCTCCTTCAGGAGCCGTTCCACTTCGGTTTTGATGAAAACCCTGTCCCCGGCACTGTATCGCCTGCTCTTTGTGGCGATGGGCTTACAGTCGGGGGTGAGGTTAGCAAACAGTGGGGGGGGTATGACTGAGTGTGGAGAGGTTGCATCTGGTGCGCGGCGGGCAATTTGGAGGCTGCTGGCTGCGGACTGTGAGTGGGGGGAGGGGGCCACCGTACGCCATCGTAACGCTTTTGAGGTGGCACTGGAAATCCAACCCCAGTAGAACGGCAGCGCAGAGGTCGGGCAGGACCAGGAGTTTAAAATTATTGAACACAGTCCCGTCTACTACTAGTGTCACCACGCAGTAGCCGCCAATGTCCGCTGACTGGGACTCGGAGGCCATAGAAATCCGCTGGTGCGCAGGCAGGACTGGGAGAGAGCAACGCCGCACCGTTTCGGGGTGGATGAAGCTCTCTGTGCTCCCGGAGTCAAAAAGGCAGTTTATTGCATGGCCGTTTACCTTAACGTCCATTTTGGACCGAGCTAGCTGGTGCGGTCTCGTTTGGTCCAGCGTCACAGAGGCCAGCGTAGGGGTCGGTGTGTCGCTGCGAGTATCAGATGGGGGGGGTGGTTTTGGTGGTCTGCTGCGTCCCGGCTGGTGTCCAAGATGGCGGCGTCCATGATTCCCATGTGGCTGGAGTCGTCCAAGATGGCTGCTGCTGCGGTGGTTCGCACATGGCTGGGGAGGCCCAAGATGGCGGCCAGTACGGCCCACATGCGGCGCTGTTGGGGGCCCAAGATGGCGGCTCGCACGGCCCACACGCGGCGCTGCTGGCGTTCGGGGTGGCTTTGGCCTTGCAGACGCTGGCGTAGTGTCCCTTTTTCCCGCAGCCCGAGCAGGTCGCATTCTTCGCCGGGCAGCGCGCCCTGGGGTGTTTGGCCTGGCCACAGAAGTAGCATTTCTGGCCTTGAGATACTGCTGTCTGGCTTTGGGACACTGCTGCGGTAGTTGGGCCGTTGTTGGGCTGTGGCTGGGGTGGCACGGTGCTATGGGGCTGTCCTACCGTGTCCCAGGTTGTCGTTCCCCGCGGCGTCCACGGTGCAGAGGAGTAGGCATCCATGCCCCGGAAGGCTGCGTCCAGCGTTAGTGCGATGTCAGAGGCTTTGTCGAGGGTGAGGTCACTCTGCTCCAGCAGTCGCTGTCGGGTGTAGTTGGACCTGTGGCCCGCTACGAAGGCATCCCGGATCAGTTCCTCCGTGTACTTAGTGGGCGTTACCGCCTTACACCCACAGGCCCGGCCAAGCACGGACAGTGCTTGGAGGTATTCCTCAGTCGATTCCCCAGGTTGTTGCTTGCGACTCCCCAGAAGGTGCCTAGCGTATACTTCGTTCACAGGGCGCGTGTACTGGGTCTTGAGGAGCTGGAGGGCGGCTGTGTACGAGGTCGCGTCCCGGATGACTGAGTACACTCGGTGGTTCACCTTGGAGAACAGGACAGACAGTTTGTCCGCATCCGTTTCGACTGCAGTGGAGGCAGTCAGGAATGTCTCGAAGCACGTGAGCCAGTGAGCAAACTTGGTGGAAGCGTCCGCTTCCCGACTGTCCAGGTCCAGGCATGCTGGTGTGAGGATCTTCTCCATTATAAAAATTTAGTTAATAAAATTGATGCGCCATCAATTACTCAAAAGACTGAGGTTGAGCGAGTAACAATCAGGCTTTTATTAACTAAAGAATGAAGGTCTTGTCTCGAGTGGTCGACCCGTCCAGAATACTAAGGGACTGGGAGGTAGTCACTTATATACCTGGAATAGTGGGAGGAGTCAGCCGAGGCATGTCCAGACCTGTACCTAGTGGAATACACATACAGACACAGACAGGTATGACAGTGGTTTACCACAAAAATAAAAATTTAAAAATTCACCCAATATTGATAATCATGTCAGCAGCTTTACAAATTGATTTGAACATAGTGCAATCAAAATGCATAGTTAGATCGCCGAACTGTTTAGAGTCCTGTTTCTAAATTGGTGAACCCAGCAATGTTGGGTCAATAACGATTGGTTTGGCGTCTGTTTGTATCCATGTGCGCTTTTATTTCTGGCCTTTCCCCTCTGCTCGTTACCACAGTTTTATCGACCCCTCTTCCAAGGGTGCTGACTGATGCTGCATTATCGATCCTGCCAGTTCTCTATGTGGTATTCTTTATGTATGAGCTTAAACCGTGAATGTTGTTGGTTTTGAGGGGCATCTCGGCCAAAGCCAACCCTCTCCTCACACCGCACCTTCCAGCAGAGGGTGCTGGCTAGCTACCTCTTGTGGTCAGGCTTGCTTTGACAGGGTAATTAGAAGCATTTGTTAACTAAGCAAATGGGGTAAAAACGAACCTGAGTAACTTTTTTTAATTGGTTTTAGTTTAATCCAGTCGTACAAATGAGTTAAAATTGGTGGAAATAATAACTACTTTCAACAATAATCAAAAATAATAACTACAAATCAAATTGGCAAAAGCAGCCTTGAGGACGAGTTCATGGTGTATTCGGGACAGTTTCTTGGAATAATACGTTGTGGAACCGACCAGGGAACAGGCTATTTTAGATCTGGTAATGTGTAATGAAACAGGATTAATTAATGATCTCATAGTAAAGGATCCTCTAGGGATGAGTGATCATAACATGATAGAATTCCACATTCAGTTTGAAGGTGAGAAACTTGGATCTGAAACTAGAGTATTAAACTTAAATAAAGGCAATTATAAAGGTATGAGGAGAGAGTTGGCTAAAGTGGACTGGGAAAATAGATTAGAAGTGGCAGATATTTCATGACTCTCAACAAAGATATATTTCAGTAAGAAAGAAAAACTCGGAGAAGGATGAACCAACCATGGCTAACCAAGGAAGTTTAAGGATGGTATCAAATTGAAAGAAAAGGCATACAATGTTGCAAAGATTAGTGGTAGGCCAGAAGATTGGGAACATTTTAGAAACCAGCAAAGGATGACTAAAAAAATACTAGAGGGAGAAAATAGCTTATGAGAGTAAACTAGCAAGAAATATAAAAACTGACAGTGAGAACTTCTATAAATATATAAAAAGGAAGAGAGTAGCTAAAATAAACGTTGGTCCCTTAGAGGACGAGAAGAAGGAAATAATAATGGGAAACAAGGAAATGGCAGAGGCATTGAACAAATATTTTGTATCTGTCTTCACAGTCGAGGACACTAAAAACTTCCCAGTAATAGTAGAAAATCAAGGGGCAAAAGGGAGGGAGGAACTTAAAACAATCACTATCACTAGAGAAAAAGTGCTAGGCAAACTTATGGGTCTAAAGGCTGACAAGTCCCCTGGACCTGATGGTCTGCATCCTAGGGTCTTAAAAGAAGTGGCTACAAAGATAGTGGATGCATTGGTTGTAATCTTCCAAAATTCCCTTGACTCTGGAAAAGTCCCTGTGGATTGGAAAACCACAAATGTAACGCCCTTATTCAAAAAAAGGAGGGAGACAGAAAGCAGGAAACTATAGGCCAGTTAGCCTAACATCTGTCATTGGCAAAATGCTCGAATTCATTATTAAGGAGGTAGTAGCAGGGCATTTAAAAAAATCATAATACAATCAAACAGAATCAACATGGTTTTATGACAAGGAAATCATGTTTGACAAATCTATTAAGAGTTCTTTGAGGAGGTAACGAGCAGGGTGGATAAAGGGGAACCAGTAGATGTGGTGTATTTGGATTTCCAAAAGGCATTCGACAAGGTGCCACAAGGTTACTGCGTAAGATGAGAGCTCATGGTGTTGAGGGTAATATATTAGATTGGATAGAGGATGGCTAACTAACAGAAAACAGAGTCAGGATAAATGGGTCATTTTCAGGATGGCAATCTGTAACTAGTGGGGTGCCACAGGGATCAGCGCGGGGGCCTCAACTAATTTCAATCAATATTAATGACTTGGATGAAGGAAGCGAGTGTATTGTAGCCAAATTTGCAGACATTACAAAGATAGGTGGGAAAGCAAGTTGTGAGGAGGACATAGTCTGCAAAGGGATATAGATAGGTTAAATGAGTGGGCAAGAATTTAGCAGATGGAGTATAATGTGGGAAAATGTGAAGTTATCCACTTTGGTAGGAAGAATAGAAAAGAAAAATATTATTTAAATGGAGAAAGACTACAGAATGCAGCGGTAGAGGGATTTGGGTGTCCTTGTACATGAAACACAAAGTTATCATACAGGTGCAGCAAGTAATTAGGAAGGCAAATGGAATGTTGGCCTTTATTTCAAGGGGGATGGAGTATAAAGGTAGGGAAGTCTTGCTACAACTGTACAGGGTATTGGTGAGACCACACCTAGAATACTGCGTACCGTTTTGGTCCCCTTATTTAAGGAGGGATATACTTGCATTGGAGGCAGTTCAGAGAAGGTTCACTAGGTTAATTCCTGGGATGGAAGGGTTGTCTTATGAGGAAAGGTTGCGCAGGTTGGGCCTATACTCATTGGAGTTTAGAAGAATGAGAGGTGATCTTATTGAAACATATAAGATTCTGAAGGGGTTGGACAGGGTAGATGCTGAGAGGATGTTTCCCCTCGTGGGGGAATCTAGAACGGGGGGGCATAGTCTCAGAATAAGGGGTTGCCCATTTAAGATGGAGATGAGGAGGAATTTCTTTTCTGAGGGTCGTGAATCTTTGGCATTCTTTACCCCAGAGAGCTGTGGAAGCTGAGTCATTGAATATATTCAAGGCCGAGATAGACAGATTTTTGAGCAACAGGGTAGTCAAGGGTTATGGAGAGTGGGCAGGAAAGTGGAGTTGAGGCCAAAATCGGATCAGCCATGATCTCATTAAATGGCAGAGCAGGCTCAAGGGGCCGAATGGCCTGCTCCTGCTCCTATTTCTTGTGTTCTTATATTCTTACTTTAAAAGAGCAACATTTATTTGTAAGTTAATGTTTGATTGGATTACTGGCATCACTGAGGGTTAACAGTGCCTGTGTGTTTTTAGAATACCCGGCGAACACAGGTGAATTTGTTGGTCAACCTGCCCATGTCCGCAGCAGAACTCCTGAAGTGACCAAACACGGTGCCATTTCAGAATGGATGCTTCAGAGACAAGAACAGGTAAAGGCGTCCTGTTCATTTGGATGAACTAACCCATCTGGCGTGTGCCTCCTATGGCGGATCAATGGGTAACCGGACTGTGTGGTTCTGAGCCATACCGATTCAATCTTCAGTCTGTGCTAAGTTAGCTGATACCACCTGCGGCAGCAATTGGGTCTTTACCGGTGGCCTCTCTTCCACCCCTCCAACTGGGGTTGCCATCTCTGGTGGGAGGCAGTCCTGGCGGTTTGATCACCTGATATTCTGATCACAACATCTGACCATGTGATGCCCGATCACATGGCACCTGATCACATGACTTCCACAGATGTTATTGCATTTGCCTTATAAAGGTTGGGTCCCCTGTAGTTGAGTATTTTTGCTTGTGGTTTCGCACCAGCAGCTGTTGTGCGACAAATTACAAGAACCAGGAAGCCACCCATGAGCAGGCAAGGAGGGGAAGCTGAGGGTGGGGAAGAGGGGAAGCAGAGGTGGGAGGAACTTTGATTTCACCAGTAACTAATGGTAACTTGCTGAAATTGCCCTGATAATTAATAGTAATACTGGTAAACCTCAGATTCCCATCATAACCAACAGTAATACAATAACTCACTGATGGTCTATATATAACTGGTAATAATGGGTCTAATGCCCTGATATCCTACCTCTAACTAGTAGTAATCCTATAACCTGCGCTTATTCACCCAGTGACTACAGCTAGAATCCCCTTGCACGGCACAAGATGTGGCCAGGTTCCCCAGTTGACGCCACTTTTAACAGGCACTATATCTTTGGACTTTGGTTTGGACTCTCGTTCCGTGTGAAGGTGACAACTCTGAACTGGGAGCCTCAGTCAGAGCTGATCTGTACTTGGACTTCACACGTCAAAACCCTGCGGCACAGACCGACCTGGACTGAACCGAGAGATCCCACAAAGGGCAGCGGACTCGGTGTTTGGGGCATTTGTCACAGATCACATCATCCTAAACTCAGCTCAGCACCAACTCTAAACCACTCCCTGAGCTCGGACTCAATAAAGGAAAGTTTTCATAGAATTATAGAAATTACAGCGCAGGAGAAGGCCATTTGGCCCCAGATGCTGGTGTTCTCTCCTGTAACCCCATTCTCTTTCTTTCCCCCCCTGCCACCACCAAATATATTTTTATATTCCACCTTTAAATATATATCCCATTTCCTTTGAAATTAAGTTTTAGTTTTTAGTCTGCAGAGAGGGATTAAAACGGAGTGTACTTAAACAGAGGGGGGGAATTGGATTTAGGCCATTTTGGGGCGTTAACCTCAGCGCCCTGAAAAAGTTAGCACCCCTACCCCATAAATTCAGTAGTAGTGCCCCAAGAAGGAGATGGAGCGCTACTGGAAGCACTCCACCTCCTCCTTGGGGCGCTACTACTCAATGTCGTGGCGCTACGTGCAGCCGTGCCACTGAATTTCGATGGAGGCGTTAGCAGCGCCGCAACCGGGCGCTAGGTCATTTGTGCCCAGTAATGCCCCCGGAGGCGCTAACGAGGGGCGCAAAGCAACCCAATTTCTAGCCAGTGTTTTATTTGAGAATTTGGAAAGAGTGGGAATTTCTGTTAAGTATTGGGTAAGTAGTAGATGTAAAAATGACATTTAGTTTAACTTTTTGATTTTAACTTAGAACTTTAAAAACTGTAGTTAACAGAAGCAGCCTGCCAGTGGCAGTTAACTGTCAGTCAGCTGTAAGTGTTTGTCTTGAATAGGTGCTAATCACCAGGGGCAGGGGAGCTGAGTCATCACTTGTAAATTGGGTGAGGCTCCCAGAGTATAAGAGTAAACAGGTCTGCAGAGCATAGTGGGATTAAAACACAGGGTACTTAAACAGAATGTTTTATTTCGGAATTTGAAGAGTGGGAATTTGGAGAAGAGGGGGAAGGAGTTGTTGCTTTTTGGCTACACTACTTGTAGTGCTTTGTGTTAGTTAGATATATAATTTCAGTACCCATAACTTAATCTAGATCAAGTAAGTAGTCAAGAAACTACACTAAACTAAGTTATCTAATTACAAATTTAATTAAATAAAACAAGGTCATACAGGGATGGCAGTGCAGGCGGTGTGCCGTAACTGCAGCATGTGGGAGTTTGTGGAGAGCATTGTGATCCCGGGCAGCCACATTTGCAGTAAGTGCCTGCATCTTGAGCTTCAGCTCAGAGTTTTTAAGCTGGAAACATAGAAGATAGGAGCAGGAGTAGGCCATTCGGCCCTTCGAGCCTGCTCCGCCATTCAACGAGATCGTGGCTGATCATCCAAATTCAGTACCCTGTCCCTGCCTTCTCCCCATATCCCTTGATCCCTTTAGCCTCAAGAAATATATCCAACTCTTGAATATATTTAATGAACTGGCCTCCACCGCCCTCTGTGGCAGAGAATTCCACAGGTTCACCACTCTCTGGGTGAAGAAGTTCCTCCTCATTTCAGTCCTAAATGGCTTACCCCTTATCCTTAGACTATGACCCCTGGTTCTGGACTCTCCGGCCATCCGAAACATCCTTCCTGCATCTAGTCTGTCCAGACCTGACAGAATTTTATAGGTTTCGATGAGATCCCCTCTCAATCTTCTAAACTCCAGTGAGTATAAGCCCAATCGACACAATCTCTCCTCATACGTCATTCCTGCCGTCCCAGGTATCAGCCTGGTGAATCTTCGCTGCACTCCCTCCATGGCAAGACCGTCCTTCCTCAGGTAAGGTGACCAAAACTGCACACAGTACTCAAGGTGCGGTCTCACCAAGGCCCTGTACAACTGTAGCAAGACATCCTTGTTCCTGTACTCGAACCCTCTTGCTACGAAGGCCAGCATACCATTTGCCTTCTTAACCACCTGCTGCACCTGCATGCTTACCTTCAGCGACTGGTGCACAATAACACCCAGGTCTCTTTGCACTTCCCCTTCTCCCAATCTATTGCCATTCAAATAATAATCTGCCTTCCTGTTTTTGCCACCAAAGTGGATAACCTCACATTTATCCACATTATAGTGCATTTGCCATGTTTGCCCAATCACCCAACCTGTCCAAATCGTACTGGAGTTTCACGACATCCTCCTCACAGCTTACCCTCCCACCCAGCTTTGTGTCGTCTGCAAATTTGGAGATATTACATCCAATTCCCTCGTCCAGATCATTAATATATATTGTGAACAGCTGGGGTCCTAGGACCGATCCTTGCGGTACCCCACTAGTCACTGCCTGCCACTCGGAAAACGACCCGTTTATTCCAACTCTTTGCTTTCTGTCCGCCAACCAGTTCTCTATCCAAGTCAATACCTTGCCCCCAATCCCATGTGCCTTAATTTTGCACGCTAATCTCTTTTATGCGGGACCTTATCGAAAGCCTTCTGAAAGTCCAAATACACCACATCCACTGGTTCTCCCTTATCTATTTTACCAGTTACATCCTCAAAAAATTCCAGTAGATTGGTCAAGCATGATTTACCTTTTGTAAATCCATGTTGACTTTGTCCGATCCTGTCTCTACTTTCCAAGTGCTCTGCTATTACATCTTTTATAATAGACTCCAGCATTTTCCCCACTACTGATGTCAGGCTTACCGGTCTATAATTCCCCGCTTTTTCTCTACCGCCTTTTTTGAATGGTGGGGTAACATTAGCTACCCTCCAATCCATGGGTACTGTTCCAGAGTCGATCGAGTTCTGGAAGATGACCAGCAATGCTTCTACTATCTCTAGGGCCACTTCCTTAAGTACCCTGGGATGTAGACCATCAGGCCCTGGGGATTTATCAGCCTTCAGTCCCATCAATTTTCCTAACACCATTTCCCTACAAATACTGATTTCTTTCAGTTCCTCCCTTTCATCAGACCCTATGTTCCCTGACATCTCTGGGAGGTTATTTGTGTCCTCCTTTGTGAAGACAGAACCAAAGTATGTATTTAGTTGGTCTGCCATTTCTTTGTTTCCCATTATAAATTCCCCTGATTCTGACTGTAAGGGAGCTATGCTTGACTTCACCAATCTTTTTCTCTTCACATATCTATAAAAGCTTTTACAGTCAGTTTTTATGTTCCCTGCTAGCTTACTCTCATATTCTATTTTCCCTTTCTTAATTAATCCCTTTGTCTGAGGTGCAGACATTGCAGGGCATCGGGGATGGAGTTACCTGGACACTTTGATCCGGGAGGCAGTCACACCCCTTAGGTTAGGTAGTGGTACAGGTCTGGTTAGTGGTCAGGGACAGGAGGGTGTGACTGCAACTCAGGCAGGTAAGGGGCCCCCAGGTGCAGTGCTAGAGGAACCCCAGCCTTTTCCCTTGTCCAACAGGTATGAGGTTCTTGCTGCCTGTGTGAATGAGGGAAAAGCCTGCAGGATGGATGAGCAAGCTGACCATGGTGCAGGAGGCCATTCAAGTGGGGGGAGTGAAAGGGAATGTAGCTGTGGTAGGGGACAGTATAGTCAGGGGAATAGATACTGCTCTCTGCAACCGCGACCAAGAGTTCCGACGGTTGTGTTGCCTGCCCAGTGCCGGGGTTAAAGCCATCTCCTCGCGGCTTGAGGAGAACTTGGAGTGGGAGGGGGAGGATCCAGTTGTCTGGTTCCTATGTAGACCACATGACATAGGTAGAACTAGGAATGAGGTTCTGCTGAGGGAGTTTGAGGAGTTGGGATCCAAATTAAAAAGCAAAACCTCAAAGTAATCATCTCTGGATTGTTACCTGAGCCACGTGCAAATTGGCATAGGGACAAACAGATTAGAGGTTTAAATGCGTGGCTCAGAGTGGTGTGGGAGGAAGGGGTTTCAGTTCATGGGAGAACTGGCACCAGTTGGAGCGGGCTCCACTTAAACCAGGCTGGGACCAGTGTCCTGGCGAACCGAATAACTAGGGCTTTAAATTAATGAAGGGTGGTGGGAGGATTCAGGAAAGAGTAGATTTTAAAAACAGCGAGAGAAATGTCGAGGCTCTAGAGTAGAGTTTTAGGTAAAAATAAACGGAGTGGGTCAGGCAGGGACACAGAGTAACAAAGGTCGTAAGGCATCAGTGACTAAGGTGACATCAGGGAAAAATAGAAATAAGTCAAAGCTAAAGGCACTATATCTGAATGCACGAAGCATTCGCAACAAAATAGATGAATTAACAGCGCACATAGAAATTAGTAGGTTTGATCTAATAGCCATTACGGAGACATGGTTGCAATGTTGCCACAGTTGGGAACTAAATATTCCAGGATACTTAACTTTTTGAAGAGATAGGCAGAATGGAAAAGGAAGAGGGGTAGCCCTGATAATAAAGGCTGGGATAAAGACAGTAGAAAGAAAGGATCTTGGCTCTGAAAATCAAGAAATCGAATCAGTTTGGGTGGAACTAAGAAACAGCAATGGGCAGAAAATATTGGTGGGAGTTGTTTATAGGCCCCTAAATAGTAGTTGTAATGTAGGTTAGAATATAAATCAGGAAATTAGAGGCGCATGTAACAAGGGTAATACAGTAATCATGGACTTCAGTCTACATATAGACTGGGCAGACCAAATTTGCAGTAATAGTGTGGAGGACAAATTCATGGAATGTATGCAAGATAGTTTTCTAGATCAGTATGTTGAGGAACCAACTAGGGAACAGGATATTTTAGATCTAGTATTGTGCAAGGAGAAAGGGTTCATTAATAGCCTTGTAGTAAAGGGGCCTTTAGGGAAGAGTGACCAGAATTTGATAGAGTTTGAAAGTGATTTTAGTTAAATCCGAAACTAGGGTCTTGAATCTAAACAAAGCAAACTACATAGGTATGAGGGGCAAGTTGGCTTAGGTAGATTACAAAACTACATTAAAAGGTAGGACAGTAGAGAAGCAATGGCTAGCATTTAAAGAATTAATACATCATTTACAACAAATATACACAAAAACCCCACAGGAAAAGTGGTCCAACCGTGGCTAACGAGAAGTTAAAGATAGTATTCAATCAAAGGAAGAGGCTTATAATGTTGCCAAAAAGAGTGGTAAGCCTGAGGATTTTAGAATTCAGCGAAGGAGGACCAAGAAATTGATAAAGAAAGGGAAAATAGAATGAGAGTAAACTAGCGAGAGACATAAAACCAGACTGTAAAAGCTTCTATAGGTATGTAAAAAGAAAAAGATTAGCAAAAGTAAATGTGGGTCCCTTACAGGCTGACGGGAGAAATTATAATGGGGAATAAGGAAAAGGCAGAGAAATTAAACATACTTTGTGTCTTCACGAAAGAAGATACCAAAAATCTTCCCAGAAATAGAAATAAGTTAGTATTATTTTTTTTTAAAATAGTACTGGAGAAATTAATGGGACTGAAAGCCGATAAATCCCCATGACCTGATAGCCTACATCCTCGGGCTTTGAAAAAGGTGGCTATAGAGATAGTGGATGCATTGGTTGTCATTTTCCCAAATTCCATAGATTCTAGAATGGTTCCTGCGGATTGGAAGGTAGCAAATGTAACCCCACTGTTCAAGAAAGGAGTGAGAGAGAAAACGGGGAACCACAGACCAGTTAGCCTGACATCAGTAGTTGGGAAAATGCTAGAATCTGTTATTAAGGACATGGTAACAGGGCACTTAGAAAATAGTAATAGGATTGGGCAGAATCAAACATGGATTTATGAAAGGGAAATAGTGTTTGACATCTGTTAGTTTTTTGAGGTTGTAACTAGCAGAATAGATAAGGGGGAACCAGTGGATGTGGTGTATTTGGATTTTCAGAAGGTATTTGATAAGCTGCCACATGAGGTTATTAAACAAAATTAGGGCTCATGGGATTGGGGGTAATATACTAGCATGGATTGAGGATTGATTAACGGACAGAAAACAGTAGGAATAACGGGTCATTTTCGTGTTGGCAGGGTACTGCAAGGATCAGTGCTTGGGCCTCAGCCATTCACAATCTATATCAATGATTTGGATGAGGGGGCCAAATGTAATATATCCAAGTTTGCTAATGATACAAAGCTGGGTGGGAATGTAAGTTGTGAGAAGGATGCAAAGAGGCTTCAAGGGGATGTAGACAAGCTAAGTGAGTGGGCAAGAACATGGCAAATGGAATATAATGTGGAGAAATGTGAAGTTATCCACTTTGGTAGGAAAAATAGAAAAGCAGAGTTTTTTAAATGGTGAGAGATTGGGAAATGTTGGTGTTCAGGGGGACCTGTCCTTGTACACAAATCACTGAAAGTTAACATGCAGGTACAGCAAGCAATTAGGAAAGCAAATGGTATGTTATCCTTATTACAAGAGGATTTGAGTATGAGAGTAAAGACGTCTTACTGCAATTATATAGGGCCCTGGTGAGACCACACCTGGAGTATTGTGTACAGTTTTGGTCTCCTTCCCTAAGGAAGGATATACTTGCCATAGAGGGAGTGCAACAAAGGTTCACCAGACTGATTCCTGGGATGGGGGGATTGTCTGTCCTATGAGGAGAGATTAAGCAGTCTAAAGTTTAGAAGAATGAGAGGTGATCTCATTGAAACATACAACATTCTTACAGGACTTGACAGGGTAGATGCAGGGAGGATGTTTCCCCTGGCTGGGGAGTCAAGAACCAGGGGTCACAGTCTCGGAATTAGGACTGAGATGAGAAATTTCTTCACTCGGGGTGGTGAATCTTTGGAATTCTCTACCCCAGAGAGCTGTGTAGGCTGTCGTTGAGTATATTCAAGACAGAGATTGATAGATTTTTGGATATTAAGGGAATCAAGGGATATGGGGATAGTGCAGGAAAGTGGAGTTGAGGTAGAAGATCAGCCATGATCTTATTGAATAGCTGAGCAGACTCGGGGGGGGCCAGATGGCCTACTCCTGCTCCTACTACTTATGTTCTTCAGTTGCTAAATGTAGTGAAGTAGCCCACGGTCTAATAGCCCTCCGTTGAAGTACTTTCTTCCTCCCTTCCCTCTGGTTTCTTCCAGCGAGAATCCTTGGTTTCTGTTCCCTAGTTCCCATTCGCCCACCAATGGAAATGGTCTCACTATTTACACACAGTGAGGTCTGTGGGTTTCATTCACCCTTTCTTTACTGGCTGCTCCTCTCTCGGTGCCGCTCCCACTCATCATCACGCTGCTGCTGGTCTCCACCCCCTCCCCTCGTTTGAGTCCTAATCCCCCAACCACTAGTCCCCTTCTCTCGCGCAACCTCTCATCCCCTAATTCCCCATTTCTCCTCCTGAACCCCCATTCCATCTTTTCCCCTGGTCCCCATTCCCCAGTCTCCCCTTGATCCCCCCCAGTCTCCTTCTCTTTCCTCTTTTTCCCCCCCCCCCCCCGATTTCAGAGATCGCCCGAATGAACGCCCTCGATTCCATGCGGTGGCGACTCCCTGCGGCAGTGGTCGGGTGACGTCCCTGAGGCTTTAACAGCAACAGACAATGACGTCATGGCGGGGGCATACTGCAACAGGAAATTTAAATAGCTTATCTCCTGGGCTGCTGGAGACCCAGCTCTGGAGAGGTACCCCTGATTCTGGGAAACTCTCGGTCATCTCTGGAGGGTTGTGAGCCCTACCTCCAACCCTCGTGGCTACAAACAGACCTGTCACTCGTGTTAGAACATACCCATGTCTTTATTACATCAAATGGGGATGGGATCTGGGTCAGCTGTGATGGCGGACACTTGCTTTTCAGGGTCTATGTAACTAGCTACTTGGTTGAGGTGCTGTCAGGAGAGGTGGGAACAAAGATTTGGAGGGGTGGTGAGGACCCGGTGGTGGGTGCTTCTTCCATTATTGTTCCAAAACTCATTTTTTATGCAGTTCTTTGGTTTGTCTCATTTTTCATAGAATATAAGAACATAAGAAATAGGAGCAGGAGTAGGCCAATCGGCCCCTCGAGCCTGCTCCGCCATTCAATAAGATCATGGCTGATCTGATCCTAACCGCCAATCTACTATCACAGAACCATCTCCTGAATCTAACAGAATTAGACACACGAAATAGGAGCAGGATCAGGCTACACGGCCCCTGGGCCCGCTCCGCTACCCACAGGGCCATGACCGATCCGAACCTAGACTCATGTCCAAATTCCTGCCCGATCCCCATAACCCTTTATTCCCTTTACTTCTAGGAAACTGTCTATTTCTGTTTTAAATTTATGTAATGATGTAGCTTCTACAGCTTTTTGGGGCAGCATATTCCATGGAGCTACCACCCTCTGAGTGAAGTAGTTCTTCCTCATCTCAGTTTTGAAAGAGCAGCCCCTTATTCTAAGACTATGCCCCCTAGTTCTAGTTTCACCCATCATCGGGAACATCCTCCCCGCATCCACCCGATCCAACCCCTTCACAATCTTATGTTTCAATATGATCGCCTCTCATTCTTCTGAACTCCAATGAGTAGAGTCCCAATCTACTCAACCTCTCCTCATATGTCCATCCCCTCATCCCCGGGATTAACCGAGTGAACCTTCTTTGTACTGACTCGAGAGCAAGTATGTCTTTTCTTAAGTATGGACACCAAAACTGTACGCAGTATTCCAGGTGCGGTCAGAGTCTCGGCCTTTCTATTTTCTTAATTTTGTCAGCTGATGCATTTTTAAATTATATATAAACTGCATTACAGATACAGAGATCAGGCTCTAACGAGAAGACATTTCACAGAGGCATCCCCAGAACCATCCTGCAATCTATGCATGAGTTACTGTCCATTTTAAATAAGTTAAATGGTCATTTTAGATTGCTTGCCAAATGTGTGGCATGATTGGAGAGTTGGGAAGAGCTGTAGGATATGATTCAGATCTCACTTGTGGCACAGAACGTAACTCACTTCTGGCTTGATTGTTTATCCAGTCAGCTGGCTTGTGTAATGTAACCTGTACCCACCATCCAGCACCTGACCACTTGAAACACAATGTATTAATATGGCTTTCAAATATGTTTTGTTCACTTAGGTTAAAACTTTCTTGTCGAAACGGGGGTTGGTAATGTATTTATTTAACAAGGTACGGTCGTGTGTGTCATTTAGGCCGCATCAGATCAACAGCATGTCAAATTAGATCTTTCTGGAAATCTTGCATGTTGCATGCTACATTGTTCAGCTGCTAGTTTCTTTATGTAGAACTCATTGTCCCTTTGCTTGCACTGTAGTTTTGTTCAGCATCCTCTTGCATTAGTTAAATGGCTCCGGCAGATTCAATAGTTCATTTGCAATGTTCTTGTGGGCTTTTCTTGGAATTGGCTTGCTAACAAAGGGCTCTTTCTGTTTCAATTAGTATTGGATGGAAGTTGTGTCCAGCTTATTTTGTTGGGGTAAAATCAGTTCAGGAATGTGAACGTAAATCTGTTTTTTGCAGTGCCATTCACTTGATCAATTCAAAGGAAGTGTGAGCATCTTGATGTTGGAACGGAGTGGATGAATCCAGATTTCTCGTTGCAAATACTGCATTAGTTTCACAAACTGGAAATATAAAAATGCAAGATATATACACATTCACAATGTAAAAGTACATAATGGGTCAGTTTCTCTTTAAGAATGGCTTCTGTTTGCATTTCACACTCTAAATAATGAAGTTTTGGTCATGGTATGATGAATACCATCGCCTCTTCCTCTCCTGCTTTAATCTTCTTTTGACGCATTGGTTCCTCAAGCAGGGAGCGAATGCTGAGTTTATTCTGATCAAGCAACAGTTTTAGGAGGAATTAATGTATTGTTTCCAGCTGCTGCCTTTAACCTTTTTAGGTTTCGAGACCTACAACTCTGTTAACTGCTGAAAGTCAATATTCTTGAACATATTGGCCCAGAAATTCAGGTCGGCGGGTGCAAGCCTCCAACCTGCATTTACCTAGCGTGCCGGCCGTTATGCTGTGGGCCCGCGTGGGATTCCGATCCTGGGCCTCCTCCAACTGCCAGCGCGCAGTGCTTCCGTATCCCCGGGGCGCAGTTAGTTCGAAGCGTCCCCTGGGATCACGTGGGCCATGGAGAGCCAATGGTAGCAGGGAATCTGTATTCATAGATTTGACAGGAAGACCTGTCAAATCTATGAATACAATTCAGCCCTAAAACATAACTAAAATGTCAAAAAAAAATTTTAGCACATTTTAAAATAACTATAAATTACATAAAATAACTATTTTAAACAATAATTTAAATTTTTGAAAAAATTTATTAGTTTCTAATGGGGCTAAAAATAAACTTACCTTTCTTTAAAGTATTTAAAAATAATAAACCTGTGGAAAAAATGTTTTAATTTTACTTAATTCACCACTTACCTTAAAAGCAGGCCTTGCAACTGCTTTTTAAAAGCGTAGCTCCTGGAGACTTACCCTTCTGGAGAAACCTGCAAAAAAAACGGAAGTTCCAGGCATACGCGCTGCCTCTCCGGCGTACGCGTTCAACCTGTGAACCCCTTCCTTTTAAGGGAACGGAATTTCTGGTTTCCCGCGCATGTGCAGTGCATGCACGAAACCGGCACTTTTGTTGGGCCTACGCGTGAGTACCCAGCGCGCACTCACCTGTGGGGACCCGAAGTTCTGGCCCAAGAAATAGGAGTAGGCCATTTGGCCCCTCTAGCCTGCTCCGCCATTCAATAAGATCGTGGCTGACCTGATCTTGGCCTCAACTCCACTTTCCCGCCTGCTCCCCATAAACCTTGACTCCCCTGTAGCTCAAATATCTCTCTATCTCTGCCTTGAATATATTCAATGACCCCGAGAGAATTGCAAAGATTCACGACCCTCTGAGAGAAGAAATTCCTCCTCATCTCCGTTTTAACTGGGCGACCCCTTGTTCTGAAACTGTGCCCCCCTAGATCTAGATTCCCCCACAAGGGGAAACATCCTCCCTGCATCTACCCTGTCAAGCCCCCCTCAACCTTGCATGTTTCAATAAGATCACCTCTCATTCTTCTAAACTTCAATGCGTATAGGCCCAACCGGCTCAACCTTTCTTCATAAGGCAACTCCTTCATCTCCAGTATCAACCTAGTGAACCTTCTCTGAACTGCCTCCAATGCAAGTATATCCCTCCTCAAATAAGGAGACTAAAACTTCACGCAGTACTCCAGATGTGATCTCGCCAGCGGCCTGTACAGTTGTAGCAAGACTTCCCTACTTTTATACTCCATTCCCCATGCAATAAGGGCCAACATTCCATTTGCCTTCTTAATTACTTGCTGTACCTGCATGCTAACTTTTTGTGTTTCATGTACGAGGACCCTCAGATCCCTTTGTACCACAGCATTTTGTAGTCTCTCCATTTAAATAATAATTTGCTTTTTTATTCTTCCTATCAAAGTGGATAACCTCACATTTTCCCACATTATACTCCATCTGCCAAATTTTTGCCCACTCACTTAACCTATCTATATCCCTTTGCAAATTCTTTGTGTCCTCTTCACAGCTTGCTTTCCCACACATCTTTGTATCATCAGCAAATCTGGCTACAGTACACTCGGTCCCTTCATCCAAGTCATTAATATAGTCAACACCTCTGCAATACTTCATACGTGTGTGTGTATTTAAAAATAAATACGTATACGGTCAGTTACTGTTGCTCTCTACCCTGAGCAGCATATAAGTAACTATAGTTATCTGGAGTTGCCTAGTTAGAGTTCTGGCCTTGGCACAAATCAGATTAGCAGCTAAATATCCTAACTGTCATCCAGATCCAATACAGTACTATCAATGCGAAATGGCATACGAGAACTGCTAGTATTTACTTTTAATGGGAAAGAGGTGACAAATACGCATTAATATTTTGTAAGCATCAAACTTATAATTCAGCAAAAGTCATTTTCACTTCATTTAAATAGCAACATTTTTCCATAAATTGGGCAGGGCGTATAATGAATGCCTATCAGCTACCTCCGGTGAAGTTAAAATCTACCCCTTTGTCTTTTGGAGAATGTGGCATATTCTCATCCTAATTGATGACGGGGTTCTGCAATCTTGCACTCCACATCAGCCTCTGATTTAGCAGAGATTTTGTGGAGATTGGTTCCGTCAGCCAGGGTTAGTCTCGATGACCACACAGGATCAAGGCACCACTTATAGTTCTACAAATAAGGAGGCAAGTTGGGAGAAAAGCACAAAATGAACAGTACAACAATAGAAGTATTGGTTAAGGAGATGGGCAGAGATTATACCTAAGCGGGAGGAGATGGGAGGCAGGATAGAAATTGGTACTCAAACAGCAGAGGTGATGAGAAAGGCAAGGGAGAGACTTAACGGTTTGGGTTTTCTTTTCTACCCTTGCACTAGATTTTTATGGCTTTTGAATTTTTAGATCATTCTCATAGGTTAGTCCAAACTCCCTATGCTTTACAGTGTCTTAACTGGCCTTGGGTAATGTACCCAAAATAACTAACAGCGACTGGATTTTCTACCCATCGATGGTGAGCAATAAAGCATCACAATTTTGGAGCTTGTTTTAAGTTTAAATTAATTTTTTATTATTTAAAAAATCTATGGAATTTATATCCTAATGGAGAAATTTGACATTCTACAAATATAAAATTGTGACTTAGTACGCTGTTAAAAACCCAGTTACACCTCATTCAGCAAGCCTTCACTTTTTCAGGGTATTTTACAATGAGATTAGTGTGCAAAAGTGGAAGTTCACGTCAATTCAAGTGATTTCTAAGATTTCCATCTGCAAGGTCTTCAGGGCAGGGAATCACTGACAGCAACTTCTGGATTTCCACGCTTAACTGCGCACGTGCAGACGGCAGAAGTTGCTGTCAGTTTTATAGAGTAATGACTGCAAACACAAACAGTTCGCTGTCATTACAACAGCAAATTCCAGGCCATTGTGACTGGGTTTAAAGGAACAGCCACCAAGCCAGCCCTAAACCAAAAAAAAGCCTTATTTTTGTTGTGACAGACTAGTACCTAAGGGAATTGTGCAATGCATCTGTACTTTGAGGGACAGGGGTTTCTGTCAGGCATGTCAGAAAAATAATTTCTTTAAATCACATCTAGTATAAGTTATCTTTAACATGGCTAGTTTCTGTTATGCACATCTGATTTTTTTTTTAATGAAATACACCACACACCATTTTGCAAATCGGTAAGCTTCTTTGAAATGATCCAGAGTAATGGCTTAAATATGCTCCATTGGGTAGCTTTGATGTTTGTGTGTGACTGACACTCCATGGTGTTTCAAAATCCCAGCTGCCCTGTCTTGTCAATCTTACTTATAGTGCATGTCTTTTTTATTTCTTTATAATGAAGAGAGATTAGTTTTAATTACATTTTCTTTTCAGCTTCCAGAAGCTTCAAGTCAGGCCCTGTTTGCCAACAGTCAAGCACATATATGGGCTCTTGAAGGTAACTGCTTGTGTGAAATGTGGTGTTTACAGAATAAAACCATAAATGTTAAGGAATTCCTTCTAACCAGCAATAAATTGTATTCCATTTAATGTGAAACATATTTATAGTTAATCCAACCCAAATGTATGATAGTTTTTCATTAACTCCTGGTGGTTGAAAGTTGTGCTACCCCACCCATTGAACTTTTAACCTTTTTAAAATCTTTAAAGCACTAGTGATACCATTATTAAGGAATTGTTCTTTAGCAGCGATCTGTTTGCTTTAAATTTGGCCTAACTGATGCTCTTTAAAGATATCCAATAAATGCTTGCTCATGGAATTTTTCAGTGATTATTTTTTTTTAAACTAGGATACTGTTGTTTGACACTAAATACATGATGGGGTAGCCTAGCTGTTTGGAGACTTGTTTTCCGAATTGCTGCCCTGGGAATGTCCAGGTCAATAGTTTTTTTTATGGGCCATTTATTTTGTTACCCCACTGTGACATTGTGCCTGGTAAGGTGGAGAAAACTGTGTCTCTTGCCTGTATCTGCATCATCTTCATGTTACATGCACACGTGCTCTATCTTTTTTTTCCTCTGTCTCTTTGTTTACCTCCCCCTCCATCTTTATTTTTCTCTTTTCCTTTTTGAGTGTGTGCTGTTGGGTGAGGAAGGAAGCTGCAGACAGCCACATACTGCATTTTGGGGTTGAGAGTGTTGGGATCTAGCCACAGTCAGATTTTGGGTTGCAGGTTCAGGAGGGAGGGCAGATCCAGCCAGGCCTGTGGGGAGATTTCAGGTCACTGAGGGGGGATGTAGTCAGGGCGAAACCGGAAAGCAACTTCCTGCCCCCTAGGATATCGTTGGTACTGAACTACCAACCCAGAAAATGCAAGTTCAAATCCCTCCATGGATAGTTGTGAAATCAAATTCAAAACTCTGGTAATTTGTGGGCTAGCACCAGTCATGACCGCAAAAACTTTCGGGTTATTTGTAAAAACCCAACTGGTTCATTTATGTCCTTCAGGAAACTGGACCTATTGCCCCTACCCAGTCTGGTGTACACGTGACTCCAGTCCCACACTATATGGTTAATTCTTAATATCCTCAGGGCAACCATGGATGGGCAATACATTCTGCCTTTCCAGTGTCGCCCATATCCCAAGAATGAATGTTTTAAAGTGTTGCACCCCTTCTTTGTTTCGCTCCGTCAGTCCTACCGCTTTTCGGCGCCCCTTATTCTCCACTGTGCCCTAACCCCGACGTCCTCGCTCCGCATGCTACTTTCTGCTGTCTCAATCACCCCCTACTGCCCCATGCTGGCTGGCCCTGACTGGATTACCCTCTCTTCCCCAGCCCCCATACACAACCCAAAAGCTGGCATATGGCCCTGGCTGGTTCTGTCCTGCCACCTGCAGCCTGTGACCCCTGAAAGTTGGCCTGAGGTACCCCACACCCATAGAGAAAATGTGGCCTGTGGACCTCGGCATTCCCTTTTCCCATCTGCCGAGCATCCCACATCCACCACAGGAAGGTACAGCCTGTAACACTCAACAAATCCCTTCCAGCTACACCATGCCACACCACCGCCTGCTCAAAAGGAAAGATAGAAGAGGGAGGGAGGGAGGGAGAGAAGCGGCAACAGGGAGGCAACAAAAATAGATGGCGGTGAGAAAATACACTTTCATTCATTCACAGGATGTGGGCGTCGCTGGGAAGGCCAGCATTTATTGCCCATCCCTAATTGCCCTTGAGAAGGTGGTGGTGAGACGCCGCCTTGAACCACTGCAGTCCGTGTGGTGAAGGTACTCCCACAGTGCTGTTAGGGGGGGGGGGGGGAGTTCCAGGATTTTGACCCAGCGACGATGAAGGAACGGCGATGTATTTCCAAGTCAGGATGGCGTGTGACTAGGAGGGGAACTTGGAGGTGGTGGTGTTCCCATGCGCCTGCTGCCCTTGTCCTCCTAGGTGGTAGAGATCGTGGGTTTGGGAGGTGCTGTCGAAATATACTAAAAATCCTGCATGTACAAACACTCCATTCAATGACTTACTTCCTGTAATACTCCATTCTGTCATGCTATTGCTGTTGCACTATTTCAGTGTCTCTTCAATTTTCCTTTTTTTTTTAGTAATCTGTAATGCAGTGTTGATTCAATCCATGCAACTGAACCTTCAAGTTCTATATTACTTATCTTGCATCTGATTTAGACTGGAGCTAATCATGTCATGTGATCCTTCTGGGTCCATTTGGGCCCTCGACCATTCTGTATAGTTCCCCTGACCTGCCTCCAACCCACCCCATTTGAATTTGGGGCTCTCTGCCCACCATTCAATGTTCTTACTAGCCACCATCTCCCACACAGAGTGGGCTAAGGTGTGAAAGGAGGTGGCAGGTAAAGGGCTACCAGTGAAGGTACGGGGTAACAGGATATGTGTGAGGGTCATTGTGGCAGTGAGGAATAAAGTATTCTGTCCTCTGACTCGGCATGAATATTGCCACAGGAGATTTGCACTTGTGCACTAACAATGACAAAAGTTGATTTGATTTGATTGTGTGTGTACATATTCATGTTGAAAATCTCTAATATTCCCCAGAGAGACAAACTGGTTATGTACAGCTGGTTCTAGAATTTTTGAAGGGAAGTAAAACTTGATGTTTCACTCCTCTTGCTGACAGTAACTTCAGAAATGGTGGAGAAACTGAGGTAACCTGTTAACTAGCAGAGAATGCAGGGTATTTAAGATATTGTCCGCTTCTATGACCTGTTTCTGTTAACTCTCTTGAACTATAATCATTTAAAAATAAAGATTTTTCAGCTACCAGCGATAGGCTTGTATTAATTTTTTGCAATGCTACTAAAATCTATTACTATTTTAAATGAGTTTTTAATAAACTGCTGTAATTGCACTTGGTATATTTTAGGTTTGTTCCCTATTTTGCTGTTCCTCCTTCAGTTTTGGAAGTGGCTGGAGTCATGAATGTATACTTAAATCCACCCCACTCCCTGTTGGATACAAACTGGTTACAAAAGGCCTTTTTTTAAACCACTGAGACTTGACGTTGTCTTGATCTGGATCATTGGATTGATATCAAACGGTGATACCAATATTGGATGATAGTTAAAATCCCAAATGGATCGGAGTGTCCAACCAATTGACTCTGTTGCCAACCCAAGCTGCTGATCTGCAGGAACAAGTTATCAAGATGCTCGAGGGCTTGGAATAGAACTAAATAACTGAATTATTCTGGACATCAAATGTCATAGATTTAGTGATGTGACTTAATTCTCCTTTAATAAATCTAAAACTCCACTTTCCAGAATAAATCATCAGAGCAACTTTTTTTTTTCCTCCAGCTTTGTTGCTCAATGGTTAGTCAATCATTAGTCAGCACAAGAGGCTTTCTCCAGCCCAGTAAACTCTACAACAAATCCAGGGTGAATTTTTTTTCCAGACTGTTCTAGTAAGGAATGGTGAGGTTTTATTTAAATTTGGTGTTGTTTTGATTTAGTTGTTGTATCTCATTGTTTTTTTGTAGGCCTCTCCCATCTTGTAGCAGCCTCGTTTACAGAGGACAGATACGGTGTAGTACAGACAACACTGTCATCCATTCTGTGTGCCATGCTCTCTCTCCAGGAGGTAAGGTTCATTTATGAGATATAACGGGCACTGCAGTACATTTTTGAAATGCTGCTTTTTCGCGTGGATTAGATTATTATAGTAAATGGTCAGTAATTAGAAGTGTATAGAAACATAGAAGATAGGAGTAGGCCATTCGGCCCTTCGAGCCTGCTCCGCCATTCAATGAGATCATGGCTGATCATCCAAATTCAGTACCCTGTCCCTGCCTTCTCCCCATATCCCTTGATTCCTTTAGCCTTAAGAAATATATCCAACTCTTTCTTGAATATACTTAATGAACTGGCCTCCACTGCCCTCTGTGGCAGAGAATTCCACAGGTTCACCACTCTCTGGGTGAAGAAATTCCTCCTCATTTCAGTCCTAAATGGCTTACCCCTTATCCTTAGACTATGACCCCTGGTTCTGGACTCCCCGGCCATCAGAAACATCCTTCCTGCATCTAGTCTGTCCAGGCCTGACAGAATTTTATAGGTTTCGATGAGATCTCCCCGCAATCTTCTAAACTCCAGTGAGTATAAGCCCAATCGACACAATCTCTCCTCATATGTCATTCCTGCCATCCCAGGTATCAGCCTGGTGAATCTTCGCTACACTCCTTCCATGGCAAGAACATCCTTCCTCAGGTAAGGCGACCAAAACTGCACACAATACTCAAGGTGTGGTCTCACCAAGGCCCTGTACAGCTGCAGCAAGACATCCTTGTTCTTGTACTCGAACCCTCTTGCTACGAAGGCCAACATACCATTTGCCTTCTTAACCACCTGCATGCTTACCTTCAGCGACTGGTGCACAAGAACACCCAGGTCTCTTTGCACTTTCCCTTCTCCCAATCTATTGCCATTCAAATAATAATCTGCCTTCCTGTTTTTGCCACCAAAGTGGATAACCTCACATTTATCCACATTATAGTGCATTTGCCATGTTTCTACCCAATCACCCAACCTGTCCAAATCGTACTGGAGTTTCACGACATCCTCCTCACAGCATACCCTCCCACCCAGCTATAGTGTACCTCCATCTTCTTCATCTATCACACACCACACACCCCACCCCACACACACACGACCTGTAATACGTCACAGGTCGTAGCCACTCGGTCTATTCAGTTAACAACCACATTACTTACCCGGTTCACACATTTGACTTGTCGAGGAGTGTATATCCTGAAATTGCAAGCCTGTAATGCTTTTCACTCTTTGAATTGCTTATGTGAAATGCAACTGTTGGTGCAGTAAGCATTCCTAATTTCCTGTGTCATATGGGAGATTCGGGTAAGAGTGGGGTATGGGAGACTTGATTGAGTATGTTGCCTTCGGTGTCATAGGTAGTTGATTGTTTGTTTAATTCTTGAATAATTCTGTGCATTTTTGCACTTGGCAAGATGGGGTATATCTATGACCAGGAATTATGCACTTCTATAATTTAAGAGCCTAGGCTCACACTCCAGACAAATGTGCCAGTTGTGAGGAGAAGCTCCCAACAATGTACTTCAGCCCCAACTGAAGATGGTCGCCATTTCCTACATACCTGCAGACACTTGGAGCTATGTTAAAGCTGTCCTAGATCATTTCATATGGAACACTGGAACCATCAGAGAGACGGAGTTTCCATCCCATCACTCAAACTGGATTCAAGTACAGGTCCCAGGGTGAAAGGACAGCATGTTAATCCACTACACCACTCAGTTTCTGAATCCAGTACAAACTAAAGGACAGCAGGGGAGTCAGCATCTGAAAGAGGAAAAAACTGATCAATCTATCTTTTCACATTACTTTAGATTTCAGACCAAATAAATCTGTCTTTCAGATGCTGACAGAATTTTCCATTTTCTTTCAGATTTCCAACATGACGTTCCTTTTTAAATCTCTATAATCCCACTACTTTTACTGAGAATGCATTTTTTTTTTTTTTTTAAACAGGCTGTAGATAGGCATTTTAAACTGCCTCATGCCTCCAGCAAACCAGCTAGATCCACTGGCACTCTGATAGATTCTTCTTACAAAACACTGAGATTTGCCCTTCGTGCCTCCTTGAAAACTGCAATTTACAGGATAACCACAACCTTTGGAGAACATTTAAAGTAAGTTTGTCTTCTTTGCCATTCTCTAATGTTCTATATAGTACTGCAAGGTGCACTTTCAGAAGCTCTCTCTGATGGCCTTGCTAAATGCTTTTACTCAAGATAATTGAGATAAAACTAACTTTAGATGAAACTGGAATTTTTCTATCTCAAACTCTTGTGAAATGTTCAAATAAATATATTCAATAACTTATGAATTTAATGTTCTGACCAGAAACTGGTTTATGTTGAATCATTTTTAATTTCAGGGCTGTCCAGCTTTCATCAGAACACAGAAAAAGACTGCAGCAGTTTCTGGAATTCAAGGAGTGAAGCGATTAGATATTTTACACCCTCCCAGACCTGATCAGTGTGAAGACTTTATAATGCACTTCCAATCTTGTCCTTTTTTTCTGAAGTTCCTTTTTTGTATCCTGCACCAGTGTAGGATTATTTTTGGTTTAAAACCCTTTAGAAGAGAGATCCCAAGATTTCCCTTTTCATTGGGAACATTTTTCCGCTCGTTACTTTTGGTAATTTTTTTTGTACATCTTTACAGAGCGAGTGTGTGTATGTATTTGTTGTAAAGGGCAAGTATTTTTCTGTTGAAATGCTCTTTTGAGTTACACAAGATTAAACATGAACTTTTAATAATCAAATATTTTTGACAGCTGTACCTATTCATGTTTAAATAAATCTGTGAAATTAACTTTGCATTTCTGACTGGTAAATGCAATTTTAGTTGGCTTGAGTTAAAATGGGCTACATCACCACGAGCCAGCATTTGGAAAGATTTTGTTGTATATAATCTGTTCTCTAAATTTCCAGCAATGGTGATCACATAACTTGCTCTGCAAGTGATACAATAGCAGCTGGCTATTTTCAGATCCATCTACAGTTGGCAAATGTTCATACAGAAAAGAACTTGGTTATTTTATTGAATTTCTGCAGTGAAAAGTGGAAAATAAATGTAAATTGATACAAATGTTAAGTTTATCAAGAATACGATGGTCTGAATTTTTCCCCATTTTCTCCTCTCCTCCTCTCCTGAAGCTCTTGTCTCTTGCTGGGCCACAGTTTTTTTTCCTTTTGGAACAAAATGTTCTGACAAGTTGTTTTATCTGTGCCAGCAGCTGACACTTGATTCCATGAGCAAACCTTGACTATACCATATGTTGCTGAAATGACTTGGCTTTTTTTGTGCTCATCAAAGCCAGCAGGATTAGTGCTTTCCGATTACTGACATTCACTGTCTACATTGATTTGTTTTCAGGTCCAGTACAGCATGGGTTACATGCCAAATAAAGTTCCCTCTACACTGCTGCAAGGCATCCTAACCCCAATCTGAACCTTAGGAAAGTGCCTTTCATTGCATCAGTGTGGCATTTCCATTTTCCACACCAGCCATCCTCTCTCACTGGGATTGAGAACTTAGTTCCATATTCAGAGCAGCTTTGTGGTGCAAGCCAACACCCACTAGGAACTGGGTTAACACTACCTGAAACTCATTTCACATATGACCCTTACAGCTTGGAGAGAAAGGAGACTGTTCAACTCATCAATCCGGGCTGGACTGAAACCAAAACCCAAGAGGTGAATGTTTGCTAACTCTGCAGTGCCTTGTCTTTTATCAGTAAGTTCCAGATCTAAATCTATGGTTATAGATTTGAAGAAAATATACAAATATTTCCCCTAAATTCAGCCTTCTAAATGATTTGATTGAAAACGATCAGTGGTCTCCATTACAGTGCACCAGAAGTTGATTGCATGCCTTTGTCACAATCTGTAATGTTCTGAGATGTACCAAGCATGTATGTACTATACTGAAGGATTTCTTAGGCAAGAAAGCTCCTGACCAGATCCTTTGCCTTTTGTAGTTTTACAAAGATCCAGTATAAGATTCAAACAGCTTGTGTTGTGATTAGAATGATATGGAGTCAATATTGTCCATTGACCTTTTAAAACTGGCATTCAAATCCTGCCCAGCCTTCAGAGATGGCGGGAAAAGAGTTGAAAAATTTGGACTGTGCAGGTACAAGTGCCACTCTAAGGCTCTGAATGCTTCCTTGACCGGACCAGGGTGATGTGTGAATGTTGCATTTATTTTTAAATGTAAGGGCAAAGTTTAAGAACCTAATTATTTGGTTCCCTCAGTAAGGTGTTGAAGAAAGTAATTTGGAAAATGTCTGGATTGGAGGAGAGGCAATCATCAACTGAATATGACTTGGCAATGACTCTCGATCTGATACTGTGCAGAATGCCAGAGCATCGGGACTGACACAAAAATGGGTCACGTACAAATAACTTGCTGCTTACCTGAAGAAATGGAGAGGAAAACATACTTGGGGTAACTTTCCAGCTTTGCACTTCTGGCAGGGAGGCTTGCCCAATGGTAGTACATATTGGAAATTTGGGCTTGTATTCCTGAGGTACCATGCTGGACACAGTTGGAAAACTATCCCTGTTTGTTCTTTTAGGATAAGCTCGCCGATTCTTCAGCTTGCAAATCATGCTTTGTTTTAAATCGGGTCTTGTGCTCATCCTGTCCTCAGCTGAGTGCCCCAGAGCTTTTGAAGTGCTTTAAGGTTAATAAAATTATGATATGGAGGCAGCAAGCAATATGTGGGTGAGTAGGAGGCGCCAGGAATACGAGAACAGAATGGAAGTAGCAAGGAATACAGGTGTGAGCAGTGTCAGTTATTCTCCAGTGTCTTCCCTAAACTCCAGAAATAGAAGACTTGCTATGATGCTCTTGTGTGATGGAAAGGACTTGCCACAAAATTGCATATGCCAGTATTTACTTGGGATACTGAGGTTAGCAGTTTGCATTATTAAGCTAGATCTCTGGGACAGGAAAAAGATGATCTATTAAGTGCAGAAATAAGCTATTGTAGGTAGTGAAATTGGGCGAAAAGAGACAAAGGAAGCAACTATTTGAGATAAGTGCAAAGTAAGAGACCAGAATGATCTAGAGAGGAGTTGACCAGAAATCATTAGACACTCATTGTTTCAGAGCTCACTAAACCTTATTTTAAACAAAGTAGTGCACTTGTGTTTTATTTTACAACTCTACTAATTTAGTGCAATGGGCATTAGACCACTGAAATGTAGAAAAACACCAAAAAAAACTTTGGGGCAAAGGAGTGAGCTATAGACTGCTTTTATTAACGAGGTTCAAAGTCACTGAGGAGGGGAAAACTAACTTGTCAAGCTGACAACTTGCAAAAAATGATTTAATCAAACAAGTCATAGCCTTTTGCCCCAAGTCTGTTACAAAAATGGGCCTGTTTCCAATGGTGCAATAGGTTTTGCCCTATCGCATGTAAGACTTGCTTTTCTGTAAAAGTACTTCATCTTCAAATTTACTTGGTATAAGGTCCTGAGCTATACAGCAATAGAGCAGCTGAGGAGGCTAAATAGCTCCGATCCATCTCCTATTTGTAAATATTCATGAAGAAGAGCACCTGTTATTGGATTTGTCTGAAAGTTGCACAGCAGGCTCCAGTTGTTGCTTGGTTGTCTCAAGTCCAATGAGGATTGGCAACTGTAGAAATGATTTTTATCAATAGTGTTACAATAACAAGAGCAAGATGATTAGTCTTAAAATAGAATTGGATCTTTGAAGTGGTAAATTATATCCCCTAAAGATCAATAACAGACAAAAATGTTGCCAGTAACACTATGCTGCGGTTTTCGATGGCTACCAGGCAGGCGACAATGGGTGGTTGGGTTCCTCTTGGGAGTAAGTCCTTCAAATGCCAGCAAGGAGCCAGATGGTAAAACTTAAAGTAGTTCTGTACCTCTAATACACTCATTAATTCTCCCAATTTAATAATTAAAGAAGCCTGTGAAGGTCTTTGAATTACAGAGCAGCTCTTTCAGATCTTGCTGTCCAAGTCACTAGATGCTGCTCTAATATTACAGAGTACACTACATAGTATTTACAGTACAGAAAAAGGCCATTTGGCCCAACAGTTCCATGCCATTGTTTATGTTCCACATGAGCCTCCTCCCATCCTTCTTCATTTAATCCCAACAACATATCCTTCTATTCCTTTCTCCCTCATGTATTTATCTAGCTTCCCCTTAAATGCATCAATGCTGGTTGCCTCAACTACTCCTTGTGGTAACGAGTTCCATTTTCTAACCACTCTCTGGGTAAAGAAGATTATCCTGAATTCCCTATTGGATTTATTAGTGACTAGCTTGTATTTATAGCCCCAAGTTCTGGTCTTGCCCAGAAGTGGAAACATCTTCTCTACATTTACACTATAATAATCTTAAAGACCTCTATCAAGTCATCCCTCAACCTTCTCTTTTCTATAGAAAAGAGCCCCAGCCTGCTCAATCTTTCCTGATAGGTATAACATCTCAGTTCTAGTATAATTCTAGTAAATCTTTTATGCACCTTTTCCAGTGCCTCTGTATCCTTTTTATAATATGGTGACCTGAACTGTTCACAGTACTCCAAGTGTGTTCTAACCAAGGCTCTATACAAGTTTAACATAACTTCTCTGCTTTTTAATTGTATCCCTCTAGAAATGCTTTGTTTGCTTTTTTATGGCCTTATTAACCTGCAACACTACTTTTAGTGATCTATGTATCTGTACCCCCAGATTCCTCTGCTCCTTCCATGTTTTCTTATGCAGACTCAACTGCAAATAATCTCAATAATGCCCTCCGGTAGCTGGACATAGTACCAGATCACCCAGCCACCCCAGTCAACCAACACAAGAGACACCACTAACAGCTGCTGCTGGAGCCCTGGCCGTTCCCCATCCTCCCTTCATGAGGAGCAGCATGAAGGAGAGGGGCAGAAATAGGAACAAAAAGGAATGGCTCAATGGGAGTGGTACATACTGCCCATTCTCAGGATGACAGCACGCCTGCTCCCGTGTCACCCACTGAACCATGGTGCATGAAAGGCTGCTGGACCAGACTGCTCCAGTCCTAGCTGAGATGTTGCAGCCTCCAGCTGGCCTCTCAAAGGCCTGAGCTGTTAGAGGTCACTGACCATGAGCATCTCAAGGACCCTGATCTGAGCATCAGCAGATTTCCACCACCCCTGCTGAGAGAAGCACCTCGTAGAAGCAGAACAGGCAAGAGAACAGTTAAGAAGAGCACAATGCAGTAACACGGGTGAAATTATTCTGTATTGCCAGTTTGTGAAGGCATTTAAAATTATAACAGCTAAATGGTGACTGTTGCAAGGCTTATACTGAGGTATTCAGCCATCAATGGTAGGTGGCATCTGTGCAAATGGTGCTCAGAGTCTAGGGGGTTTCTTGCAATGTGGAGGGTTCAGATGGATTGGTATTGAAGGATTGTTAATGCACGGGTGATGTGAAGGCATTGGTTCTGCTTTTTCTTTCATAGGCAGTAGCTGGTAGACCAGTGCTTCCAAACAGCTCTGGCTGCTTGCCATGCAGGTCTTGCTGCAGCTTTTCCTGCATCCTCTTGCTCTTCTTCCACTGATGCTAACTCCTTCTCAGCTGCTGCTGGCTGAATGGCCTGCATTTGCTGCAAGGTGTGGTTATGCAGAATGCAACAGATGACAACAATATGGGAGACACAATGGGGTAGGTATTGAAGGAAACCCCCAATTTATTCAGGCACCTGAATTGCTGTTTCAGCACATCAATGGCTTGCTTGTACTGCCCTGGTGTTTCATGGCTTTCATTGTATCGCCTTTCATCTGAGGTTTGTGGGTGCCGTAAGGGTGTCATCAGCCATGGCAATAACAAGTAGCTCTTACCCTTAATAGCCATCCTTGAACCTGCTGCTCTTAAAAAGTGCAGAGATGTTAGACTGACGCAGGATGAATGTAACATGGCTACTCCAAGTGTGATCTAACCAATGTTCTATAAAATTTAACATTACCTTCCTGCTTTTATTTTCTATTCCTCTAGAAATAAACCCCAGTATTTTGTTTGCACCCTTTATGGCCTTATCAACTTGTGTTACTACTTTTAGTGATTTATGTATCTGTATTCCCAGATCACTTTGCTCCTCTACCCCATTTTGTTTCTTGCCTTCCAAAGAATGAGTGGCCTCCTTATTCCTCCTACCAAAATGAACCACCTCACACTTCGCTATATTGAATTTCATTGCTATTTATCAGCCCACTCTGCAAGTTTGTTTATGTCTTCCTGTATTTTGGGGCAATTCCCCATCTTATTAGCTATATCCCCCGATTTGGTAGCGTGCAAATTTCTAACACCATACCTTCAATTCCTGAGTCCAAATCATTTATGTATATAGTAAACAACAGCAGTCCCAGCACAGATCCTTTCAGGACATCACTTCCCACTTTCTGCCATTCCAAAAAAACTTCCCTTAACTCCTACCCTCTGTTTTCTGTTTTGTAGCCATCTTTCAATTTTGATTTTTACGTGACCAGATCTGGAATTTGTCCTTAGCCTCCATTTATAAAAGGGATGACTCATCCTGTTTTCGCTAGAATAGAAGAGATTAAGGGGTGATTTGATAGCGATATTTAAAATGATGATGGGATGAGGCAGAGTAGATAAACAGTCAATTTGCAGTTATTGAGGGATATAGAACAAGAGGACATTGAGATAAGAGTAAGTGTAGGATGTTTAGGACAGTGAGCAGGAGAAACATTCCAGAGACTTGAGCACAAAATCAAAGCTGACACTCCAATGCAGTACTGAGGGAGTGCTGCACTGTCAGAGGTGCCGTCTTTTGGAATTAAACCAAGGCCCTAACTGCCCTCTTAGATGGACCTAAAATATCCCATTGCACTATTCAAAGATCAGGGGAGTTCTCCTGGTGTCCTGGCCAATATTTATCTCTCAATCAGCATCACTAAAACAGATTATCTGGTCATTATCCCATTGCTATTTGTGGGACCTTGCTGTGTGCGCTGGCTGTTGCGTTTCCTACTTTACAACAGTAATTTCACTTCAAAAAATACTTCATTGGCTTTGGGGCGTCCTGAGGTTGTGAAAGGCGCTATATAAATGCAAATTATTTTCTTTTTAACAAGCGTTGACTGTCATTTATTTGTGGTTGATGTTGAGTGACCTACTTCAGGTAAGTTGATGAAAACCCCAGTCAGTTTAATACAAAATCATTTTAATCAGTCTTACTTTACAGGATATTTATATTGTTACTAAAGACTAAAATGCAGAGACATGAGAGATTAGAAATGACTTCACGCTACAGTCTTATGAACTCAATTTTCGTTAAATTGAAAGCCAAATATTTATATGTTGTTACACACACACACACACACAGATTGAAAATTCACTTTTAATGATTTAAGACAAATATCTCATATCCACGTGCTGATTATGAGAGGAGTCCTCTGTCTCCATACAAACTGGTTTCTCCTCTTCCCTCGGTTTTGCAGGGAATGGGCCTCAGTTTGGGGAAATTTTGTAGATTCTTGTCGATGATTTAGCTGAATTGCTGCCTCGGCTTTCTTTAGAAATCGCCGACGCCTGATCCCCAAACGTTTGCTTCATTTTTTCCGTCTCCTGGTGAAGCTCCTGCTGTTTTACAGTCCCTTCCGAGTTTCTCTTCTGAAACCTCCTGTAAATGGGGATGGAGGCGATGGTCTGTATGCACTTATCCAAAGTCTGGTGACACTTCTGTTTGTTGAACAGGGACTGTCTGAGGAGGCGGTTAATCCACAGGGTTTGCTCTCTCTCAATCTTGGCTTCTTCCCACAGTTTTAACACCCGGTCCTGCTCGTTGCTCAGACTCTTCACCTGACTCTGAGCTGCTTGGAGACGATCTTCTAAATGCTTCCTGACATTTTCCCCCCGAGTCAGGTCCGAGGCCAGCTGATCTATTTCCTGATTTAACCTGGTGTTTTCCTGAAGGAGATTCTTGCATTGTTCCGCCCTCTCCTTCAGTTCTTTCACCACCTCCCAGGTCAGTTTGCTCCTCAGTCTGGGGTTGACGTCTAACTGCAGCTGGGGTCGGAGTTTTTTGATGGTTTTGTTCAGGCTCTTGTTCTCCGAGTTCAGGGCTTTGATCTTCTCTTTCAGTTCACGGATCTGTGCTCTCGTCGCCGTCTCGATCACTTGCAATTTATCTCGGCTCATTTCCCCTTTCCTCGACGCTTCGTCTCGCTCTTTCTTGTATTTTTGTAAGAGTTTCTTGACCTCTGGCTTGGTCAGCGAGTTTCTCTGTGGAACTGACCCCCGGGTCTCGCCCTTTGGGCCGGACATTTCCAATCTGAGGCTGGAACAAACACAGGGGAATGGATTTGACACATATTACACACCCGCCCCGCTTAACTTTGGTCCTAGTTTAAAAATGCACAAATGCCTTCGCTTCTAGGTTTAAGTAGAGATCCTGGTGTTATTTGCCGTGAAACGCTCATTGGCTGTAATTGCAATACCGCTGTCCTCCGACCCAGTTATCTTGAGATGTCCCTTAATATGTATTTGAAAATAATATTAAATGATCGATGTTACTACTGACTAAACTGTTTCCACTGGCAGGAGGGTTGGTAACCAGAGGACATGGATTTAAGGTAATTGGCAAAAGAACCAGAGGGGAGATGAGGAGAATTTTAGTTAGGTAGCGAGTTGTTATGATCTGGAATGCACTGCCTGAAAGGGTGGTGGAAACAGATACAATAACAACGTTCAAAAAGAAATCGAAGATATACTGCAAAGGGAAAATTTACAGGGCTATGGGGAAAGAGCAGGGGAGTTGGACTAATTGGATGATTCTTTCAAAGAGCCGGCACAGGCACGATGGGCCAAATGTCTCACATCATTCTATGGAATATATAGAAATTATAGAATTTTACAGCACAAGAGACCATTCGGCCCATCGTGTCTGTACGGGCTCTTGATCGAATCCCCTGCGCTTTCCCCACATCCTTTTACATTTTTCTTTTCTCAAATATTTATTCACTTACTTTTTAAAAACTATTATAGACTTTGCTCCCCCCACTGTTGCTGGGAGAGCATCCCATGATCCGACAACCCTCGCATATTAAAACAAATCTTCTAACCTCTCTCCTTGTTGTTGTGGTGCTGATCTGAAATTTCTGCAGTCTAGTTGCTGACTGACCAACCAGTAGAAATGTTTTTTCTCTACTAACTTGAAGAAAACCCCTCATAACTTTGAGCATCTCTATCAGATCTCCTCTGTTCTACTGAAAAGAGCCCCAGTTTCTCTCATCTCTCCTTGTAACTAAAGCCTCTCACCCCTGATATTTTAGTAAAACTCTTCACCCTCTCCATGGCTTTGACATATTTCCTTAAGGATCTATCCTGGCCATCACATCTTAATGTCAAGACCCACCACACCGTCTCCTCCTGGAGCTCATTATTTCTTTCCCACCTCCAAACCATAGAATTCCTTGCCTTTTTTTATTCGTTCCTGGGATGTGGGCATCGCTAGGAAGGCCAGCATTTATTGCCCATCCCTAATTGCCCTTGAGAAGGTGGTGGTGAGCCACCTTCTTGAACCACTGCAGTCCGTGTGGTGAAAGTACTCCCACAGTGCTGTTAGGGAGGGAGTTACAGGATTTTGACCCAGCGACGATGAAGGAATGGCAATATATTTCCAAGTCAGGATGGTGTGTGACTTGGAGGGGAACTTGGCGGTGGTGGTGTTCCATGCGCCTGCTGCCCTTGTCCTTCTAGGTGGTAAAGGTCGCAGGTTTGGGAGATGCTGCCGAAGAAGCACTGGCGAGTTGCTGCAGTGCATCTTGTTGATGGTACACACTGCAGCCACGGTATGCCGGTGGTGGAGGGAGTGAATGTTTAAGGTGGTGGATGGGGTGCCAATCAAGCGGGCTGCTTTGTCCTGGATGGTGTCAAGCTTCTTGAGTGTTGTTGGAGCTGCACTCATCCAGGCAAGTGGAGAGTATTCCATCACACTCCTGACTTGTGCCTTGTAGATGGTGGAAAGGCTTTGGGGAGTCAGGAGATGAGACACTCGCCGCAGAATACCCAGCCTCTGACCTGCTCTTGTTGCTACAGTATTTATGTGGCTGGTCCAGTTAAATTTCTGGTCAAAGGTGACCCCCAGTATATTGATGGTGGGGGATTCGGAGATGGTAATGCTGTTGAATGTCAAGGGGCGGCGGTTGGACTCTCACTTGTTGGAGATAGTCATTGCCTTGTGTGGCGTGAATGTTACTTGCCACTTATTAGCCCCAGTCTGAATGTCGTCCAGATCTTGCTACATGCAGACACGGACTGCTTCATTATCGGAGGAGTTGCGAATGGCACTGAACCCTCTGCAATTATCAGCGAACATCCCCTCTTCTGACCTTATGATGGAGGGAAGGTCATTGATTAAGCAGCTGAAGATGGTTGGGCCTAGGACACTGGCTGGAGTCATACAGTGTTCAGGGCCATTCGCAACTCCTCAGATAATGAAGCAGTCCATGCCTGCATGCAGCAAGATCTGGACGCCAATCACTCTGATTCCCATTGACTTCAATTTTACTAGGGCTCCTTGCTGCCACACTTGGTCAAATGTTGCCTTAATGTCAAGGGCAGTCACTCTCCCCTCATCTCTGGAATTCAGCTCTTTTGTCCATGTTTGGACCAAGGCTGTAATGAGATCTGGAGCCGAGTGGTCCTGGCGGAACCCAAACGAGCATCAGTGAGCAGGTTATTGGTGGGTAAGTGTCACTTGATAGCACTGTTGACAATACCTTCCATCACCTTGCTGATGATTAAGAGTAGACTGATGGGGCGGCAATTGGCTGGATTGGATTTGTCCTGCTTTTTGTGGACAGTACATACCTGGGCAGTTTTCCACATGTCGGGTAGATGCCAGTGTTGTAACTGTACTGGAACAACTTGGCTAGAGGCGCAGCTAGTTCTGGAGCACAAGTCTTCAGCATGACATCTGGGATGTTGTCGGGGCCCATAGCCTTTGCTGTATCCAGTGCGCTCAGCTGTTTCTTGGTATCATGTGAAGTGAATCGAATTTGCTGAAGACTGGTTTCTGTGATGGTGGGGACCATTCACTTGGCACTTCTGGCTGAAGATGGTTGCAAATGCTTCAGCCTATCTTTTGCACTCGCGTGCTGGGCTCCGCCATCATTGAGGATGGGGATATTCATGGAGCCTCCTCCTCCCATCAGTTGTTTAATGGTCCACCACCATTCACAACTGGATATGGCAGGACTGCAGAGCTTTGATCTGATCCTTTGATTGTGGGATCGTTTAGCTCTGTCTATAGCATGCTGCTTCCGCTGTTTAGCATGCATGTAGTCCTGTGTTGCAGCTTCCCCAGTTTGGCACCTAATTTTTAGGTACACCTGGTGCTGCTCCTGGCATGCTCTTCTGCACTCCTCATTGAACCAGGGTTGGTCTCCTGGCTTGATGGTAATGGTAGAATGAGGGATAGGCCGGGCCATGGGGTTACAGATTGTGGTGGAATACAATTCTGCTGCTGTTCGACGGCCACACAACACAATGAAGGGTGTCCTCGGTGTGAAGACGGGACTTTATCTCCATAAAGACTGTGTGACCTTCCTCAGTCTTCCCTTCCTCATGCAATTTATAGATTTTTGTAACCCAACCTTGATTACACTCAACAACCTGCTAATCCTTGTATTTACCTCGCGTAGGGCCCCTACACCAAGGACTTGGTCCTGTATACCTGTACAATAGGGGACACGATGTTGCACACAGACGCAGCCTATATAATTTTACCTATTCAGATAGTAAAACACAAGGAAAAGATTAACTGAGAGCAAGTGCTTTCTTCTTGGGAAAAATAAAATATTGTGATACTAGAACATTTTCAGGGTACGAACTGTGTCCTTATTTTATATAGATAATATATATTATATTTATATAGAGAGATGGCCTGAAATAGGATATCTTGTTTAATAGGACTGTAAAGGAGAAGCTTACTTTCCACTCGTACAGAACTTTAATTAAAAACATTTTGAAATTCCCTTTCAGATTTATGTCATTAGCACCTTATCTCGCCTCTCATTTCACAATTCTTTATTTAGCCCACTTGAAATGTATATCAGCCGACATACCTCAAGTCCCCTTTAAATTATTCAGTTTGAATCGTGTAAAATCAGTTCCAGGTAGGTGAAGAAAATGATTAGGTTCCCGCTCATATTTCCCACCAGTTGCTCCAAGGCTACAGTTGGGGTCTGGGGTTTGGTGCATGTTATTCCATACTGACTGGACCCGCGTAGCATAGAAATCAGATCTAAAGCATAGCTTTGTAATAATAGCAAAATAATACTGAAACTCTGAATAGAATTTCTTTATATCTTAGTAACTGATGGCAGTAATCCAAGGCCTCTTCCCCGTTTTGTATCCATACAATTATCAAAGAACAGTAGGAAACTGCTCCAAAGAGAAATAAATCCTTATATCACTCCCTCCCATCAGGCTGTGAACATTCTCCTCCTCAAATATTGAAAAGCTAATGAAAATAAGCAGCACTTCACTGTGATGATGAAATTAGGCTTAAAATGTTATGTATTTCAGAATCAATGGGATTGCTCTGACCATTATGAATTAAAATTAGAGCTGTTCCATTAGATGAGTTCCAGAGGATTCTCTCTATATTCATGTAATGAATGTTTCTAAGTGTCGCCCACTTAATTATTATTTGATATAGTTTAGCAAAAATCGCATCTTTTGTCCTAAATGGAATGATCTCACCAGCTTGTTGGATTAGTAAACCCGTGACAAGTTGATTTACTGCTGTTATTAATATGAGAGAATATATGCATTAACATTTTCTATCTTTTTTAAAGGTTTGTTTTTCTTTACCTCTAATTCTCTGCACTCCTCCCTCCCCAAGGCGTTGACTGCCGGTGTACGGGCACATGATTGCCTCTGTCAGCAGACTATTCTATTGTTGCATCGAGTGTACAGCACAGAAACAGGCCATTCAGCCCAATTGGTCTATGTTGGTGTTTATGCTCCTCAAGAGCCTCCTCCCACCCTACTTCATCTAACTCTATCAGCATATCCTACTATTCCTTTCTCCCTCATGTCCTAATCTAGCTTTCCCTTAAATGTGTCTATGCTATTTCCCTCAACTACTCCTTGTGGTACTGTGTACCATATTCTTACCATTCTTTGGGTAAATAAATTTCTCCTGAATTGGATTTATTAGTGACTATCTTATACTTATGACCTCTAGTTTTGGACTCCCAACAAGTGGAACCATTTTCTCTACCTCTACCCTATCAAAACCTTTCATTATCTTAAAGACCTCCATCAGGTCACCCCTCAGCCTTCTCTTTTCTAGAGAAAAGACTTCCAGCCTGTTCAGCCTTTCCTGATAAGTATACCCTCTCAGTTCTGGTATCATCCTTGTGAATCCTTTTGCACCTTCACCAATGCATCTATATCCTTTTTATAATATGGACACCAGAACTGTGCACAGTACTTCTAGTGTGGTCTAACCAAGGTTCGATACAAGTTTAACAGAACTTCTCTGCTTTTGAGTTCTATCCCTCTAGGGGCAGCATCAGAGTCGAGTCCTACCCTGTCCTCAACATCCACGCAGCTGCACTTCCTAACAGAAGAAAGGATAGGCTGAAATCCTGGCTTCTTTTCCCTATTCCTGTCCCAATCACCACCCCCAGTATTTTCTATAGTTTATGTTAACGGTAAAATTACAGAAATCCTAACATTACCTGATTACCAATAGCCTGCATATTTTTTCACATTTAATTAAAAACTGTAAAATGCTCCCTAAACGTGCACTCATGTCTGGTTTTCCAAGGACATTTTGACTAATCTTTTTGTCAGAATCTTCAATTTTGTAATTTACTGCATTGCATGCAACATGAAGCTGTAATCATTAGCGAAGTGAAACGATTTAAGTGCCTCCATACCTGACTCCCGCTTGTGTTTCGTCCCAGATGGAGAAACGGTCTCTCTAGGCACTTTGTTTGTGTGGACAGAACCGGTCAGCTATTTCCCGATTGATCGGTTTTCAGTTCATTGTTAGTGGAAGATCTGACGTTTGTGGGAATTGAGCCCTATCTAATTACACTCAAAATGATACAGAGCTCATCTTTTCCTCAGCTGCTAACATGTCCAGCTCAAATTGCAGCCATTAATCAATGTTGATTAGGTACAGCACACCTCAAACAGAAATATCAAAGTGTAACAGTAGATTAAGGTTGCACCAGAGCTTTGTGTCAACTGCAAGTCATAACCTCAAAGCTGGCATAACCTGGCTCTCTTTTAGCAAACTGCTGAATTTCTCCCCCCACAACCTCCAATTTTCTCCCCTGGTGAAGGTGCTTTCTAATACTGGGTAGGGTTCATGGGTGCTGTCTACAATTCAGAACCTCAACCAAGTTAGGGTAGTGTCATCCTTACAGTGCTGTGCACAAGTCATGAGTTCAAATCCTACTATTGGAATAGGTTATGCTGATAGGGTTAGCTGAAAGGAATAGAAGTTAAATTTAATAAATCCAGTAATTTTTGGACTGACACGAGAAAAATGACCATGAATGTTGCTGTACTGTCATAAAAGTACAACTAGTTCACTACTGTCTGGCAGGGAAGGGAATTTGCCACCTCTTCCCCCGCCCCGCCCCCCCCTCCCCCACCCCCCACACACACAAACAAATACACACAGTCTAGCCTATACGTGACTCCAGTCCCACCCTCATTATGCCCTCTGAGCTGGCTTAACAAGGGCAATTAGGGATGGGCAATAAATGCTGGCCTTGCCAGCGATGCCCACATCCCATAAACAAATTAAAAAAACGTTGTGAAGGCACCTAGGGGTGAGTAATAAATGCAGTCTGGCCAGTTTTGCCCATGTTCCCAGAAGAAATATTGAAAAATCTTCTAAGTTGTGAACCTGGATAGCTATTTAACTGTGGGGCATCATAGCCATGCCCGGGCCTGTCCTGAACTGATGTAAATGCACATCACCTTGCAGCAGAGGCCATTGGATAGTGATCAGGAGTAAGAATTCCAGCTGATTGTTTTCCTCGCTGGCCATGGAACACTGAAGCCAATTGTGTCATGGTTGAGATCAGGGAATTCAGCATTTGAGCAGAGATCAAACATGAGGCATACCACACTAAGCACTGTAGTTACCAATTGAGGCGGAAAACAGGAAAAGACTTGCATTTATATAGCGTCTTTCATGATCTCAGGGTGTCCCAAAGCGCTTTACAGGCAATGAAGTACTTTTGAAGTGAAGTCACTGTTGTAATGTAGGACACGTGGCAGCAAATTTGCATACAGCACTGAAGTGTCAGCGTAGATTTTGTGCTCTGGAGCGGGACTTGAACCCACAACCTTCTGACTAGAAGTGTTACTACTGAGCCATTGCTAACATCACTTACTTCAAATTTCAAGCTGGATTTCTTATTTCAAATGTTTCAGATTACAAAGGGAATATTTAAGATGCAAGCATATACAAAACCAAAAGCATAGACACCACAGCAAGATGAAAACAAATATGCCAGAAGTAATATAAACCGCAACTTCTTCAGAAACTGCCAAACAAGGGTAATGAGTCTCAACTTTACTGAAACATTCAGGAGGGATCTGGATTAGGTTCCTATCTCAGCGAGTGCAGATATACGAGACATATAGCACTGTGGCAGGATTTTGCTCCAAGTGATTAAATAGGTAGGTTAGGTTACAGTCTATAAAAACGTAGGTTGTGCATAGGCTATAGAAGGAGCAGGGTTGATGGGCTTTATTCGCTTCTACATTATGTTGTGTTCTTACTCTCCACCTGCAAAAAGGGGAAGCATGAAAAGATGCACCAGGATGAATAATACATAAGACATAGGAGCAGGAGTAGGTCATTTGCCCCCTCGAGCCTGCTCCGCCATTCAATAAGATCATGGTTGATCTGATCTTGGCCTCAACACCACTTCCCTGCCCGCTCCCCATAATCCTAGACTCCCTTGCCTTTCAAAAATCTGTCTCTCTCCACCTTAAATATATTCAATGACCCAGTCTCCACAGCTCTCTGGGGAAGAGAATTCCAAAGATTCATGGTCCTTTGAGAGAAGAAAGTCCTCCTCATTTCTAATTTAAATGGGTGCCCCCTTAATCTGAAATTATGCCCCCTAGTTCTAGATTCCCCCATGAGGGGAAACATCCTCTCTGCATCTACCCTGTCAAGCCCCTTCAGAATTTTATATGTTTCAATAAGATCCCCTCTCATTCTTCTAAACTCCAATGAGTATAGGCCCAACCTGCTCAACCTTTCCTCATAAGACAACTCCTTCATCTCCAGAATCATGTGGCAGTCTTTCCTTCTCTGGATACTGTGTGGTCATTTGGGTTACACAGGTATTTGTTCTACTGCTGGAGAGGATGGAAGACCTATTGAAGGCTGCTAGATTCTTCCTTTCACCCAAATATGGCCGATGCTTCAGGAGCATGGAATGGTTTAGTCACCTCAATATGATACTTGTAGTTTTTCCACATGTATTTGCCTAGGGTGCACTTACGTGTATCAGAATTTAGTCCTTGAAATTCACCCTTGTGTGAAGTTATCTACAAAATTATGAAACACAACAATTAATTTAACCCACTAATGTACATCGTGAAGATTAACATTGTTTGTTGGATAAAGTTAAGCATTCCAAAGAAAATTTAATAATTTTCTAATATACATATTTAGCACAATTAAGTAAATCTGTACATTAATATTCAATAACAGATTATTGGATTTCTTTGTTAATAAAGACCACAATCAAACAAGTTTTTACCAAATTAATTTTGTGGAGTATCAGAAAAAAACATTTACAGTCTATAACGAGTACATCCTTTGTAAGACCATGGAAAAGTAGAACAGAAAATCGAAGCAGCCACAATACAAGAATAATCCCAAAACTTGATTCAGAGCTTAGTCAGTTTGGAGCTCTGTAACAGTCAAGAGTCCTGGTGTTCCGTTCAACATATTTCTCAAGTTTTTCTTTAATTATGCATCCCATGTTACATTGGTTGTTTAGTCTGAAGAGCCTTCCCAAATACCAAGACATCAGTGAAAGAATCTGCAAGCAAACATCAGGGAATTTGTCACAAAGAATGCAGAGAGCTGACTTATTTGAAGTTTTCAAGTTTATGAATTAATTGACAAAACATTGACCCAGGCACATTTTCACTATGGCGAAGGGGAGCTGAGTTAATCATTTCAGAAGTGAGGAACAAGAAACATCTTGGAAGTTAAGTAGTCAGGTTTTTCTTTACACAATGGATAATAGACTTGTAGAATAAGTTACCAGACAAGGCCACTGAATCTGACTGTATAATTAGGTTAGGCTAAGAGACATGTAGATATGTTTCTGAAGAGAGATGCAATTGAGGGATATGGTGAGTAATTAGGAAGTGGGGCCGCTATCAATCGAAATAGGATGGGCTTATTCAGACAAATGGTCATTCCTGTTCTGAAAAATTCTTATCACATAATAAAACTTACTTAAAATACCAAAGTTTTCTCATTAGTAAAACTTCCTGGCTTAAAATTTAACAAAAGAGGACAAAAGTTTTGCAATGAGATCATCGAATGAAAGCTTCACTGATGGGAGAACTTGCTCTATATAGTGGAACCTATTAGCTTCCCTCTTCTCCTGGTGTATCACTCTCTCTCCAAAAACTTTTGAGCAGCTTGCTGAGGAAGGGGCACAGGCAATTTTTATACAAGTACAAAGAAGAAAGAGGCTACAGGGGAATACATTTTATAAAAAATGAAATTATTAATTTTCATAACTTTTGACTGCATGCTTTTGGGATAGGGTAGTCGAGATACTGGCAGTTGAGTTTCCAATATGAGATATGTATCTATATATCCAAAAACCTTCCTGTCCAACTCCTCACATTAGACTCAGGAGTCCCGAAGCTGACCGGAAACTCTACATATGCAATTCTGAAGCTATTATAACAGTTTAATTTACCAACTTCAAAAGAAAAAGAAAATAACTGAGAAGTGACTATGTTTTTTAACTGAAAATACTGGTCAGTTTTAGAATGTAAACATGTATGTGTTGAAATCCAATGTGAATAAAGTTGAAACAAACATCAAATGTTTGTTTCAAATTTTCTCCTCTCCTGAAAGTGCTGGAGTAGGATTCTACAGAGAGTTAATGTCAGCAGCTATTCCACTTTGGGGTGCATCAAAGCCAAGCCTGATCCTGTCCTCATCTGGCATTCACCGATGCACACTTTCCACCAGGGATCACAGCAAAGCAATGAGGAACAAAAACCCTGGCTGATATTTTTCCACCTCCCTAGTCCAGAAGCATTGAGGCCAATTGAATGGCACCTAACTGAGATCAGCTAAATCAGCATAGACTTGGGGTCAGCCCTGGGACCTTCCTGCTCTGCCTGGGTCAGTAGCACACTGGCTGGTGCAGTTAACCATTGAACATCCTACTTTATTAAGATTTTTAAATTAGAAAACACCAGCCAGTTTTTGGACTATATCTAAGGTAGGAACCCAATGGGGGAGAAACTGGGTGAGTAGCGCCACCTGTTAGCGCCTAAAGAGGCAGCCAGTGGCTGTAGCGCCACTGGCTGTGTCTCCCGCGATATTCAGTAGGGGCACTAATGGTGGCATTAGGCATTTGTGCTGCGCCGCCACCGATGACGTCATCGGTGTGCGCAGCGCCCCATTCGTGCCCCGTTCGCGATATTTGGTAGCGAACGCCGCAGTTGCGCCGCTCGCTACCCACGCCCGGTTCACGGGGCCTTACTGTGCCGGCAGCGGCGCAAGTTAAGGTGGAGGTGCGGGGCGGCCGCTTTTTCGGCGGCCCCCTGCCAGCACCTCCGTCCCCGGCCTCCTAACCCCCCCCCCCCGCGGCATTGCCGGCTGTTTCCCGAGAGCCCGGCACTTCTCCTTGGTGCCGGGCTCATTTGCCGGCACTCGCGAGCGGGAATCGCGCTGTTGCAGGCACCTCCCCCTTAACAGTGGGAGGAAGGCCTGCAGTACCGCAGCGTGCCATGCCGCAGCGTGTGGCGCTGCGGCATGTTGCGCTGCGATAATCAGTTTCAGCGCCCTAAGAGGAACGCGGAGCGCCTCGAGCCTCGCCCCGTCTCCCTCGAGCGGCACTGAAACTGAATTTCTGGCGATCGGTATCACTCCGATCGCTGCGCTAAATCCTGCGCTCAGGCGACTTTTGCGCCACAACCCAATATCTAGGCCAATGTGATTAAAGTTGAAACAATCGTAATCAAAATTGAGATGTTAGAATTATGTTTCTTGGCCAGTCAATTACCCAGGGTAAGAGGCTATGGAAACACTCACCTGGCAGGTTATGTTTTGCGGACACCCAAAGTAGTGCCATTAAGGGCCGGAGTAGCGGTTGTGGTGACAAAAGATGAAAGTTTGATGTTTTCTGGAGGATCAAAGAAATAAGCCTGTGGAACAGCAACAAAACCATTTTAAAGCTTACTGTAGAACTAAGTATTAAAACAAGCCTTTCCATTTTAAACATATTCTAGGTGTCACATGCCCCACTATATTTTATTATGCTTTAGTTGTCAAAAAATGAAAATGTTCTTTGAAATGTGGTTCAGTAAAACCTACATCACATAGGATATACAGCACAGAAACAGGCTATTCGGCCCAACCTGTCCATGCCGCTGTTTATGCTCCACTCAAGCCTCCTCCCGTTTTTCCTCATCTAACTCTATCAACATAACCCTCTATTCCCTTCTCCCTCATATGCTTGTCTAGCCTCCCCTTAAATGCATCTATATTATTCGCTTCAACCACTCCCTGTGGTAGCGAGTTCCACATTCTCACCACTCTCTGGGTAAAGAAGTTCCTTCTCACCACTCTCTGGGTAAAGAAGTTCCTTCTCACCACTCTCTGGGTAAAGAAGTTCATTCTCACCACTCTCTGGGTAAAGAAGTTCATTCTCACCACTCTCTGGGTAAAGAAGTTCCTTCTGAATTCCCTATTTGATTTCTTGGTGACTATCTTATATTGATGGCCTCTAGTTTTGCTCTTCCCCACAAGTGGAAACACTCTCTCTGTATCTACTCTATCAAAATCTTTCAGAATTTCAAGACCTCTATTAGGTCACCACTCAGCCTTCTCTTTTCAAGAGAAAAGAGCCCCAGTCTGTTCATCCTTTCCTGATAGTATACTCTCGCATTTCTGGTATCATCCTTGTAAATCTTTTTTGCACCTTCTCCAGTGCCTCTATATCCTTTTTATAATATGGCGACCAGAATTGTATGCAGTACTCCAAGTGTGGTCTAACCAAGGTTCGATACAAGTTTATCATAAAATTAGACAAAAAGAACAAAACAAAATTACAGAAATAAAAAGCTGTAAATTCTGAAAATATGGAATGAAAATAGTAAATGTTTGAACTGCACAACAAGTCAGTCAGCATCTGAAAAAAATCCAAATGAAGGGTCCCACCCAAAACAGTAACTAGCTTTCCCTTTGAGGGGAATCTGCTGGTACAATTCCAGCATTTCCTATTTTGAACACAACATTACAAACCCTGTGTATTAAGTTGAAACCATTACTACACGTGCTCAGTTAGTTTATCTCAGCAAAATTCAAGCGAGTATGCGCTTGAAAATATGAATGTCACACTTGCAGAATGTTGATCATGTGAAATTGAAGCTAAACAAACAAATTACGAAGGTTTAAAGAAACACAGCACTTCTAAGAAGATGGGATGAGACTTTGTAAATTCTTCCAAACTATGTTTGTTGCTCCCAGTCTGTCCTTAGTTGCTGATTGTTCACTATTGGAACCAACCTCTGCCATTCTAGATCAGTCCAAGGACTGGGAAAATATCCCTGCTGGCAAGTGGGACAGACTACTTAGATGAGGACAGTGGAAAAACTTGCAGAACTTGTGGAGGTCAAAGGAAATTAGCATAGACTAAAAATAATCTTAATATACAATTTTGCTATGTTAATGAGACTCAGCAAAAAAGCATTTCACAAAACTGGACTTTAGGTTTTGTAACATTTTCTTTTAAAAATGTCAATGTTTATCTCTCAATACTATTAAGTGCACAAAATGTAAAGCAGCTCAGTACCTTACAGCCAACTGCAAGCAGGACATGAAGGATCAGAATGATTGCAATGGTCGCTATGGCAATTCTCTGGTTATCATCTCGGACAGCTGGCCAAAAGGTCATCAATAGCACGGTGCCTGAAAGGCACATGGCCAGCACCACTGTGATCCAACGTACTATCTCGTTCGGAATAATCCACAGCACCTGCAACACACAGACAGAAAAGTTATTCACTCACACCAGAGCTATCTGGAGTCCACAATACAAACAGTTAAGTTGATTAGATCTCCCAAAAACTGTAGTTTCAGTCAAAAGTTTGTGTAACAATAACCGCTGTGGATCCAAGAAAATCTCTCCGGCCTTGCGCTTTGGGGGATCGGACGGTTTGCCGCCTGGCTCGGCTTCTGCGCACACATCTCCAGCCCGGAGTTAAAATTCAGGCTTGTATTGCGGGTCGGTAAAACTGTCCCGATATGTAGCCTTCCTCATTTGCAGCATCCCCTAGAACAACGACGTCTTCATTTGGAGTATGCCGAGAAACACATCTTTTTCTCAGAAATGCATTGATGCCCAAGAGGTCCCTGCAGTGGATCTTCAATCCATTACCCTCCCATTGTTGGAGCCAGCCATCCAATATTTCCTTTGACCCGTCCTGCTCCCCAACTCAGATATAATATGATTTCAGCATTTTAGTTTGTGGCTGGCATCAAAATAATGATCAATTTCAGCTTGCTCTTCTGTTACAATATTAGCACATAGCGTGACCAAACACCTTAAGTTTAGCCTGAGACACAGATTTTCCGAGGATCTTTGAATCACCCAACTACTGTTCCCTACAGAACCTCAGGCAGGCAGGACCCGGCAGTCCAATACCAGGGGGCAAACTATCTTGAATCCGACTAGCCCAAAACCAATAAAGTAGCCAGCTGATGAAGTGTGTGCAAGATCACCTACTGCTGACTTCTGTACTTCTAATCATCTCCCCGAGTTTGTTCATCTGCAGCTCCTTCTCCTCTCCTTCACACAGCCTCCCTGGCCAGTAATATAGTCAGTCTCCAACATTGAAGATAATAGCTGGGCCCAAGGAACCCCAGGACCTGAAACCTTGAAGCTAATAACCCTTCTTGTTTTTCTCTACTTTATTGATATTATGATGAGTGCTCCTCTGAGCTTTTCTTTCCTATTTCTCCTAAATTCTAAATGTGTCATTCCACACATTCTTTCCTCATTGTGTTGGAGTCAAGTCTCATTACACCATCTCCCAATTGAACTCACTCCTTTCCAGGTTATAAAAACAAAGCCATACTTACTGCAGTGGGAATGTAAATAAACAGTGAGTATCCATAGACACACACTATCTCCAGAAATGAATATGACACGATGTTCATCACTTTGTTGTTTCTCCACATCAGAAAGCCCCAGAGAGCAAGAGGAATGAGCCAGGCATAGGTATAGATTGCTGTAGCTGCTATAGAAACTACAGACAGAAGTATAGTTACACTCCAATATCTATTACAAATGCATTATTTACTGAAATCTATAAGAGTAGGGAAATTAAATACAAAATGGCTGTAATACTTTTAGTGACCACACAATCTCCAGTGCTTATTGCTAAATTGTGAATTTGGTCAAAACTGACTGTACATTTCATTAAAAAAAAGAATTGCAATTGTGTGGCTCTGTCCAGCAGCTGATCTGGAATGAATGCTTTTTTTTAAAAAGGTGCAAAAATCATTCAGCGCATAATAGAGATTAAACACTTTATGACTGGGAAACCAAGTTTCCATTGATCTATGAAACATATATCACAATACATCTTTCCACCACCTACAAGGCACAAGTCAGGAGTGTGATGGAATACTCTCCACTTCCTTGGATGAGTGCAGCTCCAACAACACTCAAGAAGCTCAACACCAGGACAAAGCAGCCCGCTTGATTGACACCCCATCCACCACCTTAAACATTCACTCCCTCCACCACTGGCGTACCGTGGCTGCTGTGCGTACCATCTACAAGATGCACTGCAGCAACTTGCCAAGGTTTCTTCGGCAGCACCTCTCAAACCCACGACCTCTACCACCTAGAAGGACAAGGGCAGCAGGCGCATGGGAGCACCACCACCTCCAAGTTCCCCTCCAAGTCAAACACCATCCTGACTTGGAAGTATATCGCCATTCCTTCATCGTTGCTGGGTCAAAATCCTGGAACTCCCGCTCTAACAGCACTGTGGGAGTGCCTTCACCACATGGACTGCAGCGGTTCATGAAGGCGGCTCACCACCACCACCTTCTCAAGGGCAATTAGGGATGGGCAATAAATGCTGGCCTTGCCAGCGATGCCCACATACGATGAACAATTAAAAAAAATTACATATTGGTTGAACAAAGAAAAATTAGTGTTCAGATTTTCCTTATTCGTAAGTAATAATTTCACTATAACAAGAGACTAATTCCATTTTGTTTCATAACAAATCGAATTTAGGGCCTACTGGACGTGGAGATTGAAGGGCAGGGCAGTACAGCTTTAATAAATTACTAGCACTTTGTCTCATATTACTGTAAAAAAAAAGTAGCAGTAGAAGTTTACAGCACAGAAAGGGGCCAATGAACCAATTGTACTTGTCCTGGTTCTCCGAAAGAGCTATCCCTTTGTACCAGTCCGCTGCACTTCCCCATACCCTTTCACATTTTTCTTTTTCAGATATTGATCCACGTCCCTTTTAAAAGCTACTGTGGATTCTGTTTCCACCAATAGGGCATTCCACATCCTAACAGCACTCTGCATAATGATGATCTTAAATTTATGCTCTCTAGTTATGGACCTTGACGTAAGAAAACTACTAGGCACTTGGTCTAAGCGTTAAACAAAGCTTTAATCAACTGTTTTACAACATGGAGGTCTAGTTGTGTCCTTCACTAGTTCCTGTTAAGAATGTCCTGCGCAAGCTGGGCCCGTGCCCGAGTATATATACTCTCCCCGGACAGCGCCACCTGTAGGCCGCTCAGTATTATTTCATAAGTCTTTCTTTCATGAATGATTATTCATGTCAGACATCACTTACCAGTGCAAAACGTTTTTCCCTATTTACCTTATCAAATCCCTTCATAGATACTGCTATCACCACCTGTGCCAGTAACTTCTTTCAGATATTAATACCTTAATTTCTCCACATTACAACAGCAACTACACTTCAAAAGTACTTAATTTGCTGTGACGTGCTTTGGGACGTCCTGAGGTTGTGAAAGGCGCTATGACCAAAGCCCACAGTGTAGGCCATTGTCAATGTTGGAGAAGAGTGCAAAAGATTAGATAAATCATGAGATAGTAGTTGGGTTTTAAAAGCATGTAGATTTTAGGAGGGCTGAAGGCGGTAATGCATTCCAAAGTATTTTTCTGAATTGCGTGATTAGTCTTCATTAAAACACAGTGAGGATGCAGGAAGGAGGAAATGCATGTTGGATGGGACATGAGGAGTTTAGGAGGAAGAGAGGAAAGTTCAGAGAAGCAATCCTAGTGAAAGTGATAAAATTGATTGCAAAGTTCTTTATCTCCCTGCATCAAGCTCCATCTCCAGCTGACAGCGTGAGCAAGTGACAGCTCCTCGACCTCTGCCAATTTCGTTGTAAAACCATCATTGAGAAATGCGCACTAACTGCCTGGTGAGGTTGCTCCCTCGCTGCAAGTAAGAAGTGCTTGGTCTCCATTCAACATCTCCTCATGATGGAATGGCTGAGGTTAGTAACAACACTGGGAACTGGAAGTGGACAGCAACTACTCATTATTCAGTGGAACAGTGTGTTGATATTTCACATGCTGTGCTACCTAAAGAATATTTTTTAATTAAATCATATTCCTACACCAAAGAAGCCCAGGTATCACCCCTTACCTTTATGGAACTCAGGCACATAACGATAACCACGCTGGCCACGGTGAGTCAGGAAATTGGCAAGGTTGCCACTTATTGCTATTGCAAACACCAGTGTGGCACAGATCCAGAAAGGGCCTGATTAAGACAAATTTTAAAAAAGCAAGCTCTTAATCCCTTTTTAATACCAAATAACAAAAACAACACATTTGTAGTCAAATGTGCCCTTGCATTTTCATAATTATAAATAAAACAGAACAATTCTCTTTAGTTTTGAAACTTTCACAAACTGTGAGTAGTCATGGATTTTCTTCCTCTACATTGATCACTGCTACTTTTTCAGAAAAAAGAAACTTTTATTTAATGCATACTAGTTCAGAGAGACGTTGATTCAACAATCACCGATTGTAATTCTGTACACTATTTAAATACATTTTTAATTTCAGCATTTCCTGTTTGGGTAAGAGGCATGGCGTAACAAAGGAAAATAAGTTATAATTGAACTTATTGTCTTCTCATTTTTTGCCTACGATTTTCTCCTCTCTTGAGCTCTCTCCATGGCTTTGCTCCCCCCCCCCCCCACCCTTCAACCTCCTCCAGCCCTACAATCTGAGAACTCAGTGTTACTTCAACTCCGGTCCTTTGTGTATCCCCGATTTCCTTCCCCCTACATTGGCGGTCATGCCTTCAGCTGTCTAGGCCCTAAGCTCTGCAAGTCCTTCTCTAAACCTCTTTGCCTCTCTCTCCTCCTTTAAGACGTCCTTAACATCTACCTCACCCAAGCTAATATCTTCTTTGGCTCGGTGTCAATTTTCATCTGATTACGATCCAGTGAAGCACTTTGGGATGTTTTACTATGTTAAAGATAGTATATAGATGAAAGTTTTTGCTTTCCAGCTCAGGGCACTAAGGCCAACTCTAGGACCTCTGCTACTACCCCAGCTGAGATCAGCAAATTCAGCAATGACCAGACTCAAGTCTCGGCCCTTTCTGGTCTGCCTGGCTCGGTTCTGCACCTTTAACTGCACTCACTTACTAAACCACTGCGGAGCTCATAGATACATTTTTAACTCGAGAAGTGCAGTAACATTTCTGTATCCAGGTTTAAAGTTTATTTCCAGAAAATACACCAAATTGAGACTTATTGTTCCCAAATATTTTCTAAGTTCCTATTCAGCTTTAGAAAATTCTGTTTATATATGGTATATATAAGGAGATAGGATATTTATTTTAAAAGCAGGAAAAGGGCATTCAGTACTCAAATGGTTTACTTTAAAACAAATACTGATTATTTTCTAATAATCGTTATAAATCACACTTACCATAAAGATCTGGATTACTGCGGATATATAACCTCACAAAGTTTTTGCCAGGCAGCGGTAAAAGAGAACCTTTTATTCTGTCCAACACCTATTATGCAGAGAACAAAATTACAAGTTCCCCTAATTCCTGGTTACTGCTGAGTTAGCTGATTTCAGGCACAGCGGCATTAGGGGCACTGCAATTGAACTTAGCACCCTGTGCAAGACTGGGGAAACAAACAGGCTAGGATTTCCTTTCCTGATCACTGCCTGTTCGACCGTGCATGTGTGTGGACATTGGGTAGGACAGGATCAGACTGTGATGCCCACCACAGTGTAACACTCTGCTGACACTTACTGTCGAGAATCACACATAAAGAATGGTCATTTGAGTGAGGTGCCAGAAAATTGCTTGCACCCATAGAACAAAACCACAACACAAATCAGTGCCTACAAGGGAAGGATGGGAGAAAAAGAGAGAAAACTGGAATACAAATAAATATATATTTGTTAAAATGTTCCCTTTTTTAAATTAAAGATAACAATGCTTGGTGGAGAAACTAAACTCTGAGCCTACCTGGTAGGTGTCCACATCAAAAAATGTTTGATAATATTCAAATGTCCAAAAGGGGGCACTCTTCTTTTGTCCTGCAAGCAACTGAGGAGAAAAAAATGTAATGGCAAACTTGGTCACAAAGATTCTAATAAATTTTAATCAGCTTTTCTTTACAAAAAGAAATCACAAGACAATTCAGTTCTGGGAAATGCCATATTTTTTTCAAGTAAATACAAATAGAAGGATAGCTACATTGCAACACAGCTGAAGTCAGAACTCAAACTAAATTTCCAATTACAGTAATAGCAATCAACAATATAATGCTCCAGTTGTTCTTCCTAAATAACTGAACAGAAAAAGAACCATGATTCATTTCTCACGTAACCTTACAAATAATGGCATCAAACAACCAGATGGAAGGACAGACTGACAGAAAACCACTGGAACGGGCAGTATAAAAGGGTAGAAAAGATAATTGGATATGTTTCTGGAACGAAATTGCATTGAGAGTTTTACTGTTAAGGTGGACGGGTGGGGTTGATCAATGAAAAAGGATGGGATTGTTAGACCTAATATATTTTTCCTGTTCCTAAAAATTCTAATGTTTTTATTTTATAGACACAAGGAATATAATAATTTTATATTTTGGGACACATATCATAAATCTACCTTCTTGTACATTTACCCTTATAAAGTTGCTCACCTCGGCTTTGTCAGAGTCTTCATTCCCCAGCAAATCTTCGTCCTCATCTCTTCCCATCTCACCTGATGGACCTCTCTGATTTTTAGGTTTATCATTGGTGTCTGTGATGCTTATCGTGGTGGCATCGGGATTTGCTGCCAGCAGGTTTGTGGCATCATCAAACTCTATAAAAAAACACACAAATGAACAAAAGAATATCAAAATACTGTATACCATTTGAACTCTATTATCGCTGCTGGAAAATTAGACTACGTTAAAGGTGCTATATGAATGCAAGTAGTAGTTGTAAATGAATGAAGTAATGTGTACCGTTGAATTAATAAAATTAATGGAGAGTGCTCTGCAAAAATAATCAAATTAATGGGGGCAGGCACCAATGAATTAATTCTTACCTTTACGGTCGCTGTTTCCTGCCCCTACAGCCGCTAACTAGCTTTCACCCATTTCACCAGCAGCCTTCAAACAATCTATGCATTTATCAACAACAAAGCTAAGAAACTAAAAGCTTCCAATATTTGAGTTAAAAAGAGGCTTTTAGTTTGCTACGGCATCTAAATACTATATAACTGTAGAGTATAAGGAATTTAAGTACTTGTAAAGAATAAAAAAATAAAACAAAAAAGGTGACTCAACCGTGGCTAACAAGGGAAATTAGGGATAGCATAAGATCCAAGGAGAGGACATATAAATTGGGCAGAAAAAGCAGTAAACCTGAGGATTGGGAGCAGTTTAGGATCCAACAAAGGAGGACAAAGGGATTAATTAAGAGGGGGAAAATAGAGAATGAGAGTAAGCTTGCAGGAACATAAAAACTGACTGTAAAAGCTTTTATAGATATGTGAAGAGAAAAAGATTGGTGAAGTCAAGCGTAGGTCCCTTGCAGTCAGAATCAGGGGAATTTATAATGGGGAACAAAGAAATGGCAGACCAATTAAATACATACTTTGGTTCTGTCTTCACAAAGGAGGACACAAATAACCTCCCAAAGATGTCGGGGAACATAAGGTCTAATGAAAGGGAGGAACTGATAGAAATCAGTATTTGTAGGGAAATGGTGTTAGGGAAATTGATGGGATTGAGGGCCGATAAATCCCCAGGGCCTGATAATCTACATCCTAGGGTACTTAAGGAAGTGGCTGTTATGTTCATTAATAACTAGTCGTTTTTATTAAGAACAGCTAGCTTTTGCTAGACACTTTATTGAGCACATGTGGACTAGGTACAGTATCTGTAGAGGCCTCCATCTTGACTGCTGCCTTGTGGGTAGCCTAGTGCATCGTGGGTAGCCCACTCTTATATACATACAGCACCACCTAGTGTACCATTCCAGAATGACAGGTTACTGATCATTACATCCCCCTTTCTTTGAGGTTAAACAAAATCAGTATCAATCAATATCAATCAATAACAACATAAACATCTTCAACAGTCAATACATTTTCAATGTAGTTTTCTTTGTACTCAAAGATTAAGTCTATCAGGCTTTTTTACTTCACGTGTGGATCTTCTCAGCACCGGTAAGTCTGATGTGTTTTCATGAGAGCCTGTATGTGTATTTGTGTTAGATTGTTCTGGTGGTGAGTGACAAGATTCAGTTGCGGCATTGTCATCGATTTGCTCTTCGATAGTCTCTTGTGTTTTTAGGAGGGAACGGCGGTTCCTCCTGAGAATCTGTCCTTCCTCAGTTCTAACAGTGTATGACCTTGGTCCTACTTCCTCAAGAACTGTAGCTTTCCTGTTCCATGCATCTGGATCCTCAATCCTGACAACATCATCCCTTGTCAATGGTTTCAGAGTTTTGGATGACGTGTCATAGTATGATTTCTGTTTCAGCTTTAACAGTTGAAGTCTCGGTCTCAGTTCCTTACTCTGCTTTTCTTTTGCACAGCAGGGTAGCGTAGTACGCAACTTGCGACCCATTAGGAGTTCAGCAGGTGAAGAACCAGAGTCTAAAGGTGAGGCTCGGTAGCTCAGCAGGGCGAGATAAGGATCAGACTTGCTTTCTGTCGCTTTCTTCAGTAGCTGCTTGAGAACTTGAACACCTTTCTCTGCCTTACCATTCGACTGAGCATACAAAGGACTGGATGTGATGTGTTGAAAGTCATAATGTGCTGCAAACTGTTGCCACTCCTTACAGTTGAAGCACGGACCATTGTCGCTAACGGCAATCCTGGGAATTCCATGTCTGGCGAAGATGAATTTCACATGCATTATGACACTGCTTGCTGTGGTGCTTGAGAGCAGCGCCATCTCAGGATAGTTAGAATAGTAGTCAATCACTATTAGATAGTCTTTACCATTTAAATGAAAAAGGTCCATACCAACCTTTTGCCATGGTGCTGTTGGTATGTCAGCTACTATCATTGGTTCCTTTGCTTGTTTGTTTTGGTGTTTCTGACATGTCTCACATTTGCCTATCATGTTCTCAATGTCCTTATTTATGCCAGGCCAATAAACAGTGTCTCTTGCTTTCCTTTTGCATTTTTCAATTCCGAGGTGTCCCTCATGAATCCTTTAGAGCATGTCTTGACGTAGAGCCTGTGGAATGACTATTCTGTTCTGTTTTAGTAATAGTCCACTTGCGACACTCAATTCTGATCTTATGTGAAAATATTTTGGACAGGAACCTTTTGGCCAACCATGATGAATGTTCTCTATTACTGTTTGTAATACTGTATCTTTCACTGTTTCTTCTGCTATTTGCTTTGATTTTGTGTCTGACACGGGCAGCGCAGCAGTGACCATACTCACATGAACATCCACGTCTTCTTCAGTAGAGCTCACATGACTCATTGTGGGTGCTCGGGATAGTGCATCTGCTAACACTATGTATTTGCCTGGTGTGTAGATCAGTTCAAAGTCATATCTTTGCAGCTTCATCATGAGTCGTTGAATCCTTGGAGACATCTCATTCAGGTTCTTTTTTATGATGGCAACCAGTGGGCTGTGGTCTGTCTCAACTGTGAAGGTGGGAAGTCCATATATGTAGCCATGAAACTTTTCCAGTCCAATTACCAAGCCTAGACATTCCTTTTCAATCTGGGCGTATCGACACTCAGCATCAGTCATAGACCTGGAGGCATAGGCAACAGGCTTCCAATCTTCACCCTCTGCTTGTAGCAAGACCGCACCTAGGCCATCTTTTGATGCATCCGTTGACACTTTGATTCTTTTTGTTGGGTCAAAGAAGGTGAGTACAGGTGTGGTTGTCAGCACTGTTTTGAGGTTTATCCACTCTTGTTCATGTCTTTCTGTCCATGCGAACTCATTTGTTTTACGTAGCAGGTCTCGCAGACAGGCTGTCTTGGCTGACAAGTTAGGAATGAACTTTCCAATGAAGTTTATCATCCCCATGATGCGTAGCACTCCTTTTTTGTCAGTGGGTCGGGGCATTTTGAGTATGGCGTTTACTTTTTCCATATCTGGCTCTATTCTTTTACCAGATAATCTCCTAGGAAAGTGACTTCCTGGACGCCAAACTGACACTTGGCTTTGTTGAGCTTCAGTCCATTCCGGCGTATGCTCTGTAGCACTTTAGTCAGTCTCTCATTGTGTTCTTTCAGTGTGGAGCCCCAGATGATGATGTCATCAACATAGACCCGAACTCCTTCCAGACCTTCAATTATGTGTTCCATCGCTCTATGAAAGATTTCAGATGCAGATATTATCCCGAAAGGCATTCTGAGGAAACAATACCTGCCAAATGGTGTGTTGAAGGTACAGTATTTGGTGCTCTCTTCATCCAGTTTTAGTTGCCAAAATCCTTGTGAGGCATCGAGCTTTGTAAAGTATCTGGCACCTGACATTTCACTGGTGATTTCTTCGCGCTTGGGAATGTGGTAGTGTTCACGTTTTATGTTTGCATTTAAGTCCTTTGGATCCATGCATATTCTTAGATCATTGTTCTTTTTCTTTACACATACCATGGAGTTAACCCAGTCTGTTGGCTCTTCGACTTTCCTGATGACTCCTAGTGTGGTCATTCGGTCCAGTTCATTCTTGAGCCGGTCACGCAGGGGTGCTGGAACTCTTCGTGGAGCATGTACCACTGGCTGAGCATCCTCCTTTAGCTGGATCTTGTAAGTGAATGGTAGAACTCCAAATCCTTTGAACACATCCTGGAAATTATTCACTACAGAATCCACCGAGTCATCTGGTCTGCTTATGGCACAGTTTATACGGTAGACTCTCTTGACCAGTTCTAAGTCCTCACAAGCTTTGTCACCCAGTAGTGAATCAAGTCCTTCAGCCACAACAGAAAACATGAGATGATGCACTTTGTCTTTGACTGTCACTTTAAGTCTGCATACACCTAAGCTATCTATTTTCTGTCCATTATAGTCCTTCAGTAGCACTGACTTTTTCTGTATTTTGGGCTTTTCTTTCATATTGTTAATGTCACTCATACTGATTAAGTTTGCTTTTGCCCAAGTGTCTAGTTTCAATGTAACTAATGCTCCATTTACCTGCAGTGGGATCATCCATTTGTCCTCTTTTACTGCATTAACTTTATGTTCAGCATTGTTAATTCCTGAGGGCTGCACATTTTCTGTATCCTTTTTGATATTGTCACATGACACCATTCCTACAAAACATGTCTCACTTAAATCAGTGTCCTCAATCACATTAACTCGTTGCCCTTTCTTTGTTTTTACTTTTGAAAAGCATTGTTTGGCAAAGTGATTCTTTCCATTACACATTGTGCACATTTTTCCAAACGCTGGGCATTGTCTTAACTGGTGTTTGTAACCACAGCGTTTACAATTAAAAATTTCATCCTCCGATTGCTTTTCATTTCTGTTCTGCCCACGTTTCTTCCCCTTGTAGGACACAGCACGGACAGCAGCATTATCACTCATTACAATCGCATCATTATTGATTTCACTGAAAGTCTTCGCGTGCTTTCGAGCTAGCTCGCTGGCTTGGCATATTTTCACAGCAATTTCCAATGTTAGTTCGGTTTCTCTCATCAGACGTTCCCTGGCTTTTTTATCATGAATACCAAACACAATCTGGTCACGAATCATGGATGCTTTCAGCTCAGAGAAATTACATGTCTGTGCTTTCAGTTTCAGATCAGTCATAAAGCTATCAAAAGACTCATTTTGCTGCTGTGTCCGAGAACAGAAGATGTACCTCTCATAGGTTTCATTCTTTTTGGGAGAACAATGTGTATCAAACTTCTTTAGCACATAGTCTAATTTTTCTCTGTTATCCTCTGGATTAAATACAAATGTATTAAATACCTCTATTGCCTGTGGGCCTGCAACCGTGAGCAGCAACGCTATTTTCCTTGCGTCTGGCTTCGTACCGTACCCGATGGCAGCAATGCAGAGTTCGAATTGTTGTTTAAAAGTCTGCCAATTGTAGTCGACATTTCCTGTGAGTTTCAAACGCTCTGGTGGCTTCAAATGCTCCATGTCACATTGCACAATATTCAGCAGATCTTACCAATCCTGGTACCATGTTATGTTCATTAATAACTAGTCGTTTTTATTAAGAACAGCTAGCTTTTGCTAGACACTTTATTGAGCACATGTGGACTAGGTACAGTATCTGTAGAGGCCTCCATCTTGACTGCTGCCTTGTGGGTAGCCTAGTGCATCATGGGTAGCCCACTCTTATATACATACAGCACCACCTAGTGTACCATTCCAGAATGACAGGTTACTGATCATTACAGTGGCCCTAGAAATAGTAGATGCATTGCTGGTCATCTTCCAAAATTCGATAGACTCTGGAACAGTACCCATGGATTGGCGGGTAGCTAATGTTACCCCACTGTTCAAAAAGGGTGGTAGAGAGAAAACGGGGAATTACAGACCGGTAAGCCTGACAGCGGTAGTGGGGAAAATGCTAGAGTCCATGATAAAGGATGTAATAGCAGAGCACTTGGAAAAAAGTGACTGGATCGGACAAAGTCAACATGGCTTTACAAAAGGTAAATCGTGCTTGACTAATCTACTAGAATTTTTTGAGGATGTAACTGGTAAAATAGATAAGGGAGAACCAGTGGATGTGGTGTATTTGGATTTTCAAAAGGCTTTCGATAAGGTCCCGCATAAGAGATTAGCGTGTAAAATTAAGGCACATGGGATTGGGGGCAAGGTACTGACTTGGATAGAGAACTGGTTGGCAGACAGAAAGCAAAGAGTTGGAATAAACGGCTCTTTTTCCGAGTGGCAGGCAGTGACTAGTGGGGTACCGCAGGGATCGGTCCTTGGACCCCAGCTATTCACAATATATATTAATGATCTGGACGAGGGAACTAGATGTAATATCTCCAAGTTTGCAGACGACACAAAGCTGGGTGGGCGTATGTGCTGTGAGGAGGATGCCGAGAAACTCCAGTATGATTTGGACAGGTTGGGTGATTGGGCAGAAGCATGGCAGATGCAATATAATGTGGATAAATGAGAGGTTATCCACTTTGGTGTCAAAAACAGGAAGGCAGATTATTATCTAAATGGCAATAGATTGGGAGAAGGGGAAGTGCAACGAGACCTGGGCGTCCTTGTGCACCAGTCGCTGAAAGTAAGCATGCAGGTGCAGCAGGCGGTTAAGGCGGCAAATGGTATGTTGGCTTTCGTAGCGAGAGGGTTTGAGTACAGGAACAAGGATGTCTTGCTGCAGTTGTACAGGGCCTTGGTGAGGCCACATCTTGAGTAGTGTGTGCAGTTTTGGTCGCCTTATCTGAGGAAGGATGTTCTTGCCATGGAAGGAGTGCAGCGAAGATTCACCAGGCTGATACCTGGGATGGCAGGAATGACGTATGAGGAGAGATTGGGTCGATTGGGCTTGTACTTGCTGGAGTTTAGAAGAATGAGAGGGGATCTCATCGAAACTTATAAAATTCTAACAGGACTAGACAAGACTAGATGCTGGAAGGATGTTCCCGATGGTCGGGGAGTCCAGAACCAGTGGTCACAGTTTAAGGATAAGGGGTAAGCCATTTAGGACAGAGATGAGGAGGAATTTCTTCACCCAGAGTGGTGAACCTGTGGAATTCTCTGCCAAAGAAGGCAGTAGAGGCCAATTCATTAAATATATTCAAGAAGGAGTTGGATATATTTCTTAAGGCTAAAGGGATCAAGGGCTATGGAGAGAAGGCAGGGACAGGGTACTGAATTTGGATGATCAGCCATGATCTCATTGAATGACAGAGCAGGCTCGAGGGGCCGAATGGCCTACTCCTGCTCCTATCTTCTATGTTGCTATGTTTATCAGTTCTTTAAAAATTTGATGGGGAGAAAACAGGTGGATTGGAGTGTGATTAGATTATGGCCTGAAATCAGGTAGCCACACCTGAAGTGGGCAAGTACCCAAAAAATGGGCAAGTGAGTCCCAGTTGCCTAGATATAATTCTTAAGGCTAAAGGGATCAAGGGATATGGAGAGAAGGCAGGAACAGGGTACTGAATTTGGATGATCAGCCATGATCTCATTGAATGGCAGAGCAGGCTCATGGGGCCGAATGGCCTACTCCTGCTCCTATCTTCTATGTTTCTATGATTATTGGGTGAACAACCCAAAAATCATGTCTTAAACACATCAATAAACAGCCAAAAAAAATCAAGTAAAGAAAATAAAAATCGCAGATGGATCTGGATGACTCACACCACCAGTGGTAAGAAGCCTGCAACTACAGCATGACAGGCAGATAGGCTTTTTCCATGATTAAAAAGGTTTGCATACCTTTCATTGTCTTCCCTGTTAGAAATATTTATGTACAACTTTATATTATAAATGTTGACATAAAAAGCATTACTGAAAAATGTTGATAATGAAGTAAAGTTTGTGCAAAGATATATACATATATAATGTAAAAAATAGAACATGTTTGGAATTGTTCTCTGTACAACACTGTAGTACTCTCCATTAAGTCAGAATTTTTCAAAAATGATTAAGAAAGTTGATAATGTTGATCCAGACCTTTTCATGCTGATGAAGGTTTCAAAAACTGAGGGGCATCATTTAAAAATTAGGAGTAAGAAAGCAGGGCAGGTAGAACTGTTTCCCATGAAGGATAACAGACATATGAAGAAATGCCATTGAAGCAAATTATATAAATAGCTTCAGAAGATAACTAAATATGATTTGAGTAAGAGGGCTTAGGTTGTTTTTTATCACCTCACAATAACTAAGATCACTGCATTCAAAAACAAATCACAAATTAAATTACCTTGAAATTGTAAATCATCCACAGCTGCCATTTACTTGATTGTTGGAACTATCAAATAATCCACAAAAAGATTTTTCGCTCTGCAAAATAAAAATACTGTCATGTAGAGTTTCAGCCCAGTAAGGGATGACACCTTACTCAGACTACTATAAAACTTCTCCTTAATACAAAGCATGAAATATTTCATAGAGAATCATAGAATGGTTACAGCACGGAAGGCAGCCATTCGGCCCGTCAAGCCCGTGCCGACTCTCAGCTAGTCGCACTCCCGTGCCCTTTCCCAGTAGCTCTGCAAAATTTTTTCTTTCAAATACTTATCCAACTCCCTTTTGAAAGATAAGACTGAATCTGCCTCCACCACTCTTTCAGGCAGTGCATTCCAGATCTTAACCACTCGCTGCGTAAAAAAGGTTTTTCTTTCGTCGCCTTTGGTTCTTTTGCCAATTACTGTACCTTAAATCTGTGTCCTCTGGTTCACGACCCATCTGCCAATGGGAACAGTTTCTCTCTATCTATTCTGTCCAGACCCCTCATGATTTTGAACACGTCGATCAAATCTCCTTTCAATCTTCTCTGCTCCAAGGAGAACAACCCCAGCTTCTCCAGTCTATCAACATAACTAAAGTCCCTCATTTCTAGAATCATCTCATAAATCTTTTCTGCACCTTCTCTAAGGCCTTCTCATCTTTCCTAAATTGTGGTGCCCAGAATTGGACACAGTACCCCAGTTGGAGCCGAACCAGTGTTTTATACAGGTTTATCATAATTTCCACACTTTTGTACTCTGTGGGCTGGAATTTGCCAATGGGGTGCTTTTGGAGGCGGGACTCCCACTTGTCGGGTTTCAGTCCCGCCTCCATTGACTTCTGGCCATCCCACGCTATTTTCCCTCGATTGACCTTGTTAAGCACGCCCAGCGGGCTTAGCAGGCCAATTAAGGGGAAGCTGGTTACAGAGAACATCGGCGTAGGACGTTTCATCTGTCAAATATTTTTGATGGATGAGTTGTCATCATTTGACAGCTCTGTGAAGCTGTCAAACACTGACATTCTCTGTAGTTTGATGAGTTCTTGTATTCAAGACTCATCAAACCTCTTTCTTTAGAATAAATTAGATAGTTGTTGCATTGGAGAATGCAGCAGCCATCTGTCATCTCTGCCGCAGAGATGCAAGACTCTCCGCATCCCCAACGATTGAAGCCTGCAGGAAGAAACAAAGGTAAGTAAACTTTTTCTAACACTTTCCACTTACCTCACATACTCACCTCTCCACACTTGCACCCATCACTCACCTTCACAGCACACTTTTCGACCCCTCCGACCCCCGCAGACCCACTGCTCGCCTCGCTGACCCTGGCAGGGTTCGCAGCCTTCGGGAAGCCCGTACTTGTGTGGGTAAAATGGGGATAAACCTCTTATCTGCCTGTTAACTACCTGTTAACAGGCAGTTGAAGTGGCTGTAATCCCCTTCCCGCCTCCAAGGAGATGGGACCCGGTGCGGGTCAGCTACCCGCCTCCTGGCAAGATGGCACGGAGGCGGGTTGAGGGCGAGATGGGCACCTGCCCCCAGATTCTGCCATTTTCCTGGCAGTCCCGCCTCCATACCCACCTCCCAGGGCTGGCAAGATCGCGCCCTTCACCTCTATTTATGAAGCCCAGGATCCCATAAGCCTTTTTAAACTGCTTTCTCAACCTGCCACCTTCAACGATTTGTGCACATATACCCCCAGGTTTTCTTGTTCGTGCACCCCCTTTAGGATTGTACCATTTAGTTTATATTTCCTCTCCTCATTCTTTCTACCAAAATGTATCACTTCATACTTTTCAGCATTAAATTTCATCTGCCACGTGTCCGCCCATTTCACCAGCCTGTATGTCTTTCTGAAGTCTATCACTCTCCTCCTCACTGTTCACTATACTTCCAAGTTTTGTGTCATCTGCAAATTTTGAAATTGTGCCCTGTACACCCACGCCCAAGTCATTAATACATGTCAAGAAAAGCAGTGGTCCTAGAACCGACCCCTGGGGAACACCACTGTATACCTTCCTCCAGTCCGAAAAACCGTTTACCACTACTCTCTGTTTCCTGTCACTGAGCCAATTTCGTATCCATGCTGCCACTGTTCCTTTTATTCCATGGGCTTCAACTTTGCTGGCGAGCCTATTATGTTCCTGATATAAAATACCCCAAGTAATAATATATATATATATAAATAAAAGTATCCAAAAGAAACATTACAAACATTAACATATAAATAATCTGTTGCATAAATTGGCGATAAAAAAGCACATAGGTTCACATCTTAACACAGTGTTCCCATGCTGTGCGCAAGCTAAAATTCTTTTTAGCTGTTCAGGATGTCTTATAAAGAATGCATTACATTGCTGTCCCATTGGATGTCCTGATAACATATTAGATTAAGCAGACTTGTACTATAGTTAAGCATGCAATACACCATTTGCAGATGATTTTCAGTATTGGCTCCCCCAATGTCAATTAAGGCTGAGCCATACAGATCAGAAAAGTCTCAGGTTCTAACCCTGGTCTGTTAAGTTAACCAATCTTAGTTGGGCAGCAGAGGGGTGCTATTATTTACTTCAGCACTCCTAAAGCAAAATGCCATGGTTCCCACTTCTGATCAGTGAACCTTTCTGGAACTGCACATGTATGGGATATTAGATGTGGACAAAATTCAGCTCAGCTGTGAAGCCTTCACTGTCAAATAGCCTGCCAACACTCACTGTCCAGGCTCACACATGAAGAGCAGTCACTTGGATAAGTAACTAGAGTGCAAGCGGCACCAGTAGAACGGTACCCTGGCAAAGGAGTCAATGTCCTCATGAGAGGAGAAAAAAATCAGCAAAAATTAAATTTCTCCCTTTTAAGCTTAAATCTCTTTGGTTTATAGTTTCTAAGGTGTGATATTCACCATCTAGAATCAGGGCAGAGGATATTTAAGAATAATGTTAATAAATTTAATTACTTACATAGAATGGGAGATCAGGCGATGTGTTGCTGCTGCAATATGTGGGAGCTGGTGGACACCATTGATGTTCACGGTGATCACATTTGCAGTAAGTGTTGGCTGCTCGAGGAACTCCGGCTCCGTGTTGAAGAGCTGGAGTCCGAGCTTCAAACACAGACACATCAGGGAGTGGGAGAGTTACCTGGACTCTGTATCACGAGGTAGTCACACCAATTAGATTAATTAATTCAGATGTAGTCCGTGGCCAGGGTCAGGATGTTGTGACTAGAAGTGAGGCAGGTACGGGGATCCAGGAGGTAGTGTTGGAGGAGCCGCAGCCCTTGCACTTGTCCAACAGGTTCGAGGCTCTTACTCCCTGTGGGGACAGGAGCAGGGACTGCAGGGAGGATGAGCAACCTGGCCACAGCACCGTGGAGCGGGGGGCCATTCAAGTGGGGGGAGTTAAAAGAAATGTTGCAGTGGTAGGGGATAGTATCGTTAGGGGGATAGATAGAGTTCTTTGCAGCCGAGAGCGAGAGTCCCGAAGGCTGTGTTGCCTGCCCGGTGCCAGGGTTAAGGACATCTCCTCTGGAATGGAGAGAAACTTGGAGTGGGAGGGGGAGGATCCAGTTGTCGTGGTCCATGTTGGTACCAACGACATAGATAGGACAAGGAAGGAGGTTCTGCTGAGGGAGTTTGAGCAGCTAGGGGCCAAATTAAAAAGCAGAACCACAAGGGTAATAATCTCTGGATTATTACCTGAGCCACGAGCGAATTTGGCTAGGACAAATAAAATTAGAGAGTTAAATGCGTGGCTCAAAGACTGGTGTGGGAGAAATGGGTTTTGCTTCCTGGGACACTGGCACCAGTACTGGGGCAGGAGGGAGCTGTTCCGTTGGGACGGGCTTCACTTGGCCAGTGCTGGGACTAGAGTCCTGGCGGATCATATAACTAGGGCTGTAGAGAGGGCTTTAAACTAACTAGTGGGGGGGGGGGAAGGTTCCTAGAGAGCAAATAATAAAAATGACAACAGAGAAGGTCATAAACTTAGGTAGCAGTGGGGAAATTAAAAACCAGAGCGTGTCAGGAAGGGACAGAAGGTATGGAGTAAAAGGTAAAGTAATAAAAAGGGCAAAAGCAGGAACTAAGTGTCACAAAACATCTTTGAAAGTTCTCTATCTGAATGCACGTAGCATTCGTAACAAAATAGATGAGTTAATGGCACAAATAACTACATATGGGTATGATCTTGTGGCCATTACAGAAACATGGCTGCAGGGTGACAATGCCTGGGAATTAAACATACCAGGTTATTTAACGATCAGGAAGGACAGGCAGGAAGGAAGGGGAGGTGGGGTGGCTATGTTAATAAAGGAAGGAATCACTGTAATACAGAGAAATGATATTGGGTCAAAAGATCAGGATAATGAAACAGTTTGGGTGGAGGTAAGGAATAATAAGGGGAAAAAAACACTAGTGGGCGTAGTCTATAGGCCTCCGAACAGTGGCAACTCTGTTGGACGGAGTATCAATCAGGAAATAGTTGAGGCTTGTAATAAGGGAACATCTATAATTATGGGGGATTTTAACTATCATATTAATTGGACAAATCAAATTGGGCAGGGCTGCCTTGAGGATGAGTTCATTGAGTGTATTAGGGATGGGTTTCTTGAGCAGTATGTAACTGAACCGACCAGGGTGCAAGCAACCTTAGATCTGGTCCTGTGTAACGAGATGGGATTAATTAAAAATGTCCTAGTAAAGGATCCCCTTGGAATGAGTGACCATAACATGGTTGAATTCCATATTCAATTAGAGGGTGAGAAGGTTGGATCTCAAACAAGCGTGCTAAGCTTGAATAAAGGAGACTATGAAGGTATGAGAGCGGAATTGAGTAGAGTGGATTGGGAAAATAGATTAACAGGTAAGACGATACATGATCAGTGGTGTACATTTAAGGAGTTATTTTACAACTTCCAAAAAAAATATATTCCACTGAGAAGAAAAGGGTGTAAAAGAAAAGACAGCCATCCGTGGCTAAGTAAAGAAATTAAGGATAGTATTCGACTAAAAACAAGGGCATATAAGGTAGCCAAATCTAGTGGGAGGATAGAGGATTGGGAAAACTTTAAAAGACAGCAAAAAATAACAAAAAGATTGATTAAGAAAGGGAAGATAGATTATGAAAGTAAATTAGCAAAAAATATAAAAACAGATAGTAAGAGTTTTTATAGTTATATAAAAAGAAAAAGGGTGGCTAAAGTAAATGTTGGTCCCTTAGAGGATGAGACCGGGAAATTAATGGTGGGAAATATGGAGATGCCAAAAACACTGAATGAATATTTTACATCAGTCTTTACAGTAGAAGACACTAAGAATATCCCAACACTGGACAAACAGGGGGCTAAAGGGGGGGGAGGAGCTAAACACGATCAAAATCACTAAGGAAGTGGTACTCGGTAAAATAATGGGACTCAAGGCGAATAAATTACCTGGACCTGATGGCTTACATCCTACGGTCTTGAGGGAAGTGGCAGTAGGGTTTGTGGATGCATTGGTAATAATTTTCCAAAGCTCCCTGGACTCGGCAAAGGTCCCGGCAGACTGGAAAACTGCTAATGTAACACCCTTATTTAAAAAGGGCAGTAGACAGAAGGCTGGAAACTATAGACCGGTTAGCCTAACATCTGTGGTAGGTAAAATTTTGGAGTCCATTATTAAGGAGACAGTAACAGGACATTTGGATAATCATAATTTAATAGGACAAAGTCAGCATGGTTTTATGAAGGGGAAGTCATGTTTGACAAATTTGCTGGAGTTCTTTGAGGAAGTAACGTATAGGGTGGATAAAGGGGAACCAGTGGACGTAGTGTATTTAGACTTCCAAAAGGCATTTGACAAGGTGCCACACAAAAGATTATTGCTTAAGATAAAAAAAATCACAGGATTGGGGGTAATATTCTGGCATGGATAGAGGATTGGCTATCTAACAGAAGGCAGAGAGTTGGGATAAATGGTTCATTCTCAGACTGGCAATCAGTAACTAGTGGTGTTCCGCAGGGGTCAGTGCTGGGTCCCCAACTCTTTACAATCTATATTAACGATTTGGAGGAGGGGACCGAGTGTAACATATCAAAGTTTGCAGATGATACTAAGATGGGAGGGAAAGTAGTGAGTGAGGAGGACATAAAAAACCTGCAAGGGGACATCGACAGGCTAAGTAAGTGGGCAGAGATTTGGCAGATGGAATACAATACTGGAAAGTGTGAGGTTATGCACTTTGGCAGGAAAAATCGTAGAGCAAGTTATTATCTTAATGGGAAGAAACTGGAAAGTACTGAAGTACAAAGGGATCTGGGGGTCCTGGTGCACAAAGCTCAAAAGGTTGGTATGCAGGTGCAGCAAGTGATTAAGAAGGCGAATGGAATGTTGGCTTTCATTGCTAGGGGGATAGAATATAAAAATAGGGAGGTATTGCTTCAGTTGTACAAGGTATTGGTGAGACCGCACCTGGAATACTGCGTACAGTTTTGGTGTCCATACTTAAGAAAGGACATACTTGCTCTCGAGTCAGTACAAAGAAGGTTCACTCGGTTAATCCCGGGGATGAGGGGATGGACATATGAGGAGAGGTTGAGTAGATTGGGACTCTACTCATTGGAGTTCAGAAGAATGAGAGGCGATCTTATTGAAACATATAAGATTGTTGAAGGGGTTGGATCGGGTGGATGCGGGGAAGATGTTCCCGATGATGGGTGAAACTAGAACTAGGGGGCATAGTCTTAGAATAAGGGGCTGCTCTTTCAAAACAGATGAGGAGGAACTACTTCACTCAGAGGGTGGTAGGTCCATGGAATATGCTGCCCCAAAAAGCTGTAGAAGCTACATCATTACATAAATTTAAAACAGAAATAGACAGTTTCCTAGAAGGGAATTAAGGGTTACGGGGAGCGGGCAGGAATTTGGACATGAGTCTAGGTTCGGATCGGTCATGGCCCTGTGGGTAGCGGAGCGGGCCCAGGGTCCGTGTAGCCTGATCCTGCTCCTATTTCGTGTGTCTAATTCTGTTAGATTCAGGAGATGGTTCTGTGATAGTGGATTGGCGGTTAGGATCAGATCAGCCATGATCTTATTGAATGGCGGAGCAGGCTCGAGGGGCCGATTGGCCTACTCCTGCTCCTATTTCTTATGTTCTTATGTTCTTAATAGAACAAACCACCAGTATCTACCTAATCTAAGCTGAATAATTAACATAAGAAGTTAAGAAGTAGGAGCAGGAGTAGGCCATACGGCCCCTCTGGCCTGCTCCGCCATTCAATAGGATCATGGCTGATCCGAACCTAGACTCACGTCCACTTCCCTGCCCGCTCCCCGTAACCCCTAATTCCCTTATCAGCTAGGAAACTGTCTATCTCCGTTTTAAATTTATTTAATGTCACAGCTCTCTGAGGTAGCAAATTCCATAGATTTACTACCCTCTGAGTGAAGAAGTTTCTCCTCATCTCAGTATTGAAAGGGCAGCCCCTTATTCTAAGATTATGCCCCCTAGTTCTAGTCTCACCTGTAGTGTATGTACCTTGAAGAAGGAACTATATTCTGCAGCCCCTGTATACTGCAGTACCAGTAGTGACCACCCCTGTATATAAGCCTGTGTAGTAACTTTGTATAGTAGTTCCAGTTTTGTCTCCATTCAGTAAACACCTGTTATAACCAACTTCTGCAGTCCGTGTCTCAATTACACACGGACATTACATTGGCGACGAACAGATCCGAACTTACCTACAGTTCTGCACCACCTCACGGGGAGCCATCCCTGAAGCGAAGTCATTAGAGGTCGAAGCCAGAAGGAAGAAATCCAAAAAGAAAAAAAAACAAACAGAAGAAACGGGCGTCGACCGTGGGCAACCGCCCTCTGATTCATCGAATTCCAAGATTTGCAGGAGAGGCTGTCGAGAGCTGGGCTTGGTTATCCAGTCTATGGTGTTCCAGCTAATCGGGCTGGTGGCAGGTAGTACACTGATCCTTCCTGGGCTGCGGCGGGCTAGAGCTCGATCGGGTGGCTTTTCAACGGGGCTGAGCAGCGTTGTCGGGAAGAGGAGAGAGAGAGGGTGGAGCACACAAGGCGCGGCCGGTGCTACGAAGCCGGGCAGCGTACAGACCAGAGAAGAGGGAGGAAAGTGTCCCATAGGGTCTGCTCTGACGACGGGAACAGTAATTAAACTAAAAGAAGAAATTAGAAGCGCAGAAAGCCGCGAGGAGCTGCAGTTTGCCACGAAGACCGCGGAGAGCGACGTTGGCAGCAGCGCGGGGGGGAAGCGCGCGAAGACCATAGGGCGTCGCCATCAAGGCATAAAAACGCCAGCAACAGCGCTGGCAGCAGCGGAAAAGGCAGAAAGCACGGGAGGCGCCAACTTAATCCAGCGGGAGGCGCCATTTTGTTCAATCAGGGAAGAAGGCAAAGCGCGGGAGGCGCCATCTTAGATCTCCAAGATGCCGAAGACTGGCAATATCACTGCCTTCGATAATGCAATAGAAGACTGGACCACGTATGTGGAAAGAGTCGAAGTATATTGCAAGGCAAATGAAGTAGCCAATGAGAAAAAGGCATCGGTACTACTAAACTTAATGGGCGCAAGAACGTACGGCCTATTGCGGAACCTGATCACTCCAGTCAAACTGATGGAGAAGAGTTTTAACGAAATTGTTGATATCCTACAGGAACACCTAAATCCTACACCGCTGCTGATAGCAGAAAGATTTAAATTCCACAAGAGAAATCAGCATAAAGATGAGAGCAATGCTGATTGCCTTACGGAACTACGCAAGCTATCAAAGCACTGCCAGTTCGGAGCAGGACTGGCAGATACCCTACGGGACAAATTTGTCTGTGGACTCCTGAGTGAAGGAACCCAGAAGAGGTTACTCGCAGAGAAAGAGCTGACGCTAGATAAGGCTTTCAGCGTGGCAGTATCGTACGAAGCAGCAGCAAGGGGAGCTGCGGAAATACAGCAAAAGCCACAGGAATACGGCACCCATGAAATGACACGGGGATTTGAAAAATGTTATCGCTGCAGCAGAACAACCCATGACCAGAAGGACTGCTGGTCCAAGGACAAAACATGCAGGCAATGTGGAAAGATGGGACACATTGCACGAGTTTGCAGGTCCGGGAAGAAGACTAACGACAACAAAAAGACCACTAAGGAAAAGTACAGGAAAGTACAAAAGATGACGGACAGTAGTTCCGAAGACCAGAAGAGCGATAGTGAATCCGGGAACAAGAGACTAAGCTGTCTCAAACTACACAACGTAATCGCAAAAGAGGATCACCGAACCATTTGGGTCACCCTCACGATAGCAGGGTCCCAAGTCAAAATGGAATTGGATACAGGATCAGCCCTGACCGTCATGAATCGACGAGACTACGAGCGGCTATTCTCACACATACCCTTGAAAGACACATCCATTGTCTTGAAGACATATACGGGGCAGAAAGTATACCCCAGAGGGAAAATAAGGGTGCCTGTCGAATACAACGGCAAGGAAATACAGAAATTGTATCTGTACATACTGCAAGATGGTGGACCACTGTTATTGGGACGTGAATGGATCAGAAAGATAAGTTTAGACTGGCACTCCATTCAGGCACTGACTGTGGCTGGTAAAAAGGATGACGACGTCACACCTGGACGATTGTCAAAAATCTTAGCTAACGCTAAAGAGGTATTTCAACAAGGACTGGGAACTCTTAAAGGCGTAACTGCCGCGATAAAAATAGAAGAGAATGCAATTCCCAAGTTTTTCAAAGCAAGACCGGTACCGTATGCAATTCGGCCAGCCATCGAGGCAGAGCTGGAGAATCTGGAGAATGCAGGCGTGTTATCTAAGGTAGACTGGAGCGAGTGGGCGACACCCTTCGTTCCTGTCATGAAGAAAACGTTAAACAATAAGTCTGAGGAGCCAAGGAAGGTTCGCATCTGTGGGGACTTCAAGGTGATGGTGAACCCAGTCCTTCACACAGTACAGTATCCTCTTCCGAGGATAGAAGATATTTTCACCTCACTATCTGGAGGGAAACGTTTTACAAAAATTGACCTAGCGCAAGCATATTTGCAGATGGAGGTTGAAGAATCCTCTAGGAAATATCTCACGATAAACACTCACAAAGGTCTTTACCAGTATAATCGACTGGTATTCGGAGTAGCATCAGCTCCGGCTATATGGCAAAGAGCGATGGAACAAGTCCTGCAAGGGATTCCGGGGACTCAGTGTTACTTGGACGACATCCTAGTGACAGGTGAAAATGACAGTGAACACCTTGCCAACCTAGTGCAGGTGCTCACTAGACTAAGAGAACATGGGCTACGAGCCAATCGCCCCAAGTGCGAGTTTTTTAAGAAACTAATATCGTATTGTGGCCACGTGATTGATGACGAGGGGTTACATAAGTCCCCTGACAAAATTGAAGCGGTAGTTAAGGCTCCAGCGCCTGAAAATGTGTCGCAACTGAGGTCATTCCTCGGATTGGTGAATTACTACCATAAGTTTTTGCCGAATTTGTCCACAATTCTGCACCCACTGAACGCCCTGCTACAAACTGGAGTAGCATGGAAATGGAGCGATGAATGTAAGCGGGCCTTTCAGAAGTGTAAAGGCCTGATCACTTCAAGGAGAAGCATTGGCTCACTATAACCCATCACTACCGATAAGACTGGCGTGTGATGCGTCTCCCTACGGCGTTGGAGTGGTACTGTCACATAAATCCCTTGATGGTTCAGAGAGGCCGATAGCTTTTGCGTCACGCTCGTTAACTGCAGCCGAGCGTAACTACGCCCAGATTGACAGAGAGGCCCTCAGCCTGGTGTGGGGGGTGAAGAAGTTCAATCAGTACCTGCACGGACAGAAATTTACTCTACTAACTGATCATCAACCTCTTGTCTCCATTTTCAACCCTAAGAAGGGCGTCCCGATAATGACAGCACAACGGCTACAGAGGTGGTCCCTTTTCCTAGGGGCACACCAATATGACATCGAGTACAAAGGAACTAAACAGCATGGGAATGCTGATGGATTGTCGCGCCTACCGTTGCCGACGGTGGAAGAAGCACCTGCAGTGGATCCTGTGGAGATATTCCACTCGACCATAGTCGAATGTCTACCTGTGACGAATGCAAACATAGAAAAGGAAACACAAAATGACCCGACACTCTCCAGGGTCTATGATTTAACGGTGAAGGGATGGCCAGCACATGGCGAACCACTGTTGCCAGCATTCTCGCCGAGAAGAGAACAGCTGTCAGTGTGCCGAGGAACTTTGATGTGTGGATCCAGAGTAGTAATTCCACCCAAATTGAAGGATAGAGTGCTCAATGAGCTTCATGAGGGTCATCTGGTAGGGGTAAAAATGAAGAACTTAGCCAGAGCGTTTGTGTGGTGGCCGGGAATCGATAGAGAAATCGAAGAGATGACCAAGAGCTGTACAGGATGCCAGAAGGTCCAAAACGCCCCACCACAAGCCCCTCTACATCCATGGGAGTGGCCCTCATCTCCATGGCAAAGGGTACACATTGATTTTGCTGGTCCATTTATGGACTCGATGTTTTTAATTGCGGTGGCTGCACATTCAAAGTGGCCAGAGGTAATAAAAATGTCCTCAACCACCACAGAAAAAACTATCACAGTCTTACGAACCATATTCACCAGAAATGGGCTGCCTGAACAGATTTGCTCCGACAATGGACCACAGTTTGTATCTGAAGAGTTCCGGAGGTTCTTAAAGAACAATGGTGTTAAGCATTACACATCCGCCCCATATCATCCAGCCACCAATGGATTGGCTGAGAGGTTCGTTCAAACATTCAAGAGGGCTATCAAGGCAATGTGTAATGAAGACATACCCCTACAACACAAGGTGGATAACTTCTTGTTTGCCTACCGGAATGCGACACATGCGGTTACCAACCAAACTCCAGCCATGATGTTCTTCAATTGAAGACTAAGATGTCGCTTGGATTTGGTTAAGCCAAACATCAGAAGAGATGTGGAGAACAGGCAGTTTCAGAATATGAATGAAAGGCCAACCAGGAGTTTCAAGATAGGTCAAACAGTTTTGGCCCGGGACTACCGCACAGAGAAATGGCAGCCAGGAACGATCTGCACACGGCAAGGACCTCTAATGTATACCGTGGACATTGGAGAGAGCATTGTAAGACGCCATGCTGACCAGATTCTAGAGTCACTGGAAAACGTCAAATCTACACCACGATCCTATACACCTGGTGATGAAACCGAAGTACCAATTGCATCTACCTCAGAATCGGTGATATTGGAAGCAGACGAACCAAACAACGACGTTGATCCCGAATCAACTTTGCCAGAAGAACCTGATACCCCAAAGAGGCGTTATCCGGACAGAATCAGGAAGCCTCCTCAAAGACTGAATTTATAATTGATTAACTTCAGCTAATGTATATAGCAACTGTAATTGTAAATATGTTATTTAATTATTAATCGAATGTTATGTACTGTTTAGCTAAAAGGGGAGGAATTGTAGTGTATGTACCTTGAAGAAGGAACTATATTCTGCAGCCCCTGTATACTGCAGTACCAGTAGTGACCACCCCTGTATATAAGCCTGTGTAGTAACTTTGTATAGTAGTTCCAGTTTTGTCTCCATTCAGTAAACACCTGTTATAACCAACTTCTGCAGTCCGTGTCTCAATTACACACGGACATTACATCACCCATCAGTGGAAACATCCTCACCGCATCCACCCGATCAAGCCCCCTCACAATCTTATATGTTTCGATAAGATCGCCTCTCATTCTTCTGAACTCCAATGAGTAGAGGCCCAACCTACTCAACCTTTCCTCATAAGTCAACCCCCTCATCTCCGGAATCAACCTAGTGAACCTTCTCTGTAGTGCCTCGAGAGCAAGTATATCTTTTCTTAAATATGGAAACCAAAACTGCGCGCAGTATTCCAGGTGTGGCCTCATCAGTACCCTGTATAACTGAAGCAAGACTTCCCTGCTTTTATACTCCATCCCCCTTGCAATAAAAGCCAAGATTCCATTGGCCTTCCTGAACACCTGCTGTACCTGCATACTAACCTTCTGTGTTTCATGCACCAGGACCCCCAGATCCCTTTGTACTGTAGCATTATGCAGTTTCTTTGCATTTAAATAACTTGCTCTTTGATTTTTTTCTGCCAAAGTGCATAACCTCACACTTTCCAACATTATATTCCATCTGCCAAATTTCTGCCCACTCACTTAGCCTGTCTATGTCCTTTTGCAGGTTTTTTATGTCCTCCTCACTCACTGCTTTCCCTCCCATCTTTGTATCGTCGGCAAACTTGGATACGTTGCACTCGGTCCCTTCCTCCAAATCGTTAATGTAGATTGTAAAGAGTTGGGGTCCCAGCACTGACCCCTGCAGAACACCACTCGTCACTAGACTTTTTGAAAGCATTAATCCTGGTTGGTGCTACGGCAATGGCAGAATGATTGTCGGAACTCAAGGCATGACCTAGATTTTTATGAGAAAAAAAAAACTTATGGCAAATAAGATCTTCAGCCTAATAAAACCAGTTAATTACACGCGGTCAAAATTGTTTCAGGGAAATTCATGTGGTTGATATCTGCCTGCTTCTGGTATTGTTACTCTTCTTTTAACAGGAAAACTCCACTAGTCTTCCACTAGAGAACCTATCCTTTAAAGGTGTTAAGTCCAATCATGAATGCCAAGGAGACTTGATTTGAAGCTTAGGAATTTAACCCATTTGTCAAACTACTTGAGCCATAACCACAGGCAGCACAAAGACGATAAACCAACACGACTACAGTAGAAAGGGCCTTTTTGCAATCGCAGACAATGCAAGTTGTCATCCCCATCCCCATCTCCTCCTCCTTACGGGATCAGTGGCTTAGAGTCATAGAGTCATAGAGTAATACAGCACGGATAGAGGCCCTTTGGCCCATCGTGTCCGCGCCGGCCATCAAGCCCTGTCTAATCTAATCCCATATTCCAGCATTTGGTCCGTAGCCTTGTATGCTATGGCATTTCAAGTGCTCATCCAAATGCTTCTTAAATGTTGTGAGGGTTTCTGCCTCCACAACCCTTTCAGGCAGTGAGTTCCAGACTCCAACCACCCTCTGGGTGAAAAAGTTCTTTCTCAAATCCCCTCTAAACCTCCCGCCCTTTACCTTGAATCTATGCCCCCTAGTTATTGACCCCTCTACTAAGGGAAAAAGCTCCTCGGCATCCATCCTATCTATGCCCCTCATAATTTTGTACACCTCAATCATGTCCCCCCTCAGCCTCCTCTGCTCCAAGGAAAACAAACCCAATCTGCCCAGTCTCTCTTCATAGCTGAAGCGCTCCAGCCCTGGTAACATCCTGGTGAACCTCCTCTGCACCCTCTCTAACGCAATCACATCCTTCCTGTAGTGTGGCGACCAGAACTGCACACAGTATTCCAGCTGTGGCCTAACCAGTGTTTTATACAGCTCCATCATAACCTCCTTGCTCTTATATTCAATGCCTCGGCTAATGAAGGCAAGTATCCCATATGCCTTTTTTACCACCTTATCCACCTGTTCCGCCACCTTCAGGGATCTGTGTACTTGCACACCCAGATCCCTCTGAGCCTCCTTCTTGCCTAGGGTCTTTCCATTCATTGTGTATTCCCTTGCCTTGTTAGTCCCCCCAAAGTGCATCACCTCGCACTTTTCCGGGTTAAATTCCATTTGCCACTGTTCCGCCCATCTGACCAACCCATCTATATCGTCCTGCAGACTGAGGCTACCCTCCTCGCTATTTACCACCCTACCAATTTTTGTATCATCCGCGAACTTACTGATCATACCTTTTACATTCATATCCAAGTCATTAATGTAGACCACAAACAGCAAGGGACCCAGCACCGATCCCTGTGGTACCCCACTGGCCACAGGCTTCCAGTCACAAAAACAACCTTCGACCATCACCCTCTGCCTTCTGCCACTAAGCCAGTTTTGTATCCAATGTGCCAAGGCACCCTGGATTCCATGGGCTCTTACCTTCTTGACCAGTCTCCTGTGCGGGACTTTATCGAAGGCCTTACTGAAATCCATGTATACCACATCCACTGCGTTACCCTCATCCACAAACCTAGTCACCCCCTCAAAAAATTCAATCAAATTAGTCAGACATGATCTTCCCTTGACAAAGCCATGTTGACTATCCCTGATTAATCCTTGCCTCTCCAAGTGGAGACAAATTTTGTCCCTCAGAATTTTTTCCAATAATTTTCCTACCACTGATGTTAGGCTCACTGGCCTGTAGTTCCCCGGTTTTTCCCTACTACCCTTCTTGAATAATGGTACTACATTAGCGGTTCTCCAGTCCTCTGGCACATCCCCTGTGGCCAGAGAGGTCCTGAATATATGTGTTAGAGCCCCCGCAATCTCTTCCTTTGCCTCACACAGCAGCCTGGGATACATTTCATCTGGGCCTGGGGATTTATCCATTTTTAGGCCAGCTAAAACCGCCAATACCTCCTCCCTCTCGATGTTAATATGTTCGAGCATATCACAGTCCCCCCGCCCTATTTCTATGTCTACATCGTCCTTCTCCATAGTGAAAACAGATGCAAAAAATTCATTTAGAACCCCTCCTACATCTTCCGGCTCCACACACAGATTGCCACTCTTGTCCCTAATGGGCCCTATTTTTTCCCTAGTTATCCTCTTACCCTTAATATACTTATAAAACATCTTAGGATTTTCCTTTATTTTGCTCGCCAGTGTTATTTCATGGCCCCTCCTTGATCTCCTAATTTCTTTTTTAAGTATCCCCCTGCACTTTTTGTACTCCTCTAGGGCTTCCTCCGTCTTTAGCCTTTTGTATCTACCAAAAGCCCTCCTTTTTTTCCTAATCCATTCTCGTATATCCCCTGACATCCAAGGTTCCCTGTGGTTTTTGGAACCACCCTTGACCTTTACGGGAACATGTTGCCATTGTATGATCTCAATCTCCCTTCTGAAAACCTCCCATTGCTCCGATGCGGATTTTCCTACAAGTAGCTGATCCCAGTCCATTTTGGCCAGATCCTGCCTTATCCTACTAAAATCGGCCTTCCCCCAATTCAGAACCTTTATTTCCGGCCCATCCCTGTCCTTTTCCATGACCACCTTAAATCTTACCATATTATGGTCACTATCACCAAAGTGCTCACCTACTAGCACTTTTTCCACTTGGCCGGCCACATTCCCTAGAATTAGGTCCAGTACCGCCCCCTCTCTTGTAGGACTTTCTACATGCTGGCTCAAAAAGCTCTCCTGGATGCACTTTAAGAATTCTACACCCTCTGAGTCTTTCACACTCTGACTATCCCAGTTAATATTGGGGAAGTTGAAATCCTCCATTATTATTACCCTATTATTTGCATATTTCTCTGAGATTTGCCTACATATCTGTTCCTCTATCTCCCCCTGACTGTTTGGAGGCCTATAGTACACTCCCAGCAAAGTGCTTGCCCCCTTTTTGTTTTTAAGCTCCACCCATATGGCCTCATTAGAGGAACCTGCTAATATATCATCCCTCCTTACTGCAGTAATTGACTCCTTAATTAATATTGCGACACCCCCTCCTCTTATACCTCCCCCTCTGTCTCGCCTGAAGATTCTGTACCCCGGAATATTGAGCTGCCAGTCTTGCCCCTCCCTCAACCATGTCTCCGTGATAGCAACAATATCATACTCCCATGTGTTTATCAACACCTTTAGTTCATCCACCTTATTTGCAAGACTCCTTGCATTAAAATAGATGCCATCCAGCCTTGCCCTTATATATTTGCCCTGTCTACCAAGCTGACTTGTTTTTTTCTCTATAATTGGCAGCACATCACCCCCTATTTCAGCTCCCCTCTGTATCCCATCCCCCTGCCAAGTTAGTTTAAACCCCCTCCAACAGTGCTAGCAAACCTCCCCGCAAGGATATTTGTCCCGCTCTGGTTCAGGTGCAACCCGTCCGACTTGTACAAGTCCCACCTTTCCCAGAAGCAGGCCCAGTGATCCAGGAAAGTAAAACCCTCCCCCCTACACCAACTCTTTAGCCACGCATTCATCTGCTCTATCCTCCCATTCCTATACTTACTAGCACGTGGCACTGGGAGTAATCCAGAGATTACAACCTTCGAGGTCCTGCTCTTTAATCTGTTACCTAGCTCCCTAAATTCTTGATGCAGGACCTCATCCCCCTTCCTTCCTATGTCGTTGGTCCCAATGTGGACCACGACCTCTGCCTGCTCACCCTCCCCCTTAAGAATGCCCTGTAGCCGCTCAGTGACATCCCAGACCCTGGCCCCAGGGAGGCAACAAACCATCCTGGAGTCACGTTTGCGGCCACAGAAACGCCTATCTGTTCCCCTTACGATAGAATCCCCTACCACGATTGCTCTCCCACTCTTTTTCCTCCCTTTCTGAGCAGCAGAAGCGTCCCTGGTGCCAGGAAGCTGGCTGCTGCTGCCTTCCCCTGGTGAGTCATCCCCCTCAACAGTATCCAACTTGGTATACTTGTTTGAAAGGGGGATGCCCGCAGGGGTTTCCTGCGGACCACCTTATTAATTCCCATTTGAATGATCTGAGAGTGAATTTGCCTTTGGACAGACTTATCCTGGGGGGAGCACTAACCGCTAGCCTGTACACAAGGACCATATAGTCGAGGAGCTGTTGGAGGTGGTACCTGGGGGGGTGGCTACCATGGTGACCATTAAACCCCCCATGAAAAAGGACAAGTTTTGCTGCGTTGGCATGGAGTCGAAACCAGGCCCAGCTCACCCGTGCTCGGGTTGAGTCATATCCGCTTGACGCGGATGTAACCCGCCAGCTTGCGATCCGCCGATTACCTACCCGTGAGATGCGGATCCGGGGGCCGGGACTTGGACTCAGAGGTCGGGGCCTGGACTCGGGGGTCGAGCCACAGCGACACGTCAACCCCGCTCTTAAAGGGATTGTCACTCACAGACTTTAATGCGCCGACAGATATATCGCCCGACCTTCCTCAGTGTTGCATTGAGCAGCGCTCCCTGCACTTGCTCAGCTAGGCTGTGCCGCACACGTTGCCGATCCAGTTCATTCTCTTTTTGCATTTTTTTTACTTTGCCAACGGGCGAGTTTAAGACAGCTAACGACACAATTATTTTTTGGACTCTACAGTTTTACTCACTTCAGTTATATTTAGTATTGTACTCAACACATTGGTTGATCTGCATTAAATTTATTCCAGTTCGCACCTCTTAATATCTGAGATTCCAGCCAACACTTCCGCTGAATTAGGTCCCACGGAAATGATGTAGGTTCAGTCGCAATTGAAATGTAAACACAATTGCGTGTGTTGCATAACCTTGCTGAACACAGTAACAAAGTCGTCCATCGCTGACATGGGGAAATTGTCTGTGTACTTTGAGACTCTGGTCCTTCTAGTCTATATTCCTGTGCAGACATTAATAGGTAAAATTATGATCCTTCTCTTTCCTGAAACTGTGAAGAAGTTCTTGCTGAAAGCCGGGTTGAAAAGCACTATGACTCAAAATCCAAAGTTCAAATATGAAGACTGGGGGCCAACGTTCTTCAGTTTGCGCTTTGTGAAGGTCGCGTTTAAGCACCTCCGAATGAATTGTGGACATGAAGCTTTTATGGGTTCATCTGCTCCCAATACACGGGTCATTGACTTGGAGAATAAAGAGCATAAAGTACTTGATTTTTCGAAAGGTATGTATGAATTTACATAGAATTAAACGTAACCTTAGCATTAAAGACACGCGGTGACAATAGGAATTCTTCTGAAAACTGTTAAATGCTCAAGGTTATGCGGTTTTTGGAGTTCAGCAAATGCATTGAACCTGTTCTGTGTAATTCGTGCGGGAATGATCCGCAAAGGTGTTGGGATAGCTCTGTACTGCGTTAGCTGAGGCAGCATATTTAACGATACATTCAATTTTGTGTGGACTCTACATAAATAACTTTTGTAAGTGTACCTCACCCTAGCTTCTGTATATTATGCAACGAAGTGCAGCTGATCTGAGGAATTTTATCTGTTACCTACAATCACTCTCTAATGTAATTCAGGCAAATACACCCAAAAACAGACTGCATTTCACTGGCGTTAAGCAATCAAGCATGCAATGCAGAACTTTGTACCACAGTGCATTTACCCACTAAAGGAGCATGTCTGTATCGCTCTTTGAAAGAGCTATATTAAATCCCACTCCCCTGCTCTTTCCCCATAGCCCTGATTTTTTTTCATTTTTAAGTATACAATTCCCTTTTTAAAAATTACTAATGAATCTGCTACCACCACTCTTTCAGGCATTGCATTCCAGATCATGACAATTTGCGGCATTAAAAAATCGTTTCTCCCCTCTGGTTCCTTTGCCGATTATTGTAATTCACATTACTTTTTATTTAAAGATTTTTGTCAAAGTGAAAAGATCTCTATTGTTCTTCAGTTGCAGCGTCTTTTCATTGTATACAGCTTAGGGGATTTGGTGTGGCAGGTAATGTATGTTTAAGAGTTACATGCAGACTGCTCTAACTCTCATAGATTGAATTTTTTCTCTCTAGATAACAGACCACTGGTGTTGAATTTCGGAAGCTGCTCCTGACCCCCATTTCTTTTCAAGTTTGATGAGTTCAAGCAGCTTGTCAAAGACTTTACCTCTGTAGCCGATTTCCTCGTTGTCTACATTCAGGAGGCTCATGCCACAGGTACACAAAGATTCCCAGCAAAAAGATCATTTTGAGTTTGCTAATCTTCATCAGACTGTTTTAAAACTGTATCTTCAATGTGTACCAAAGGCTTGGCGGTAGATGCCTTGCTCAATATGGTCCTGAGCGTATATATACCAGGAACTTCACAGGTTCCATCCCCAGTCTGTTGGTTAACTGGTCCCAGCTGGAGCTGGTTAGTACCTTTTCAGTTAGCTAAGGAGGAGAGAAATCCTCCAGATTCCACTACTAGCCAGTGAACCAAGTTGGAAATTGCAAATGTGTATTGGTGTTAGATGTATATAAGATTAGCTGTGTTTCCCTTCATGGTCGAATACCTCACTTACACTTGCAGCTTAGGCACAGACATGAAGGAACGTCACTTGGGCGAAGTACCAGAGGGTAGCTGACGACTATGAAAGTGTGCACTCCAGCATGATTCTGTGTCTTGAGGGAAGAATACAGAGGAAAAATTAGGGGATGTAAAGGGGGAAGAGATCTCATCCTTTATGTCTACACTATTGATATGTGTAATTAAAGCTTCTTATTTTCTGTCCCCCTCCCATCTGTCGGAAGAGAGCTGATAACCATTCAGTTTTTGAAACTGCCACAACTTTCAAATCCCTGCCTCTTTTTCATTAACGCACATTTAGAAATGTTGCCATTACCTCAAAATATGTATCCCTTGACTATCAAATTTAAAGAACAACCATTTACATAGTGCCTTTCACATCCTCAGGACATCCTCAATTTTTGAAGTATAGTCAATGTTGTTAGGTAGGTAAATTTGTACACACATGGCACTGAGATGAATGAGCAGTTGATCTGTTCTGGTGGTTTTTGGTTGAGGGATAAATGCTGGTCAGGATACCAATAGAACTGCCTACTCTTCTTCGAATAGTGCCATGGGTTCTTTTACTTCCACCTGAACAGGCAGGCAGGGTCTCAGTTTAATGTCTCTTCCGAAAGATGGCACCTCCGACAGTGCAGCACTCTCTCAGCACTTCACCGAAATGTCAGCCTAGATTAGGTGCTCAGTTCCTGGAGTGGGACTTGAGCCCATAAACCTTCTGACCTAGAGGTGAGAGTGCTACCACTGAGCCAAACTGATACTTATGATGATGCAGAGGCAATTTAGTTAAAAATATGATTTTAAGTGTGGAGAGCAAACACTATGATTAAATACACCGTGGTCCTGGTTCCTTGGATCATGGGATACGGTTGTCTATTATATTTTGCAATGAATCAGATCTTAGAAGGACAAGTACTGACTCAGCCACTAGATGGCCTCTCCCAATATTTGAACCCTAGGATTAAATTGAGATGAAAAATGCTGAGAAAACGGCTAATATTTGGGTAGCTGGTACAGGCGTTGAGCATTTCTGAAAAAAAGTTAAAGTTGAGCCTTTCCTCCACCAGTTATACCAACTATTATATACTAAAATATATTCTTCTCCATATTGAAATCAAAATCATTGTTTTGCCCCCTACTTTTAATTGTACCAAGCTTTTAAAATCTAAAATTACAAAAGGGAAAATTGGCCATGGTACCCTCTCCTGATCATTATACAGTGACCCCTTTATGGAAGTGCATGTGCATGGAAACAGGTGAAGACAAGATTGGGTTCAGTTGTATCCTTCACAGTCAGCTAGCCTGCAGGCACATCTTGTTATGGGTCACAAACAAATAATGGCCACTTGGACAAGGTATTTGAGCATGCTGCTATCCCTGGAACTGTATCCTAGTGAAGGAGTTCATGTCCTTTATTAGGTGAAGAAATATAAAACCAAGAATGGTATCCCCTGACCACTACTGCCTTGTTTGCTTTATCTTCTCTCCTACATTTACCAATTCTGGTGGTGTCATTGAAATAAAGAGTAGATTGCCTTTCAAAAGCTAGGCTTTATTAACCTTAAAAAACCAGCAAGTACATGTTGAGCACCCAGTCTCAACCAAACTGTAGAAAACTGAATTTAAGATGGCCACCACAGGTCACATGGAATCAACTAACCAATAAGTTTACAGCATATATCTCAAGGCAGGAAAACAGGCAACCAATTACAATGCTTCTTATAAAACAAGAATAATCACCACAGTCCTGCACTATGCATTTAGACCCTTTACCAGATTAGGCTTTCTTCTGTACATAAATGGACTTGAGTGTTTTAGTTCCTGTCAAGTTTGATTAGTTCTACTCACTCCCAAGTTGAGAAATCACCTCAGTTTTCCATATCATCTACAGCAAAATGACATAGGTATTGTGCAATCTTTACAATATTTGCTTAATTTTGTTGCTATTCCAGATGGCTGGGCTTTCAGAAACAACGTGGATATCAAACAACATCAAACATTAAGTGATCGTTTCAATGCGGCAAGACTGTTGCTAAATGAGGAGCCACCCTGTCCAGTGGTAGTGGACACTATGGATAATGTGACTAGTGCCAAATATGCAGCTATGCCAGAGAGACTATATGTGGTGCTCAATGGCAAAATCATTTACAAGGTACTCTGACATTCAGACATGACTTTAAGTCCATCCTCATGATGAAACCGATGCCCATTTACGTAATGGTTTCACTGCTAGATTTTGAGTTGATATTTTGTTTCTGCCCAAGCTATGGAGCACAGGCTAATGCATTTCATTTCCGCAACCCCTTTTTCCTGAAGGAGCCAGTTCTTTCTAGATTATAATTCCATATATGTCAGCAGCCCTCTAGTAATCCAGGCCAATGCTGCTATGATTTGATTGCTGTACAATTGTAATCATGGCCTCCTTGTTGTCTTGCTATGCCTTCTGTCTCTTTTCCTCAACCATGCTGTTCAAAAAATGCTCACAACTTTAATTATTTTTATTGTTTGGCAAACTCCCATACCCTAAATAAAAAATACCTGGGGGCAAGGCTGTTCTTTGGACATATGGCTTGAATCAAGTATTGGCTGTTCCGACCAATCCGGGTTAGATTACTGTGAACAATCGGGGAAGATGTACCCAAGGTCAGGGGTGTGGAGCTATGCAGACAAATGTTGGAATGATTAGAAGATGGGATAGGTAAATTTATAAGTAAATTTGTGATTTTAATTTTCTTAACTATTGAAGCTTATAAATGTTTATTATGCTAGGAATGTTATTTTTGGAGGCGTATGTATTTGGAGTTGGGTAGAATTTAGTGTTTTGTGATTGGAGAAAAAATTGAAATGAGGGGAGGATGTTGTATATTTGGTGAATAATGAAAGTAGAAAAAAAATCAAGTAGAAAGGAGAAAACCTGACACTTAACCAGCAGCTAAGCAGAAAATCAGCTCGAGTCACAACATAGATGACGGATTCTGTACAGAAGTTTTATTATAAAACTTTAAATAAAAGCTGGGAGTTTGACCTTCGATCAAAGTTTAGCAGCATAATCAGCCTAATTAACTATAAAGTTTAAATAAAACTACCGACCTAGGTGACAAAGGAATGCTGTTTCTTAAAGCCTCTCTGAAGTACTAGCATATTCATAGTATGTAGGTCAGTGGTATCCATAAAATTAGCTGTGTACACTCAAAGTAAGATGTTCTATTTACTGTATTAAGACTGACCGCAACTACTAACTGAGTATATTGGTAATTTACCGGGAAGGCGCCAAACACCTCGAGTCTCTTCGCCGGGAGCAAGTGGAAGCCAAGTGCAGTCAGCGCAAGGAGCGCACGTCAACCCAAGCACCCCACCCACCCGCCCGCCCCTTCAGCCACCATCTGCCCCACCTGTGACAGAGACTGTAGGTCCCGCATTGAACTCATCAGTCACCTGCGAACTCATTTTTAATGTGGAAGCAAGTCACTCCCAGTTCCGAGGGACTGCTTAAGAGAAGAGAAGATATTGGTAATAATCAAAGAAGGTTGTGTTTTTACCACTTTTATTTAGGATTTTATCATAAAAGGGAACATATAAGCTTATAGAAACAAAAAAAGCAGGCAGTATTTTATTTAGTGTTGCATACTGGGGACAGATTTGTGGATGCAGCAGGATAATCACCATTGGTACACTGTCATGGATGAGCAGGGTAGAATAAGGTAGGTATTTGTTCTGGGGGAGGAGAGTAGAGTCCTTCAAATTTGTTGGGTCATGGAGAAGAATCATGTATGACACAGAAGGAGGCCATTCGGCCCACTGTCAATGCCAGCCAAAAAAGAGCTATCCAGCCTGATCCCACTTTCCAGCTCTTGGTCTGTAGCCCTGTAGGTTACAGCACTTCAAGTGCATATCCAAGTACTTTTTAAATACGATGAGGAGGAATTTCTTCACCCAGAGAGTGGTGAACCTGTGGAATTCTCTACCACAGAAGGCAGTAGAGGCCAATTCATTAAATATATTCAAGAAGGAGTTGGATATATTTCTTAAGGCTAAAGGGAGCAAGGGGTATGGGGAGAAAGCAGAAACCAGGTACTGAATTTGGATGATCAGCCATGATCGCAATGAATGGCGGAGCAGGCGCGAGGGGCCAAATGGCCTACTCCTGCTCCTATCTTCTATGTTTCTATGAGGGTTTCTGCCTCTACCACCCTTTCAGGCAGTGAGTTCCAGACCCCCATCACCCTCTGGGTGAAAAGGGTTCTCCTCAACTCCCCTTTAATCCTTCTACCAACTACTTTAAATCTATACCCCTGGTTATTGACCTCTGCTGAGGGAAATAGGTCCTTTCTATTCACTCTGCCTAGGCCCTTCAATTTTATACACCTCAATTAAGTCTCTTCCCCCCCCCCCCCCCCCCCCCACCAGCCTCCTCTGTTCCAAAGAAAACAACCCCAGCCTATCAAGAAAAATCATTATCAATATGGACAAAGGGTTTCGACCTGAAACGTTGACTCTATTTCTCTCTCCACGGATGTTGCCTGGCCTGCTGAGTTTTTCCAGCATTTTCTGTTGTTATCCCAGCCTATCTAATCTTTCCTCATAGCTAAAATTCTCCAGTCCTGGCAACATCCTCATGAATCTCCTCTGTACCCTCTGTAGTGCAATCACATTTTTCCTGTAATGTGGTGACCAGAACTGTACACAGTACTTAAGCTGTGGCTTAACTAGTGTTTTATACAGTTCTAGCATAACCTCCCTGGCTCTTGTATTTTATACCTCGACTGTTGTATCTATGCTTTAATGCGTTCCATCAAGCATGTAGATACGTCAAATTAAATCAGAGTCAGGCAGACAGGCTTATAACTGCGATGTTCACTTTATTGCGTAAAATGGCCGACTGCCCTTTTCCCGGGTAATTCCCATAATGCAATGCACATTACATTACCGTATTGACTGGTGTCAAACTCGCAATCAATACACGACATCCCCCTTTTCCTTGGAAACAAACTTGCAGTTTACAAACAGTTGCTTACAATAACACTGCATAACTTATTTGGTTTATAAACTTTTTACAAACTTGTGTCTTGCCACACAACTAAATAATTCCCAGGTTTAAACATTTAACATCACCCATGCAGTTCTCGCACAGTTTATGTTGTGACATAATCAGACAGTCTTTGGGGTTTTCTTTTAACCCTTTGAGGTCTGGCTGTATTGGGTGTGTCTGACATGTTGGTGTCAGTGGGTATTGCCTGTGTCACAGTGGTATGTGTGTCAGGGTCTACTATACTGTCCTCAGTCCCTTGTGTTTCCTCCTGCTCATGGAGTGTCTCCTTTGGTCCATTGGTTCTGTATTTCTTCACAAACGTAGTGCTTCTCGAGTAGCGTGCTCCGTCTGGAGATTCTACTACTACTTGACTCCCTGTTTTACTCAAAACTTTGTGGGGTGTGGCATTAAAAGGAGTGGTGAACTTGTCCACTTTGTCCTGCCGTGCCAACTTCCACCTCCTGAGTATTGTGTTCTCCGCTGTTCATCTGTGTACAGTTTGGACTTGCCTTTTTGTTCTGCGTCCTGGTCACGTACTTCCATGTCTGCGCGCGACTCTGTGATGTCTGGCAGCTTTCCTCTCATTTTCCGTTTAAAGAGCAGCTCTGCCGGGCTCTTTCCTGTCGTGGCATGGTCAATGCTCCTGTACACAATCACATATTTTCTAAGTTAACGTTTCCAATCTAGTCCTTCTGACTGAGCAATTCTGATTCTTTTCATCAGCGATGCATTCTGGCGCTCGACTTCTCCGTTAGCCATTTTGCTGTCGTTTTCAGGTGTTTGATCCTGTTGATTTCACAGTATTCTTTGAATAATTCAGATCTGAATTGGGGACCATTATCAGATTTGCAGGTGGTTGGCAAACCATGACGGCTGAAGATTGACTCTAAACTATCAATAACCTTCTCTGTTGTTGTGGAGATCATGATGTCGTATTCATAGTAGCGACTATAATAATCAACTACCACAAGAATGGAGTGGTTGGATGGTAAGGGTCCCAGTAAGTCTATAGCTACATCCTGCCAGGGGCCTTCCGGTAATGGTGTTGCTCTCAACGGTTCAGGTGGGTCGGGTCTGGCTACTATCTGACAGCCGTGGCACGCTTTACAGTGTTTTTCAGCTGCCTTGTCCATGCCAGGCCACCAAACCATGGTTCTGAGATGTTGCTTTGTTCCAACTATTCCCAAGTGTCCTTCATGTGCTAACACCAGGGCTCGTGCGTGTAACACTGTGGGTAGCACGATGCGTGTTCCCCGAAGAACTAGGTACCCCACTACGCACCGCTCGTTTGCAATTGCAGCATAAGCTTTACAGTTCTCAAAATGTCCGTTCGTGATTGCCTTCCGTACCTCAATCAGCTCTGGGTCGGTAGCAGAGGCTTCCTCCACCTCTCTAGTAGTGAGTGCTTTTGGTGTCGCACTCACAGCTACAAATCTCACGTATTCATCTGAGCCATGAGAATGTCTCTCCTGTTTCGCTGTCTCCCCCAGCAATCGTGACAGTGGGTCTGCAATGTTTTGCTTGCCTGGAATGTGTATCACCTTAAAATCGTACGGCTGTAACCTAAGTACCCATCTCTCTATACGGGCACAGGGTTTAGAGTGTGGGCCGTATATCACTTGTAATGGCTTATGGTCAGTTACCAAGTTAAATTTTCGGCCATACACATATGGATGCAGCCTCTCACAAGCCCATACAAGAGCTAAGGCCTCTCTGAGAGTATTTCCTCTCTGTCTGTTAAACTACGACTTACATAGCATATTGGCACCTCTTGTCCCTGTTGGTCCTGAACTAGTACTGCGCCTAAACCTACAGGACTGGCATCTGCTATCACCTTGGTTGGTGCGTCCTTATCAAAATATGCTAAAGTGCCGGCTCTGGCCAACTCTTCCTTGAGTGCACTGAATGACTGTCTCTGTTGTGATCCAAATTTAAATGGTGTGTCTTTTCTCGTCCAGCATCGCAGTGGCTCTGATAGCGTTGCAAACTGCGGGATGAATCTGCTACTGTACCCAATGAGTCCCAAGAGACTCCTCACCTCTGTAGCATTCTCTGGTTCCCGAGCTTCTGCCACCACTCGCACTCTCTCTGCTGTTGGTCCGATGCCCTTTTCAGACAACAGGATTCCCATGAAAATCAATCGGTCCATGTTGAATTGGCACTGAGTTTAGTGTCAGTCCACTTTCCATTAGTCCGGTCATGACAGCGTGCAGGCATCTGTCGTGCGTTTCCTGGTCGTGTGCGTGCACGATAATGTCATCTGAGATGTTTTCAACACCCTCTATTCCAGCTAAGGCATTAGCTATCTCGTGCTGATATTGCTCACTAACTGAAGATGCACCGAATATCAGCCTCTTGTACCTGTATACTCCGTTATGTACTGCAAACGTTGTGATTTCTCGTGACTCGGGTCAGTTCTAGCTGGTGATAACCCCATTTCAGGTCTAGCTTACTAAACACCGTCGAAGCGTTCATACCTTGGAGTATCTCATCAACGGTGGGGATTGGATATCGTTCCCTCACTATTGCCTGGTTTGCTCGTCTCATGTCTAGGCATAACCTTACATCCTTATCCGCTTTTGGTACAATAATCACAGGATTTACCCATGGGGTGGGACCAATTACAGGTTCGATAATGTCCATGCCCCTCAATTGTTTTACTTTGGCCTCTACTGCCCCCCTTAAGTTGAATGGTATACACCTGAGTGGCTGGGCCACAGGCTTCACTTGTGGGTCGATATACAAACTGATCTGTTTTGTGTTCAGCCTTCCTACTCCCTGGAACACCTTTGGATACTGCTGTTCTTGCAGCTGTCTTACATCTACCACAGCTGAGACATCTGCACCTATTTTTAAAACTCCCAGTTTCATGGCTGTCTCCCTTCCTAGCAACGGCTCTCCATGGCCTTTAACCACAATGAACTCCGCCTGCTCAGTTCTCTTACCTATTGTAATCCCACATGTGAATACACCTTTAACTGACAGTGGTCGGCTAGAAGCATAAGAGAATAACTTTCTCTGTGTCTTAGGGACATGTGACCTGACACTTAATGTGTTCTGACTTTAATCCTTCCCATGTATTCTCATCTATCACATTACTAGTTGCACCCGAATCAATTAACATTCTCAGGTTTACTCCCCCCACACAAAAGGTAAGTCTCTCTGTCACGTTATTTCCAGTAACAGCAAATGCAAAGTCATTTTGTTTCTCTACATTGTTCACAGTGTTTCTTTGTACCCTTTGTGCGGCATACTTTGGAGAAATGATCCTTTCCCTTGCACTTATGACACGTTTGTCCGCGTGCTGGGCATTTTGGATCTCTGCCCATGTGGTCCGTGTGTCCACATCTGTAACATTTCCTTTCGTTCCTATCGCCATTTCCCTTTGGTTTCCCTGTCGAGCTTTTCGCATAATACCCTCTTTTCTGTGTAACACGACGAACAATATCTGTCTCCGCCTTCTCTGTACATGACATGGCTGACATCTGCTCCTCAACGTTTTCACATTGAGGCCAATTGTAACGTGCGGGCGAGCGTTAGACCTTGCCCTTCCTCTAGCAATTTCCTCCACACATAGGCTGACGTGCACCTACTCAGGATAGCGTCTCTTATTTGATTATCCGCATCCCCCCCCAAAAGCACAGTCTTTAGCAGCCTGCCGCAAGTGAGTAGGAAATTGTTGCACAGTCTCGCCTGTCTTCTGGGACAACTTATGAAAAGTCTGTCTAGCAAATGCTGCGTTGACCTGGGGCACGAAGTAGTGATTCAAAGCATTAACCGCCGCCGTGTAGTCTGCTGGCTCTCCTGTGTCCGGTAGAGTCGAAAAGATATCCTGGACATCTGGTCCTGCTAGGTGTAGAAGTAGAGCTCTTCTCCTCTGCTTTGTGGCACCTGTAGAGGTATCGTCGATAATGAGTCCTTTGCCGTCGGCATAAAGCTCAAAAGACGTTAACCACCTCGTCCATCTTGGACCCAACGTGGCTGGCTCAGCGAAGCATGCAAAATTTTGGAAACCGGTCTTCTCCATCCTAGCTAACTATAAAACTTGGGCAACGACCTAACTAAAATGATTCCGTTCGTTATCCTCGTCACCAATGTTGTATCTATGCTTTAATGCGTTCAATCAAGCATGTAGATACGGCGAATTAAATCAGTCAGGCAGACAGGCTTATAACTGCGATGTTCACTTTATTGCGTAAAATGGCCGACTGCCGTTTTCCCGGGTAATTCCCATAATGCCATGCACATTACATTACCGTATTGACTGGTGTCAAACTCGCAATCAATACACGACATCGACTAATAAAGGAAGGTCAATACAGGTCAATGAATCATTAATCTTTGGCAGAGAGATGAAGAAACAAAGAAGTGTGTTTAATTAATCCATATAACATTGTTTTTGTTTTGTTTTTCAGGGTGGAAGAGGACCCTGGGGTTATAAACCAGAAGAAGTACGACTAGTTTTGCAAAACCTAAATTAAACCACTAGGTGGCAGAACCACTATGTAATCTGGAGAAAAAGCTTTCATAGGCACTCAAATACAAGCAAATGAAACATTACTTATAAACAAATCAAAAGTTTTCTTTTCCATATTGATAATGATTTTCTCAGTGTTAAATTGCTGTGACTGGGATCTGATAATTTGAATATGGAAGAAAAACAACTTTGGTTAATGTTTTTTATAAATATGAAAATTGTAATGTCACTAACCATTAACTATTCAGTATTGAAAATACTAACATAAAACCTGATGGAAAAAGACACAATTATTCCAAAATGAACACACTTCATACATTCCTGCAAGTTCTAATGCAAACCTCAAGTACTGTTTTTGCTCTTGTTTTCCTAGACAGGCCAATGGTTAAAGTGGGCTGGAAGATTTACAAGTGGCTTTCTGGCCCTTACACAACCTAAGTCATACTCTGTGACACCCCTTGCCTCTGTTCCAGTTTCCCCAGTCGAGCTAATCAAAATTATTTAGAGGCTTTTTTGTTGAGTTGTAGATAGCAAACACATGAATCGCATGGAAACAATGACTCCATCCTTTATAATGAAATTATTTCAAAAATTGACAAGTGAATCAGAAGATTTGAAAATGGAGAAATGTTTCTTAAACCATTGGTTGGGGAGTCTAGGACTAGGGGGCATAGTCTAAAAATTAGAGCCAGATCTTTCAGGAGTGAAATTAGGAAACACTTTTACACACTGGGGGTAATTCATTTCCGCAAACCGCAATTGATGCTAGATCAATTATTAATTTTAAATCCGAGAGAGAGATTTTTATTAACCAAAGGTATTAAGGGATATGGGGCAAAGGTGGGTCTATGGCATTAGGTCACAGATCAGCCATGAGATCAATGAATGGCGGAACAGGCTCGAAGGGCTAAATGGCCTACTCCGGTTCCTATATTCCTAAACCCTGGTTCTGTGTGCTTGCATTGTTTACAAAATCATGTATTATCCAAAAGGGATGTGGATATTATATTCCACATTCAAGAAAATATTATACTCTTGGGAATCAGTTAATCACAACTGCACACTCAAAAGTGGGATTAAGTCTGATGTCTGTACAGTATTCCTTCAATGAATATAGCTACTGTATGATGCAATCAATTGTTTTGAAAGCTGTGCACTTTAGTCTATATACAATAAGATTTCTTAAATCCTGATTGTTTAAAAATCATTCTTTTTATGTAGATACAGTATTTGTGATTTCAGTCTGCTATTTGAGGTATTTTAAGTCAACAATATCTTAATTGAAGGAATAAAGAGTCACGTTAAACAAAACAGAAATTAGACAAAGTGCTGAAAGAGGCTTTTGGAACATATAAAGAACAAAAGTAAGGAAAGCCCCCCAAAAAGCAAACCGTATGAGGGAATCAATTTAAATAAGTAATGAAAACAGCATAGGACACAGCTTCAGAAAATCAATGAATGACAAAACCTGTACAGTTCAAAAAAGCAACAAAATCACAGTTGAATTATTGGTGGGGGAGGAGAAATCGAATGATTCTACTGACTTATTTGAAGTGCAACTTTTTGTAGTGCCTGACGAGATCCAATTCCAGACTAAATTGGTGAAGTGCAACTACTGTCTGAAATGGATACTAAAAGGCTTCTAATACTGTACGGCCTAGGTGAACTACTTGGGAAATATTGATCAGCATGCCACTGTTGCAGACAGGGCTGAGTACCCAACCACGAAATTTTCCTTTAGCCACTGAAGTAAAAACTCTTATGCGATATGAAAAAAAAGTATCACCGATCTTGCCCTACAGACAATAATAATAATTGTGGAGCAACCACTGTCTCCAATATCCAGCCCTCCCAGCTGGAAAAGTAAGACTGGTCAGAGGTTTAAGATTTTTTTAATATTCCTTGGCAGCAAAGTAACAGAATTCTAGTTAGAAAGTGTCAATACTTAAAATTCATCTTCCAATTTCCAGTATTAAGAACTGAAAATTGTGAATCATTTAATATTCATTATGCTTTATTTGGTATTACCTATAATTCAGGGATATAGAATAAGGTCAGTCACTGCAAGGACAATGATTTTAGCTATATTGTTTATTATGAAGCTTACAGACTAAACCAGAGAAAGCTGTGGCTTGATGTTTTGAAATGTAGCTAAGAGCATTTAAATCCGTGGAATGAAGTTTTATATTCCGTGCAATTAAATAAATACTATTCCACGGGTGTTTTGGATGTTTCCATTATATTAGGTTGAACAGACCATTTACCCTAAATAAAGGTGGAATATTTTTACTACATTTTATCTCCCAAATTGTTTTAAATATAAAACCTATCCAATGTGTATTGACAGCTGTAAGCAATTTTTGAATAAAATATCTTTAATTCAAAATGTTGTGATGCACCATTCAGATTTCGATCAAAAATACTTTGAGTTACTAATGAAGACTGCGACAGTGTTGCAAAACAAAAATAATTTATTCACAAAGATAGCAATTCAATAATTAATGATTTGTAACATACTGCAAAAATATTTACGAGTAACATTGTACAGCCTCAATGTTTCACATTTTAAAGTCTGGTTTTGTAACAGTTGTGCTCTGTAGACTCAAACATCTTCTGTACCTTCCACGTCACCTTGTGTACTGACACAAAATGGTCAAAACCAGATTTGATGACAAATCGTAGGTGTGTAGCGCTGGTTCCATCCTGCTGCATAGAGAACATATGTTGTTAATTCACATTCCATTTTTTTGAAGTTAATCTTCTCCCAGTAGTAAGTTGGTAGAGGTGCTGCCCAGTGCTGTATTGAGCTACATAGATCAGAAGGTTCCAACTTTGATCCCTGTTATGTGCTCAGTTAGCTGATTGCAACCAGTGTAACAGAGGGGCTTTAACGCTGCTGGAAAATACATGCTTAGGATAAGAACAGAATAGGTCTCGGCTTTGACACGGTCATTGCTTATGTATGAAGAGTGTCTATTCAAGCTAGGTACTGGAGGCTGCTGTTGCCCAGCAAGACGCAGCCTTTCAGAAGAGATGGGGAAAAAACAAACTTGGGGGATGGAATTAATGAAATGGCACAATTTCTAATATATATAATGCACAAGTCACAATACCATTTTCACATAAATAAATATTTGAAATGTATATCTGTTTTATTTCACTCCCCAACTTAGTGTGCAGTGTACCTTGCGCTCCCAACATATTCAATATTACTTTGAACTAGCTGTTCAAAGGCCCATTTTCCACATGGTTTGGCAATGTCTACTCAGTATAACATTCTTTGAATTGCACAACTTTCCAGCAGCAGGAATGTGACGGGCCTTCACTCAGAGGCTTGCCGCAACAGATCAACATCTGCATGTAGGAAATCAAACTGCTCACTGGTTCTCCGGTGAGCTGCCTACCTATAATCATTTCATACAAAGTAATATTACTTAAGTTTTTTTGAAATGAAATGTACTTACTGTAAATTCTTCTATTTGAAGCTGTTCCTCAGAGCGCTCAAGTTCTGGTTAAAAAGACAGCACAAGATGAAACCTACCAGATGAACTGGAACAGAGTCATTCTTTTCCACAGTAACCCTGGTGATTTCATTGAAATGTTTGTTGAATACACTTACCGCTCTTAGTTAAAGGTTCGAAGTCTACAGGATCTCTTGCCACACTTTTCTCAATACTAAGACTGCGCACTGGAACAGTGAATCAAGTAGAACTTATTACTTTTGGAAGGTCTGCAATTATTTTAAGTACCTGGTGTCTTGCTGTATTCTAATCAATGTTTGCAAGATAAAGTTACATGTTTACTCCTATGCATTTACATTGAAATATACCTAGTAGTAGCCCCCCTCTCCCAAAACTGAATATTTAATCACTATGCCAAATGGGTGAAATTCAGGTAAAGTTTATTAATAATTAAGGACTTTCTGTTCATTGCATTTTTTTTCTTTTATACATGTACAGAACTAGGTAAAATAGCCCTTTCATCACATTAAATCCTTAGTTTATTCAAATACAGTGATTAACAGAAAAGATCTTACCATTATAACAATGAATTTTCATAGAGCTAATTTTTATAAGATTAGCAAAACTTAGGATAAATTCTTGTGGGAACATTCCTGTTGTGATCCAAAATGTTTCTGTATTACTGTAAGCAAAAGTATAAGAAGTCTTAGATATTCCAAAGAGGAGGGGGGAGAGGAGGGGGGAGAGAGAGAGGGGGGAGAGAGAGGAGGAGGGGGGGGAGAGAGGAGGGGGGGGAGAGAGGAGGGGGGGAGAGAGGAGGAGGGGGGGAGGGAGGAGGGGAGGGGAGGGAGGAGGGGAGAGGGGGGAGGGAGAGGAGAGGAGGAGGAGGGGGGGGAGAGGAGGGAGGAGGGGGAGAGGAGAGGAGGGGGAGAGGAGGGAGGAGGAGTGGAGGGAGGAGGAGAGGGGGGGGAGGAGAGGGGGGGGGAGGAGAGGGGGGAGGAGGAGGGGAGGGAGGAGGAGAGGGGGGAGGAGGAGAGGAGGAGGAGAGGGGGGGGGGAGGAGGGGAGGGGAGGGAGGGGGGGGGGAGGAGGGGAGGGGAGGGAGAGGGGGCGGAGGAGGGGAGGGGAGGGAGAGGG
>NC_140989.1:270836836-271058037 GCF_052327205.1 Somniosus microcephalus | reverse complement strand
CATCTGTGTAAACAGTAACCTGGGGAAGGTATTCTGTAGTATCATAAACAAAAGACTTATAAACTTCGTTGAGGAGCACAATGTCTTGAATAAAAGCCAAATTGGATTCCTGCCAAACTATAGAACATCAGATCATATCTTCACCCTACAGACCCTAATTGACAAACACGTTCATCAAAACAAAAGCAAAATCTACGCATGCTTTATAGATTTCCAGAAGGCTTTCGATTCCATCTGGCACGACGGTTTATTCCTGAAACTTATCGAAAGCGGGGTAGGGGGCAAAACATATGATGTAATTAAATCAATGTATACAAACAACAAATGTGCAGTTAAAATTGGAGAGAAACATAGAAACTAGGAGCAGGAGTAGGCCATTCGGCCCTTCGAGCCTGCTCCGCCATTCAACGAGATCATGGCTGATCATCCAAACCCTAGCACCCGGTCCCTACACCGACAGCCATCCCACCCAAGCCCTATCCCCGTAACCCCACGTATTTAATCCCCCCTAACACTAAGGATCAATTTTTTTTTAATCATGGCCAATCAACCTAACCCGCACAAAATACTTCCCACAGGGGTGGGGGGTGACGCAGGGCTCGCCCATCTCACCGACACTCTTTAATATTTACATAAATGAATTGGCAAAACTACTTGAACAATCTACAGCACCCGGCCTCACCCTATATGAATCCAAGGTTAAATTCCTCCTCTATGCAGATGACCTGGTTCTGCTGTCACCAACTAAGGAGGGTCTACAGCAGAACCTGGATCTGCTGGAGTCGTATTGCCAGACCTGGGCCCTGACAATAAATCCCCAAAAAACCAAAGTCCTTGTGTTCCAGCAAAGATCCAGACATCAGGGACCCAAAATAAATTTCACACTAGGAACAACCAAAATTGAACAAACCACTAACTACACATACTTGGGCTTAAAAATCAGTTCTACAGGAAATTTTCATCTGGCTGTGAATGAACTGAAAGAGAAAGCAAGAAGGGCTTTCTATGCCATTAAAAAATCAATCCAAATAGAAATCCCAATTAGCATTTGGCTCAAAATTTTCAAATCAGTAATTGAACCAATTGCACTCTATGGCAGTGAGGTGTGGGGATCGCTAACACAATAAGAATTTGCAAAATGGGACAAACACCCAATTGAGATCCTACATGCAGAATTCTGTAAAAGTATCCTCCGGACTCAAAGGAAAACCGTAAACAATGCATGCAGGGCAGAACTAGGCCAATATCCATTAATAATCACTATCCAAAAAAGAGCCACCAAATTTTGGAAACACCTAGAAATGAGCAACCCCCAATGCTATCATTACGAAGCCCTGAAATGCCAAGAGAGGACCATAAAGAAGAATACCCTCAGTCAACTAGTCCTGGGACTCAGTGAAGTAACTACTAACACTAACCAGCCCCAGGACAGTGACAGCGTAACACAAAGAATTCGACCCAACACAATCGTCGCTAAGCAAAAGGAAAAATATCTGTCATATTGGGCAGAAACAACAAAAACCCAAAGCAAACTCAATTGCTACTTGGCCCTAAACAGACAATACAACATGGCTGATACCTGACCAGGGTAAAGGATAGCAAACTGAGAAAAACCTTGACAATGTACAGACTTAGTGAACATAGCCTGGCGATCGAAAAAGATAGACACAGGCAGACCCGGCTACCAAGAGAGGACAGGATATGCTCTCACTGCAGTCAGGGAGTGGTGAGACAGAGATGCACTTCCTCACAGCTTGTAGAAAGTATCAGGCATAAGGGAGAATTTCTACCCAAAATTCACAAAAATATGCCCGGAATTCAGAAATTTGAATGACGACCAAAAAACTCCCATACCTACTAGGGGAAGAGAGAAATTGTGTAACCTTAGCGGCACACTATGTTACAGCTTGCCATAAACAGAGGGACAACCACTAAATGTAAGAAAAAGAGTATATACAAATTATATGAATGTATATTTATACACTCAGGGATATATCTGTTTATACACTGTATGGATAGATCTGTATTTTTGTGTACAACCATGAATGTTTTTTCGATGCTTTGGCAACAAGATGTACCTTGTCATCATGCCAATAAAGCGATTTGAATTGAATTGAGAGGGGGTGGGGCGCTGGGTTGCAAAACGCGGCGTAGGCTGACGCGAGGGAACCCATCACCATCAACCGCTCAAGAGATTCACATCCAGGGCACTCCCTGGAGTTTGTCTCTCGCCCCTCGCCCTGGACACGACCCCAGTCAGCAGGGGCAGCGGCTCCTCCTCACCCGTCGGTTATGTTCTCCGGCGGATGTTTCTCATCTCGAGACGCTGCCAACACAAGCTGCGTCCCCGCAGCCGCTAAACCATAATCTCGCTTCATGTCGGCCTCGCCGTAACCACAACAACCCGTCCCCGTGTGACCAACTTACACTTCCGGCCCGCCACATAACCCCCCCCCCTCCTCGTGTGTCCGATTTGCACTTCCGGTCTGTCCCATATCCCTTCCCGCCTGTGTCCGATTTGCGGTTCCGGCCCCAGCCCCAGCCCCATGAACTGCCGGGAAGCGGGAACATTGGTGCGCTTAACAGGTACTTCGCGTCGCTGCTCGGCCGGATGGTAGCCTGAAAGTGAGTTGGCGGCTGGGCGAGGGTAAGTGATGCACTCTGGGGAGGAGGAGAGATTAAAGAGAAAAAGATGTGATTTTCCCCTAGCCCGAGTGTCTCCTTCCAGGGAGTGACACGGAGCCATGAGTGAGAGCTGGACGAGCCGTTGGGACCAATTGCTAATAACACCACCCTTCTGGGTGCGGTTGTTTGCCAGGCATCATTAAGGCTCACCCCACACACCCCAGTTTACTCATTGGTCCAATTCTAACGTTTGCTCCTTCCGTGTGGTGCAATGAATTAGCAAACTACCTAGTATTCATTGCTGGGACCTGGGTATGAATCCAGACTGATGAGATGAGAATCTGCTCACTGTTGGGGTCTTATGCTGAGATGCAACCTGAACCCCATTCGTAGTTTGAATACTGCATAAAAATGCCCACAATTGAACATAAATTAGCAATCAAAATCAGGGAGCCCATAATGATGTGGGAAATTTGATTAGCTTAGTCTAGAGCGGAGGAGTCTAACCACCAGAGTGGCTTTCGATAAGGTCCTGCATAAGAGATTAGCGTGTAAAGTTAAGGTACATGGAATTGGGGGCAAGGTACTGACTTGGATAGAGAACTGGTTGGCAGACAGGAAGCAAAGAGTTGGAATAAACGGGTCTTTTTCCGAGTGGCAGGCAGTGACTAGTGGGGTACCGCAGGGATCGGTCCTAGGACCCCAGCTACTCACAATATATATTAATGATCTAGACGAGGGAACTAGATGTAATATCTCCAAGTTTGCAGACGACACAAAGCTGGGTGGGCATGTGTGTTGTGAGGAGGATGCAGAGAAACCCCAGTATGATTTGGACAGGTTGGGTGATATGGCAGATGCAGTACAATGTGGATAAATGCGAGGTTATCCACTTTGGTGGCAAAAAACAGGAAGGCAGATTATTATCTGAATGGCAATAGATTGGGAGAAGCAGAAGTGCAACGAGACCTGGGTGTCCTTGTGCACCAGTCGCTGAAGGTAAGCATGCAGGTGCAGCAGGCGTTTAAGAAGGCAAATGGTATGTTGGCCTTCGTAGCGAGAGGGTTCGAGTACAGGAACAAGGATGTCTTGCTGCAGTTGTACAGGGCCTTGGTGAGACCACACCTTGAGTATTGTGTGCAGTTTTGGTCGCCTTATCTGAGGAAGGATGTTCTTGCCATGGAGGGAGTGCAGCGAAGATTCACCAGACTGATACCTGGGATGACGTATGAGGAGAGATTGGGTCGATTGGGCTTATACTCGCTGGAGTTTAGAAGAATGAGAGGGATCTCATTGAAACTGATAACATTCTAACAGGACTAGACAGACTAGATGCAAGAAGGATGTTCCCGATGGCGTGGGAGTCCAGAACCAGGGGCCACAGTCTAAGAATAAGGGGTAAGCCATTTAGGACAGGGATGAGGAGGAATTTCTTCACCCAGTGAGTGGTGAACCTGTGGAATTCTCTACCACAGAAGGCAGTTGAGGCCAATTCATTAAATATATTCAAGAAGGAGTTAGATATATTTCTTGAGGCTAAAGGGATATGGGGAGAAGGCAGGAACAGAGTACTGAGTTTGGATGATCAGCCATGATCTCATTGAATGGCGGAGCAGGCTCGAGGGGCCGAATGGCCTACTCCTGCTCCTATCTTCTATGTTTCTATGTCTAATGCATCTAACCTGTGCAATACTCAAGTAATTGCTTTTAGGCTCATGCCAAAACATCTGCTGGCTTGGTGCTGACTCTCTCCCTCTCTCTGGTTGCTCCCTTAGGCTGAAACAGGCAACCTTGGCACCTTGTTCAACCCGAAGCTGAGCTTCAAACTCCGTATCCTATCCCTCGCCAAGACCACTCATTTCCACCCTCACATCATTGTCTGCTTCCTCCACTGCTGAAATTCTTTTACAGACTCAAATTGTCACTCAAATTCTTCAGTCCTTCTTTATCAGCCTCCTGACTTCCACCCTTCATACACTCCATTGCCTATATCCTGTCCTAATTCCCACTTGCCCATCACACCTGTCCTTGCTGACCTCCACTGGCTTGCTGTCTCCTCATACATCAAATTTAAAATCCTCATCCTCTTGTACAAATATCTTCATGGCCTCACCAATAGTATGTCTGTGTCCTCTGGTTTTTGACTCCAGCCTTCTGTAAACCCTACAACCATGCACACATCCACTACAATATTGATGTCAGAGCCTTTACTCTGCAATGGCCCTACGCTGCACCTCCCTTCCTAAACTCCTCCACCTCTCTACAATCTTTTTCCACTTTCAAAAGTCATATGAAAACCCATTTCTTTGACCAAGGTTGCAAACACCTTTTGTAATCAGTTCTAGTCTATGTGAGAAGTAATAATGTTGCTAGGACTGAAAAGGGGATCTTGTTCACGGAATACGAGTAGCTAAGAAGAAAGCTAAAAAGAGCTCAAGGCTAGTATTCTCCAGTGCACACGCAAAGCCAAACAGACAGAGGGAAATTAGACAGCTGATTGTGTGATTGGTAGATTAAGGTGGGAGTTCATGTCTGTAGCATTGGGATCAGTTTTGAAACTGGAGGAATGGACTCTACATGAACTGAACTGCTGCCATTGTCTTGGCACCAAGAATAGATAAAGCAGTGGATGTGAGTTTAACTTGCCCCCCGGATGTCTGATGTAGTGGGGAGGGTGGAAGACTCATTCACTCGCTTCCCCCCTCCCACCCCTCGGCCCCCACCAGAATTTAGGGTAGGACTTGGAATGGGGCACAGCTAGGTTCCCCCACAAGTAAAGGTCCCCCCATCTACAGATTTGCTCTCTCTCTATTTGCCATTGGGTTCAACTGGATTTCAGGCCCAGAGATTATAAAATAATTTAAAGGGAAATTGTGGCATTATAGTAATTAACTCTACATGGGCCTCCTCTGTTATAATTTCTATGATTCTATAATTCTTCTATGGCATCTGTTCTTTTTGTCCTCTGTGCAGTGCCTTGGAATGATTTTACTATATTCAAGGTGCAAGCTGTTGCTATACCTGACCTGGTTATCCTTTTATTAGGCATTGTAGAGAGAGCTTTAATCTGCATCATACCTTTGTACCTAGCCTGGAGGAGCTTGATGCTGACACTGGGTGATCAGTGTTCAATTCCCAGCACTACATGGGCAAAATAAATTCACCAGAGAATATCATTTTTAAAAATGTGCCCTGAAGTTTGGGAATCAAGTTTTTATATTTTGTTGCTTGAAGTTCTAAATGTTTAATAAGTTTAGAAATATCCAGTAGCATAAACTAAAATATGCATAATTTTTTTTAATTCAGATTGTTTTCCAATGTCTTCGTTCTCCAATACAAGTCCTGCATTTGAATTTGGACCTATCTATGTGCGTGAACAGGGACAACTGCACCTGTTAAATGGTGCTTCAAACTTGAAGACGAGCACCAGAAAACCCAAGTCACTGCGACTATTTCAAAAGGGTTTCACTGTTAAACTGTGTATCGAAGATGGAGACAAGCCAAGCACTTGCAGGACTGATCACATTGTCTTCACTTACACAAAGGAAGGGAATCTTCGCTATTCTCCCAAGTCGCTTTTTGACGTGGTGCTTGGTTTTATAGCTGACAACATACAGCACGTTGACTCATTAATTGGCTTCCCAGAGCAGATTGCTGAAAAACTTTTCACTGCAGTAGAAGCAAGAAAGAAATTTATTGACCCCAGCACAAGTACCAAGGCTCTATTTATATTCAGTGAGGCCTACGGAAGTCTTGTGCTCCAGTCCCTGTGTTTACGAGAAAGGTACAGTCTTTCCTATCTGATATTATGCGGCAGTATTGAGAATTCATGACCCTACATGTCAGCATCAGAAAGGGTCTGCACCTGAAACATTAACTTGTCTGTTCTCTCCACAGATGTTGACTGATCTGTTGTATTTCCAGCAGTTTCTGTTTTTGTTTGCACTAGTGGAGCTAGAATTGGTCTCAGTGTCCCTAAGTTAGAGAGGGGAAATGGGCCACAAATCTTGTTCCCAGTTGCTATCCAGTAACTGCTCCGGGAAGGTGCACAGGAGTGGACGCCAGTTAAGAACAGTAGGGCTTGACTAATGTGCTTCCCCTAGCCCCAGTCAAATAGCCTGATGACACTAAATGTGTCACACAAGGAATGGCCAGTTGGGAAAGGCACTTGAGAGATCTCAATATTCCGCAGTGTGAAACGGCACCTTCAAAAGAGTTAAAATTGGTTGGGGCAAAGATGGAAGATGTTTCCTTGTTCACAGCACAATACAACTGCTTCATTACATACTGGCAGTGTCCAGTGATTATTATGTAATGAATATTGTTTGGTAATTTAGTGACCTTTTAATAAGAGTTTGAAATCTTTCCCTTTTGTCCACCGCATTTTCTTTTCCATTTTCTGCTCTCATCAGACCAGGGACCTCCCACAGCTGAGGGGGCAGGCGGATGATCTGCCTCTAAGGCTCTGCCAATTTCTGTTGTACACCTGGCTGTTAGGACCTGCGTGCCAATGGCTAGGTGGCTGTTCTCCCTCTGATCTCTTAGATGCAATATGCAGGCCAGGCAGCTCCCTGCCATGGTACAGCTAAGATCAAGGACCCAAGTGAAGTGAAGCAATCAGACCTACATCTCTCTGCTCTGTGGCACCATTCTAGTTTGGTTACCATCACTGAAATGAATGAGATGTAAGTTACATCATTGTTCTCTGACAAAATCATTACAGTTTGGGGACTATGTGATGTAGTGTTAGACACTGGTGTTTCTCCTCTGGGACCAGGGTCTGAATCCAGCCAAGACTAATTTGATGAACGTCCCCTCTGTTTTCTGACTGTAAGAGCCCTGAAAAGAAAGAAAGACTTGCATTTATATAGCACCTTTCACAACCACTGGACGTCTCAAAGCGCTTTACAGCCAATGAAGTACTTTTGAAGTGTAGTCACTGTTGTAATGTGGGAAATGCGGCAGCCAATTTGTGCATAGCAAGCTCCCACAAACATCAGTGTGATAATGACCAGATAATCTGTTTTAGTGATGTTGATTGAGGGATAAATATTGGCCATGACACCGGGGATAACTCCCTGCTCCTCTTCAAAATAGTGCCATGGGATCTTTTACGCCCACCTGAGAGCGCAGACAGGGCTTTGGTTTAATGACTCATCTGAAAGATGGCACCTCCAATAGTGCAGCACTCCCTCAGCATTGCACCGCACTGGAGTGTCAGCCTAGATTTTTGTGCTCAAGTCCCTGGAGTGGGACTTGAACCCACGACCTTCTGACTCGGAGGCAAGTGTGCTACCCAGTGAGCCACAGCTGCCACTGCATGAAATAAGCTTGGGCAGTCTCAATTCATTTGCTATTGGACAGGGACCGACAACACAGAACTGCCCCTAATTTGGTACTAATTGACTGTTGCTCAGCGAGGCTAATGATGACTGGTGTGGGGAATGGAACAGGTTTGCGCTGAAGCACATTGTTGAGGCAGAGTAGAACGACTTTACTCTGCACCTAAACGAGTTGTGCCTGACCCGAGAGCACTGGGTGTCCAAAACGGAAAGTGTTCCATTCTTGTGTTAGTAGGTGAGCACTTTGGTGACAGTGACCATAATTCGGTGAGATTTAAGGTAGTCATGGAAAAGGACAAGGATGGACCGGAAATAAAGGTTCTAAATTGGGGGAAGGCCGATTTTAATATGATAAGGCAGGATCTGGCCAATGTGGACTGGGATCAGCTACTTGAAGGAAAATCCACATCAGAGCAATGGGAGTCTTTCAGAAAGGAAATTGAGAGAGTACAATGGCAACATGTTCCCGCAAAGGTCAAGGGTGGGACCAACAAGCCCAGGGAACCTTGGATGTCAAGGGAGATACGAGAATGGATTAGGAAAAAAAGGGGGGCTTTTGGCAGATACAAAGGACTAAAGACAGAGGACGCCCTAGAGGAGTATAAAAAGTGCAGGGGGATACTTAAAAAAGAAATTAGGAGAGCGAGGAGGGGCCATGAAATAACACTGGCGAGCAAAATAAAGGAAAATCCTAAGGTGTTTTATAAGTATATTAAGGGCAAGAGGATAACTAGGGAAAGAGTAGGGCCCATTAGGGACCAAAGTGGCAAACTGTGTGTAGAGCCAGAGGATGTAGGTGGGGTTTTAAATGAATTTTTTTGCATCTGTGTTCACTATGGAGAAGGACGATGTGGACATAGAAATCGGGCAGGGGGACTGTGATATACTTGAACATATTAGCATCGAGAGGGAGGAGGTACTAGCGGTTTTAGCAGGCTTAAAAGTGGATAAATCCCCAGGCCCGGACGAGATGTATCCCAGGCTACTATGTGAGGCAAAGGAGGAGATTGCAGGGGCTCTGACACAAATTTTCAGAACCTCTCTGGCCACAGGGGATGTGCCAGAGGACTGGAGAACAGCTAACATAGTACCATTATTCAAGAAGGGTAGTAGGGATAAACCAGGGAATTACAGGCCAGTGAGCCTAACATCAGTGGTAGGGAAATTATTGGAAAAAATTCTGAGGGACAGAATTGGTCTCCACTTGGAGAGGCAGGGATTAATTAGGGATAGCCAGCATGGCTTTGTCAAGGGAAGATCATGGGCCAGTAATTCCGGTCCCAACGCGTGAGTACGGACGGGGTACTCGCGCGTGGGCCAGTTAGAAGTGCCGGATTTCAGCATGCGCGGGAAACCGGCATTTCCTCCAAGGGGTTCAGAGGTCCAACGCGTGCGCGCAGCACTCTGCGCGCACGCGTTGAACTTCCTTCTTTTTGACAGGTTTGCCCGTGTGTAAGGGCCTGAACTTTTTAGAAATGTAAAAAGGAGGCGTAAGGACTTGATTCTTTAAGGTAAGTGGTCTATTATTTAAAATTATAACATTTTTTCCACAGCTTTATTGTTTTTATGGACTTTACAGTAAGCTAAGTTTATTTTTAGACCCGATTTCTTAAAAAATTATTTTTTTCAAAAATTTGATTAATTGTTTAAAATAGTTTTTTAAAGTTATTTATAGTTCATTTAATTAGTGGGATGTTTTTTAAAATTTTATTTGAAGTTTAAGTAGTGTTTTGGGCGCCCGTAGTTTTCATGAGTTTGATAGTTCTTACTATCAAACTCATGAATGAAGTTTCCCCTCTGATTGGCTGCCCAGTGCTCATCTGATCCCAGCCGGCACATCGAACTAACTACGCCGCTGGATCAGGCAAGCACAGCGCGCCGACAGCTGAACCGGGCCAGTGACAGGAATTCCAAGCAATCCCAGACTTCAGCTGTCGGCACGCCGGGTAAGTGCACATCGGGGGGCTTGCACGCGCGGCAAGCCCCAAATCCTAATTTCTGGGCCCATGTCTGACCAATTTGATTGAATTTTTCGAGGGGGTGACTAGGTGTGTGGATGAGGGTAGTGCAGTGGATGTGGTTTACATGGATTTCAGTAAGGCTTTTGATAAAGTCCCGCATAGGAGACTGGTCAGGAAGGTAAGAGCCCATGGGATCCAGGGTGCCTTGGCACATTGGATCCAAAACTGGCTTAGTGGCAGAAGGCAGAGGGTGATGGTGGAAGGTTGTTTTTGTGACTGGAAGCCTGTGTCCAGTGGGGTACCGCAGGGATCGGTGCTGGGTCCCTTGCTGTTTGTGGTCTACATTAATGATTTGGATGTGAATGTAAAAGGTATGATCAGTAAGTTCGCAGATGACACGAAAATTGGTGGGGTGGTAAATAGCGAGGCGGGAAGCCTCAGGCTACAGGACGATATAGATGGGTTGGTCAGATGGGCAGAACAGTGGCAAATGGAATTTAACCCTGAAAAGTGTGAGGTGATGCATTTTGGACGGACTAACAAGGCAAGGGAATACACAATGAATGGTAAGACCCTAGGAAAGACAGAGGATCAGAGGGACCTTGGTGTGCATGTACATAGATCCCTGAAGGCAGCAGAACAGGTGGATAAGGTGGTTAAAAAGGCATATGGGATACTTGCCTTCATTAGCCGAGGCATAGAATATAAGAGCAGGGAGGTTATGATGGAGCTGTACAAAATGCTGGTAAGGCCACAGCTGGAGTACTGTGTGCAGTTCTGGTCGCCACACTATAGGACGGATGTGATTGCTTTGGAGAGGGTGCAGAGGAGATTTACCAGGATGTTACCTGGGCTGGAGCGCTTCAGCTATGAAGAAAGACTGGACAAGCTGGGGTTGTTTTCCTTGGAGCAGAGAAGGCTGAGGGGGGACCTGATTGAGGTATACAAAATTATGAGGGGCATAGATAGGGTGGATAGAAAGGAACTTTTCCCCTTAGTAGAGGGGTCAATAACAAGGGGGCATAGATTCAAGGTAAGGGGCAGGAGGTTTAGAGGGGATTTGAGGAAAAACCTTTTCACCCAGAGGGTGGTTGGAATCTGGAACTCACTGCCTGAAAGGGTGGTAGAGGCAGGAACCCTCAACATTCAAGAAGCATTTGGATGAGCACTTGAAATGCCATAGCATACAAGGCTACGGACCAAATGCTGGAAAATGGGATTAGATTAGATAGGGCTTGATGGCTGGCGCGGACGCGATGGGCCGAAGGGCCTCTTTCTGTGCTGTATAACTCTATGACTCTATGACTTCAGTACTAACAGCCACAGAACTAACTAAAGTAATATCCTTTTTTGAAAAAAAAAGTAATTGAACAAAACAAAACCATTACAATCAGTTACTTGGGTTTTAGTTACAAACTGGAACTAGGGATAGATAGTTGACGGGACGGCTTTTTGGTGAGTGTTGGTGTTCATCAACATGAACGTCAATTGAACTGGGGCCAAAGAATGGAACACTTACCCAATCTTTGTGCCTAGTTCAATCATCAGGCTGGGTCTAAGTAGAGCAATATTAGTTTGTATCAAACCTGCGCTGTAGCTAACCTGGGAGTGCTTGATGCAGACAGTGAAGCCAAAGAGAGAAAAGTGGTACCGCTGAAGGCATGAATATCTCTCACCTCAATGGGCACCAGATTCACTCCAGCATTTTACAAAGGTGCCTTGTATCCTTGCAGATTTCTGATGGTGTCAGAAAAGTTGGAAGAAATCCAGTCTTTTCGTGGTTTGACGTGCCTGGATCTGTCGAGCTGTAAGCTGGGGGATGAACACGAGCTCCTAATGCACTTGACAGCTGAAACCCTTGTGAGGTACACTATGTGTTAGTGTTTCTGTTGTATCCACCATGAGAAATGTTCAGCAATTCCATGCAAAATAAATGCTTCATGGCACTGCGCCACACCCTGAGCCAATTCAACACCTCAGCTGCATACTTGCCTGTTACTCGAATCCTTAAATGACTTGACGGCTTAAGATCAGCCTCCAGGGCAAAAGCAGGGCTCGATACCCATTGAGTCAATGCAATCACTAGCTGAGTGAACACGTTGCTGGACAGAATTGGAGTACAAATGAGGGTCTGTAACTTACCAGTGCTGTTAATGATTTCTCTTAGTAGAAATTAAACAACTGAGGCATAAAAGGATGAAACCTCTTGCACTGAAACTGACTCCTGTATATTTCATGCCAGTATCAGATTCTTGTGATGCATTTCATGCTATATTTAATATTTAACAAACCAGTTTTACTTCATTTTTTTAAAAATGAAACAAACTTTCTGTAGTGATGTGGTGTAACCCTAATAGGTCCAGCCTGTAATATCCTTCAACAAACAACACTGCCTAAAACTATATAGCAAAGAGTATTAAATAAAAACAGAAAATGCAGGAAATACTCCTGGTCAGGCAGCATCTGCGGAGAGAGAAACAGAGTTAACGTTTCAGGTCGATGACCTTTCAGTTCTGATGAAAGGTCATTGACCTGAAACATTAACTCTTTCTCTTTCCACAGATGCTGCCTGACCTGCTGAGTATTTCTAGATTTTCTGTGTTTATTTCAGATTTCCAGCATCCGCAAAAACTATTAGCAAAAACTATTTGCTTTTCATATTTAAATTCAATCCTGATTGACCTGCCCAACACTGTTACACTTCCGCAGTGTCCTCTCTAGCAAGATATCCAAACTGCGGCCCATGGGTCATTTCCGGCCCACTCAAATCCTTTTAATCCAGCCCACAAAGCCCAGGCAATGCAGTTCCATTTGTGCTTATGTTTCTCACTTGCTGCGAGTGATATAAAATTCAAGGAACTACTGATGCAGAACTCACCAACTCTGTAAAATGTTGTGATACAACCAATCTCTCCACCCCCAGCTTAATGATCCACCTTCATCAAATCATATTTTTAATGTCGTTCCTCTGTAAACTCTAATTGTCTTAATTCCTGTTTGTGATGGGGTCACTTGTGCGCTGGATGATAATAAAATGGTTGTGACAAAGTTTGGTTTTTCTCGCACTCTCTCTGCACGCCTTCACTGTCCCCATTTCTTCTTCCAGTCTCATCTGCTTATACCTTGGGGATAACAGCCTGTCCGACTGTGGTCTTCGGAAAATGACTGCGCCCGTCCGAGTGATAAAGAAGGGTTTGGGGAATTTGGAAGTGCTGGATCTGTCTGGTAAGTTTTTATAGAAGTTCCAGATAACTCTGGTTGACTTTTTGCAGTGACACGGATTTAAAAAAAAGACTTTCAGTGCAAAATAAAGACAGAAAATGTTGGATATGTACAGCAAAAACTGGGTTAATGTTTTAGGTGGGACCCTCTGGCAACAGTAGCCTGCCTTTCTCTTTAAGATGCTGGCTGACCTGTTGTGCATTTCCAACATTCCTACTTTTTCTATCTTTAGATTTTATGTGGATCTGTAGAAAAGGTTTAACTACAATATGTTCAGTATTTGTGCTGGCAAAATGTTCCTTATTTTGATTCTCATTGTACTGTATTATAGAACAGACTGTGCACACATTTTGTAATGACTGTACTTGCATCTCGCCATGCTCTTATTTTGTGGATTAGAGTCAGTCCTTGCCAGTTTCTTAAAATACAAATAGTTTTCAAGTATATCCGTTGCAGATGGTGTGCGATTTCTACTGGAATTAAAATAGCTTGTTATGCCGTCATTGAAATGTTGTTACCCCTTCATTTTGGAAGAAATAAATGAGTTTAATTCTGACTTCACCAGATCACCATTCAATCAAGTACTGAACTACATAAAGCAGCATGTAACTGTAAGAAAGAACTTTCATTGATAAAGCGCTTTTCCCAAGGCATTTCAAAGCCAGCAAAGTACTTTTGAAGTGTAGTCACTGCTGATTTGTAGGGAATCGGAGCAGCTAATTTGTGCACAGCAAGATCCCACAAACAGCAATGCGACAGTGAGCAGGTAAACTGTTTTTGGTGGTTGAGGGATAAATGTTGGCCCGGACACCTGGAGAACTGCCCTGCAGCAACGTTCCCGCTAAGCTGCTTGGGATGCGCAGCGGTCTGCAGGTCCAGCGCAGGCCGCTCACCCACTTTTATATAGGAGAAACCGTACAAGCACAAAAATTTGAATGGGCCACGCAGCCAGTTATAGGGCTCGTGCAGCAAACAAATAAGAGGGAACATTGCCCTGCAACTCTTCGGGTAGTGCCATGTGGTCCTTTACATCCACCTAGAGGGCAGATGGAGCCAGTTGGTTTAATGTCTCATCTGAAAGACAGCACCTCAGTTCTGCACTGAAGTGTCAGCCTAGATTTTGTGCTCAAGTCTCTGGAGTGGGGCTTCAACCCACAGTCTTCTGACTCAGAGGTGAGTGTGCTACCACTGAGCCAAGGCTGACTCTTTAGTGCAGTTTGAGATGGTTATTTCTAGTCACATGCGTCACAAAAAAGGACATTAATATTGTTTGAATTAGCCATTAGATTATAGTTATGAGACTTTGCGGATGATTCAGTGGGTAAGTGCACTGTCCACGGTGGTAATGAATAATACAAACCAGAAGTTTGATCCCTGGCCTGTGCTGAAATTATTGTAATGTTAGGGGTTGCTGGTTTGCAATAATTCAGGAAATATGTTGTCTTGAGTCACTGAAACTTCAACATACATTGAAATTAGACTTTATTTCTAGAGGGATAGAATTGAAAAGGAGACTAAGTTAAACTTGTATCGAACCTTGGTTAGACCACACTTGGAGTACTGCGTACAGTTCTGGCCGTCATATTATAAAAAGGATATAGAGGCACTGGAGAGGATGCGAAAAAGATTTACAAGGATGATACCTATCAGGAAAGGATGAACAGGCTGGGTCTCTTTTCTCTTGAAAAGAGAAGGTTGAAAGGTGACCTAATAGAGGTCTTTAAAATTATGGAAGGTTTTGATAGACACAGAGAGGGTGTTTCCACTTGTGGGGAAGAGCAAAACTAGAGGCCATCAATATAAGATAGTCACCCAGAAATCAAATAGGGAATTCAGAACAAACTTCTTTACCCAGAGAGTGGTGAGAATGTGGAACTCGCTACTACAGGGAGTAGTTGAGGTGAATAATATAGATGCATTTAAGGGGAAGCTAGATAAGCATATGAGGGAGACAGGAATAAAGGGCCATGCTGATAGTTAGATGAGGAAGGATGGGAGGAGGCTCAAGTGGAGCATAAACGCCGGCATGGACTGGGCCAGATGGCCTGTTTCTGTGCTGTATATTCTATGTAATACACTAAACCTGGAGGTCATTACTGTATGTATGCTCTGTACAAACTACACTGTAAGATTAGATTAAGTGTGGTTATGGACTAGCAATCCAAAGATAAGAGTTTAAATCCCACCATGCCAAGTTGTGAAATTTAATTCAATAAATCTAGTAACTTGTGAGCTGGGACAAGAAAACATTACTATGGAAGCTGCCATATTATTGTAAAAACCCAACTGGTTCACAGTCCCACACTGTGGTTGACTCTTAAGTCACTCAGTTGTGAAAATTTCATCTTCTCGGAGCAACTAGGGATGAGCAATAAATGCCAGTCATCCACGTCCTGAAAACAAATACAACAAAATGTTGTACAGCTTTGTCTGTCACAAAATATGGAATAAAGTACAATCAACATTCTGGGACGCTGTCCATTAACTTCAAAAATACAAACATCTCCTAGAGCAACAGTAGGTTTGTTCAGAGAGTTCTTACAGTAGGATCCTTAAAAAGAAACCAATTATTACCTGCACTGTTGTTTCTTCTACACCAGGTAACCCCAGAATCAGTGAGCATGGCTTGCGGTATCTGTGTTGCTTTTCAAAGCTGAGGGCTCTGGATATCTCGGGAACTGGTGTTACGGTAAGGATAGATGATAGTTTCCCATTTAATATACTGTTATCTTAGTGGTATCCGAACTGAAACTGATTCCCTTTTATATATATTTGATACAGAAATTTTGGGAAATCAGTCACAGATTTCTTAAACCTTAATGATGTCTTGCTTGTTAACCCTCCATCGCATGTTGGGAATACAGAACACATGTAGAGTTGGCAACAAAAAAAAACTGTTCAAAACTAAATTAAATTCCTATGTCAACTGAAACAGTAAATATTATAAAACAGAAACCAAAGTGAACCAGACCGTTTTATAATACTTACTGTTTCAGTTGACTCTGTGATGAGCTTCCGACCACGTATCCGTGCCATCACCAAGACCGTAACATCGCCCAATTCTGCCCCTGCCTCAACTCATCTGCTGCTGGAAACCCTCATCAATGTCTTTGTAACTCTAGACTTGACTAATTCCAATGCTCTCCTGAATCCTCCCATCTTCCACCCTACATAAACTTGAGCTCATCCAAAACTCTGCTGCCCGTATCCTGACTCGCACCAACACCCATTCACACATCACCCCTGTGCTCACTGATGTACATACACGGTATGGCAACGCCTCGATTTTAAAATTCTCATCCTTGTTTTCAAATCGCTCCATGGCCTCACCCCTCCCTATCTCTGTAGCCTCCTACGAGCCTTCGAGATATCTGCGCTCGTCCAATTCTGGCCTCTTGCGCTTCCCCAATTTTAATCGCTCCACCATTGGTGGCCGTGCCGTCAGCTGCCAAGGCCCTAAGCTCTGGAATTCCCTCCCTAAACTTCTGCCCCACTCTACCTCTCTCCTCCTTTAAGATGCCCCTTAAAACCTACCTCTTTAACCAAGCTTTTGGTCACCTATCTCCTTATGTGGCTCGGTGTCTAATTTTGTTTGATAACCCTCCTGTGAAGCACTTTGGGACGTTTTACTACATTAAAGGCATTATATAAGTGCAAGTTGTTGTTATTTCAGGTTATAATTTAATCTCTTGGTTTGGGTGACAGTTAAACTCTGGAGCTTTCCTCTCGGGGTTTCTGATCTGATCCCCTCAGCCGGATTACTAGCCTGTAATTGTTTCTACGTAGTCCTTATTCTGATTTTGAGGCAACTGCCCTGCCCTTTTTCCCTTTTCGTTTAATTTTTCCTCCCTCCTTTCCTGAAGGCACTGAGTCTTGCGATGCGGTTCCACGCGCACAAACTACCTTTTGGTACCTTGCCCAAGTGGCCATTTTTCTCATCTAAGTCCAGTGAATATTGGTAGTCGAGTCTATTCATTGGTAGGTGCAACACAGCCAAACCTGATTCTGTCCTCGCTCAATATTCACACACACGATTTCCAGTGGGGTTTGTTAGACGTTGATCAGGTGCAGGAAGCTTGGCTGAGATTTTTTTTCTTCCCTTTTTTCCCCCCTCTTCCTCTGTCCAAGGGTGCTGAGATCTATTGTAATGCTTCGGCTGCTGCTTGGCCAGAGATTAGCTAACTCAGTGCAACCCAGGGAGCAAACCTGATCTGTGTAACATTGGGTGATGCATTGACCAATCGAGCCATCAGGGGAGCAAGCCATTGTCATGTTACAATCTTTGGTGCAGTTTTCTTCCAGTAACCTGACGTATGCATCTCCTGCTACTACAAGGTCACTAGTCCCACCAATATATCCAGACTGCTGTCGGGTGGTAAAGACACCCCATCTGATTTTTCCCAATTATAGAAAGTTAATGTGTAAATATGTTTTTCATTAGTTTTAACTTTCCTTTGTAATAGCCCAATTGTTCATCAATCCAAACAATTCGGAGCAAGTTGTCGCTGTTTCCTGCTGGGGAACCTCTGGAGGAGTTTGAGCACTCATGCTGCAGGACAGAAGGCTGGGCAGAGCAGGTACTGAGTGTGGTAGAAGTGTTCCAGTTTTCCAACATGATTTTGACAAATATGAGCTGGATTTAAAAACTGCAATATGGAGACTGAAGTGTTTCAGTGGTTCAGTTCTGAGACCTGATTTCAATCCTGTCCCGATTTAATAGGTTGAAAGACTACTTTTACTGCTGCTTGTAAGGGTCCCATGTGAAATGAGGTCTTCTTGGCTGTTGGCCCACAGCATAAAACTATTGCTAAATTAGCACTAATTTGACAATCTCAGCAAAGCCACATAACTTTGTGGGTTCTCTTCTGAGTTGACATTAAGACACATTGTTTGGGTAGAGTAAAGAGAGCTTTACCCAGTGTGGTAAACCACTGTTGTTCACTCCACTGTTGTTCACTCTTGCCCATTGTTGTACCTGTCTGTGCATGCCTCAGCTGGCTCCGCCCCTGGCTCCACCCATATGCCCTGGTATAAAGGCGGCTGCTCTGCAGTTCCCCAGGCATTCAGGACCGGTCGACCACTAGAGGCATGCCTTCGTTCTTTAGCTAATAAAAGCCTGTTTGTTACTCTCTTAACTTCCAGTCTTTCTCAGTAGTTGATAGCGCATCACCCAGCAGCTGGCTATTACTGAACCTGATCTGGGAGCTCTTGATGCTGATGCCGAGTGCCTGAAATACAAAGTTCTTCATTCTCCAGTGACAACATCCCTTTAATTGGCAATATTTCAGTGGCTCCATCAATAGCTCAAAGGAGTCATTGCTTTGAATCTCTCCCATGACATTTGAACTTGTCTTAATTGGATGAGTTTCAGGCATTTGCAAGATGAAATTTTCACACCAGCAGACTTTTCCCTAGATTGGGGTGGGGAGGGAGGGAAGTTGAGACAATTTCACTCTGCAGAGTTGCATTTCCTGTCAGCCCATTATAAGAACATAGGAACATAAGAATTAGGAGCAGGAGTAGGCCATACAGCCGCTCGAGCCTGCTCCGTCATTCAATAAGATCGTGGCTGATCTTCGACCTCAACTCCACTTTCCCGCCCGATCCCCATATCCCTTGATTCCCCTAAAGTCCAAAAATCTATCTCAACCTTGAATATACTCAAAGACTCAGCTTCACAGCCCTTTGGGGTAGAGGATTCCAAAGATTCACAGCCCTCTGAGTAAAGAAATTCCCCCTCATCTCAGTCTTAAATGGCCGACCCCTTATCCTGAGACTATGCTCCCTAGTTCTAGACTCTCCAGCCAAGGGAAACAACCTCTCGGCATCTACCCTGGCAATCCTCCTCAGAATCTTATATGTTTCAATGAGATCACCTCTCATTCTTCTAAACTCCAGAGAGTATAGGCCCATTCTACACAATCTCCTCATAGGACAATCCGCTCATCCCAGGGATCAATCTAGTGAACCTTCATTGCACCGCCTCCAAGGCATGTGTGGTAAACCACTGTTATAGTTATCACTGTATATTGTTCTCACTGTTCTCACTGTCACATCACTACACGAGGTCGCCTCTTGTCGCACTGTTATACCTGGGCTGACCACCTCCGACTCCGCCCATTACCTGCCCAGGTATAAAGGTAGCTGACTGGCTAGTATTCCTCCCTGTTGGATCGGATCACCCACGAGGGTGGGCTCTGTTATTTAGCCAATAAAAACCTTCAGTTACGTTCTTAACTCGTCGCCTTTTATTGGACTAATTGATAGGCATATCAATTTTATTGGCTAAATTTTAAAGATGTCTGATAATGAACAGCAACAGCAAGGAGCTCACCCAGCAGCACAGCAACAGCAGCCTCCAGACAACGGGCCACACCAGCCGGCTTGGCTGCAAGCCTTGAAACCACCATACCTGGATCTAAACCCACAGGCACCAAACTCAGCCAACGACTTCAAACACTGGCTGGACTGCTTCGAATCGTACCTGGAGGAAGCCGTCGTCCCTCAGAGATCCAAACTAAGAGTCCTGAAAGCCCAAGCGAGCCCGAGAGTATATACACTCATCCAGGACATGACTACGTACGACGACGCCATCAACCTACTGAAACAGCAGTACCGGAGCCCGGTAAACTACATGTACACTAGGCATCTCTTAAGATCTCGCCAGCAACAGCCAGGAGAATCGATAGCTGAATTTTCACGAGCGCTGAGACAACTCGGCAGGAACTGTGACTTTAAAGCGGTGACGGCTACTGCGAACATGGAAGACAATGTCCGCGACGCCTTGGTGAGAGGCCTACGTTCCGACTACACACGGCAAAGACTGCTTGAAGCTAAGGACATAGACCTGGACAAGGCCGAAGCCCTCGCCCTCACCCTAGAGGCCACCCAGCAAGACCAGGAAGCGTTTGCCAGGTACTATTCGCGACCCTGGGACTCGGGCCCGACCCCCACCCCACCACCCTTCACAGCGCTGCCCCCAGGACCTACCTCAGCGTCTGCATCACGGATCCGACCGGGCCCGCTAGCCCCGGTACCGGCCCCGACATCAGGCAACCCCGATCGGGCCGCTGGCTGCTTCTTTTGCCGCCAGGAGAAGCATCCGAGGTCGCGCTGCCCAGCCAAAAACTCGACCTGCAAAACCTGCCTCAAGAAAGGCCACTTCTCCAAGGCCTGCAGAAGCAAATCCTCAGAAGCCAGCAGTGCCTCATGCGAACCCTGGGGGCGGCCATCTTTGTGCGGGGCAGCCGAAGCCTGCAGAGCCTCATGGGAAAACCAGGGGCGGCCATCTTTGTGCGGGGCAGCCGAAGCCTGCAGAGCCTCATGGGAAAACCAGGGGCGGCCATCTTTGTGCGGGGCAGCCGAAGCCTGCAGAGCCTCATGGGAACAGCAGGGGCGGCCATCTTTGTGCGGGGCAAACGATTTAAACAGAGCCTCATGTGAACTACGGGGGCCGCCATCTTCGCCGCCATCTTGTCATGACAACGACGCGCTCATCTACACCCTAGCTTCCGTGACCCTGGATCAAGCCCGCCCGCACCACCTGGCCAGCTCAATGATGGACATCAAAGTCAACGGCCACGCCACGACCTGCCTGTTCGACAGCGGAAGCACGGAGAGCTTCATCCACCCAGACACGGTGAGCCACTACTCCCTCCCCGTCCTGCCAACGCGCAGCCGCATCTCGATGGCATCGAGGTCGCACGCCACAGACATCAGCGGCTACTGTGTCGTGACATTGTCGGTTAAAGGGACAGAGTATAAAAATTTTAAACTCCTCGTACTCCCCCAGCTGTGCGCTGCCATCATACTAGGGCTGGACTTCCAATCCCACCTCCAAAGTGTAACCCTAGCATACGGTGGACCCCTCCCCCCACTCACAGTCGACAACCAGCGAAAGTTAAACCGCCCACCGCGTAACACCTGCAGCCTATCCACCCTCAAGGTACCGCCACCTTCCCTGTTCGCTAACCTCACCCCCGACTGCAAACCTGTCGCTACTAAGAGCAGGCGGTACAGCGCTGGGGACAGAGCCTTCATTAGCTCTGAGGTGCAGCGACTCCTGAAAGAGGGCATTATTGAGGGGAGCAGCAGCCCCTGGCGTGCCCAGGTGGTGGTAGTCAAGACCGGCGACAAAAATCGCCTGGTTATCGACTACAGCCAGACCATAAACAGATACACCCAGCTGGACGCATACCCCCTCCCCCGCATATCGGACATGGTCAATGAGATTGCACAATACCGCGTATTCTCGACCATCGACCTCAAGTCGGCCTACCACCAACTCCCCATCAGCCCGGAGGACAGCCAGTACACCGCCTTCGAGGCGAATGGCCGCCTCTACCAATTCCTTAGGGTCCCCTTTGGTGTCACCAACGGGGTCTCGGTTTTCCAACGGGAGATGGACCGGATGGTTGACCAGAACGGACTACAGGCCACTTTCCCCTATCTCGATAACGTCACCATCTGCGGCCGCAACCGGCAGGACCATGACGTGAATCTGGAGAAATTCCTCCGTACGGCCCAACGGCTGAACCTCACCTACAATAAGGAGAAATGCGTGTTTAACACAGCGCGCCTTGCCATCCTTGGCTGTGTAGTAGAGAACGGAGTCATCGGCCCCGACCCCGAAAGAATGCGCCCCCTCATGGAGCTACCCCTCCCCCACTGTCCAAAAGCACTTAGGAGAACCCTGGGGCTTTTCGCCTACTATGCCCAATGGGTACCCAATTATGCGGACAAAGCCAGACCCCTCCTGAAAACCACATCCTTCCCCCTCACGGAAGAGGCGTGCGCGGCCTTCTCCCTCATTAAGGGAGACATAGCCAAGGCCACAATGCACGCAGTGGATGAGTCAATCCCCTTCCAAGTGGAGAGCGATGCATCCGACTTCGCCCTAGCCGCTACCCTTAACCAGGAGGGTAGGCCGGTAGCCTTCTTCTCAAGGACCCTACAGGGCCCCGAGACCCGACACTCGTCGGTCGAGAAGGAAGCCCAGGCAATTGTGGAGGCAGTACGGCGCTGGAGGCACTACTTGGCAGGCAAACGATTTACCCTCCTCACCGACCAACGCTCGGTTGCCTTCATGTTTAATAACAAGCTGAGGGGCAAGATCAAGAACGACAAAATCTTGAGGTGGAGAATCGAGCTTTCCACCTATGATTATGAGATCTTGTACCGGCCCGGTAAACTGAACGACCCCCCTGATGCTCTTTCACGCATTACATGCGCCAGCGCGCAAAGTGATAGACTTCAGACCCTCCACAATGACCTCTGCCACCCCGGAGTCACCAGACTCTACCATTTCATTAAGGCCCGCAACCTGCCATACTCCATCGAGGAGGTCAGGACCATGACCAGGAACTGCCAGATCTGTGCTGAGTGCAAACCGCACTTCTATAAGCCGGACAGAGCAAGCCTGATCAAGGCCACCCGCCCCTTCGAGCGTCTGAGCATCGACTTCAAGGGGCCCCTACCGTCATCCGACCGTAATGTGTACTTCCTCAACATCGTTGATGAGTACTCCCGTTTCCCCTTTGCCTTCCCCTGCCCAGACATGACCAGTAACACGGTCATTAAATGCCTGAACAAACTCTTCGCCTTGTTCGGGTTCCCGAACTATATACATAGTGACCGGGGCGCCTCCTTCATGAGCGAGGAACTCCGTCAGTTCCTATTGGAGAGGGGTATTGCAGCAAGCAGGACCACCAGCTACAACCCCCGAGGGAACGGCCAGGTGGAAAGAGAGAACGCGACGGTATGGAAGGCCACCCTCTTAGCCTTAAAGTCTAAGGGCCTCCCAACCTCCCGCTGGCAAGAGGTCCTCCCGATTGCGCTGCACTCCATCCGGTCACTACTTTGCACTGCCATTAACACCACCCCCCATGCTCGAATGTTTGTCTTCCCCAGGAAGTCGACTACGGGAACCACCCTACCAACCTGGCTGACCTCTCCGGGACCCGTCTTGCTGCGAAAGCACGTGAGGGCCCATAAAACGGACCCCCTGGTCGAGAAGGTGAACCTCCTGCACGCCAACCCCCAGTACGCCTATGTGGCTTACCCAGACGGACGGGAGGACACTGTCTCCTTACGAGACCTCGCACCCTCACCCCCCCCTCCCAACCCCCCGAGTCCAGCCGAGGTAGACGGCATGCCGGAACCCCACGAGCCTTTGCCGACTACGCAGACACCAGCTTTAACACCGGATAATGTAACACCGCCGCTGCGACGATCGGAGAGGCTAACGAAGCCTCCGGACAGACTGACATACCAGAGCTGGTAATACACTTCACCCCGCCGGACTCTAATCTAAACAAGGGGTGAATGTGGTAAACCACTGTTATAGTTATCACTGTATATTGTTCTCACTGTCACATCACTACACGAGGTCGCCTCTTGTCGCACTGTTATACCTGGGCTGACCACCTCCGACTCCGCCCATTACCTGCCCAGGTATAAAGGTAGCTGACTGGCTAGTATTCCTCCCTGTTGGATCGGATCACCCACGAGGGTGGGCTCTGTTATTTAGCCAATAAAAACCTTCAGTTACGTTCTTAACTCGTCGCCTTTTATTGGACTAATTGATAGGCATATCAGCATGTATGTTCTTTCTCATAAGGCGACCAAAACTGTGCACAGTACTCCAGGTGTGGTCTCCCCTGTACAATTGTAGTTAGACTTCCTTACTCTTGTACTCCAACCCCCGTGCAATAAAGACCAACATTCCATTTGCCTTCCTAATTGCTTGCTGTACCTGCATGCTAACTTTCTGTGATTCTTGTACGAGGACACCTAAATCTCGCTGAACACCAACATTTAATAGTTTCTCACCATTTAAAAAAATATTCCGTTTTTCTATTCTTCCTACCAAAGTGAATAACCTCACATTATACTCCATCTGCCACCTTATTGCCCACTTACTTAAGCTGCCTGTATCCTTTTGCAGGCTCTTTGTATCCTCCTCACAGCTTACTTTCCCACCTAGCTTTGTATCATCGGCAAACTGGATACATTGCACTCGGTCTCTTCATCTAAGTCATTAATATAGATTGTAAGTGGCTGAGGCCCAAGCACTGATCCTTGCAGCACCCCACTAGTTACAGCCTGCCAACCTGAAAATGTCCCGTTTATCCCTACTCTCTGTTTTCTGTCCGTTAACCAATCTTCTATCCATGCTAATATATTACCCCCAACCCCATGAGCCCTTAACTTGCGTAGCAACCTTTAATGTGGCACCTTATCGAATGCCTTTTGAAAATCCAAATATGCTACATCCACTGGTTCCCCTTTATCTACCCTGCTAGTTACTTGTCTGGGATATTGTGCCTGAACATTGTGCTAAAACTTGCCCTTTTTAAAACTCGGAAACTGTAATGCAAAGAAAATATATTTGTGCCTTTTGTGTTTTCACCTTCAGAATATAAATTAAATAGTTCCTTATTCCACTTGTTCTGTGTTGCTTCTCTTCATTTCCAAGCAAAACCGCTCTCCCTATAAAGAATGGTTATGTTGCTGGACGAGCAACTCTTGAGTTCATGAGTTAAGATCCCACTGGCGGTACCACCGGTTGTACCTTACATAAAGACACATAATTCCCTTTAACTTACCTTACTGTATGTTTAACTTACCTTTTGGGGCCTTTTAACTTACCTATTGGGGCCATTGCCCCTTTAAGGCGCACTGACGTCACGTCACGTACGACGTGACGTGCGTGCGGCAGCTGCCGGCCCGACTCGGCCTTCCAGGACGGCCGCCGGCACAGCCCGGCCTAGCGTCTTCGGCCTCAACGGCCAGCCGACAGGAGCAACGCGATCTTCCGCTCCCGCGGCAAGCACCGGCACAGCCCGGCCTCGCAACCTCGGCCTCAACGGCCAGTGACGCAACGACGCGCATCACGTGACGCCCTAAGTGCGGGAAACGCGAACAACGTGATGACGTCCCAACACAAACGCGATGACGTCATCACACTCCCCACAGGACTGCGAACTTAGTCCTCGTGGAGTCCCCGCTGGGACAAGACCTACACCACGGTGCTCCTACAGTCAGCCATCTTACCTGCCATCTTACCTGATGTAATTAGTTTGTTCCTGTAAATAAACAACTTGTTAATAGTTCGCCGAAGTCAAACTCTCTTATTTAGTAGCGATGTACACGAACCGCTACATTGGTGACCCAACGACGTGAGTACGGGAGCTCATCAATTCCAACACTACAATTGGTGAACCCGTATCCGTGAACGATTTTCACGGTAGCAACGCACACCTGAACCTCGTCTTCCCACAAGACGACCAACGCACAACCGACGAACAACCACGGAACAGCAACCGCCTAACACTGATTCCTCGAAAGGCGACCCCGTCTTTGCGAACGTATTCGCAAGGTAAGCGCAGCCTGGAGTAGATCCTGTTTGATACGGACAAAACTCAACCGGACCCCGTTCATTTTTTTGTGAGCAATTTTCACAAAAGAAGCACGCCATGGAAGCACCAGCCGTTTTGCTGTCGCTACTGCAATCCAGGGAGCCATAGTCTCCCTCGTGCTTTATACAGGTAGAAGCCCCGTTCGACGAGAACATCGATGCGGCACCGACCATGCACTTGCTTACGGTCCCCGTACTCGTCTTTCCTACCGCCACATGGATCGTCTGCCTCTACGTCCAAAGCAACAGCAAGTATACATCTCTCCAAGCGCGGGGTACAGCATGTTCGGGCCCACAAAATCGGAGCGCGCCCTGCGGGGATACCACGAGGACGCACTCCTCGCGCATGAGGACCCATCCCTCGCGAACCACGAGGACCCATCCCTCGTGAAAAACGACGACTCCTTCTCCGCCGACGACGCACCAGCCCTTCAGCCTGCTGGTTGTGTTACCTACTACACGATTCGGCGTGAACAAAAGGCGTGCCGCCCTCCCGGCTGTTTTCTCCTAAATCTACAACTGTTACAAGTGTTGCCACCCTCCAGGCAGAGTTAACCTCTCCTGAAAGCAACAACAACCTGGACCGTTGCTGCCCTTTCTCCAGTTTTCCCTTTAACAAACGCAAACGTCTACTGAAGCTGCACACATCAAGAACGGGTCCAATGGGCATCCTGCGGCCGCGATCAGCCACGTGAAAGTTGCTAGCCTCACCGATCACAGGTTAACGCAGTAACTCTTCACCCTCTGTTGTGTTAACGCCGTAGCACTATGGCACGCACCGTTCTGTGTGTTCCAGCCTCCTGAAGGTTTCGCTCACCTGTCAGCGAGTTCACTCACCTCGCCTGTCAAGTCCTTCTGGAACGTTTGGCGTTCCTGCAGAGTTCGTTATAACAAGGACTTGTTCCAACATCAACAGAGTCATCGCCCGCGTCCGCCCAACCTGCCCGTCACTCTGACAAGGCCTGCTGTTTCGCACGTCTCCATGGTCCTTCGCCTGACGGATACACTTTATTCGCCACGACGCGTGTAAGGATCCCCTCACGAGCAGCATCTTCGGAACTCGCTCGCCAAGCCAAGACAGCACGACCGCCGAGACCACCAGCGTCAGACCATCTCATCCTTGGACTTTCGTTAAAGCTAATTCTGGGGGGGCCCATGTGGCGGTACCACCGGTTGTACCTTGCATAAAGACACATAATTCCCTTTAACTTACCTTACTGTATGTTTAACTTACCTTTTGGGGCCGTTGCCCTTTTAACTTACCTATTGGGGCCATTGCCCCTTTAAGACACACCCTAGCGCACTGACGTCACGTCACGTACGACGTGACGTGCGTGCGGCGGCTGCCGGCCCGACTCGGCCTTCCAGGACGGCCACCAGCACAGCCCGGCCTAGCGTCTGCGGCCTCAACGGCCAGCCGACGGGAGCGACGCGATCTTCCGCTCCCGTGGCAAGCACCGGCACAGCCCGGCCTCGCAACCTCGGCCTCAACGGCCAACGACGCGCATCACGTGACGCCCTAAGTGCGGGAAACGCGAACAACATGATGACATCATCACACTCCCCACAGGACTGCAAACTCAGTCCTCGTGGAGTCCCTGCTGGGACAAGACCTACACCACGGTGCTCCTACAGTCAGCCATCTTACCTGATGTAATTAGTTTGTTCCTGTAAATAAACAACTTGTTAATAGTTCGTCAAAGTCAAACTCTCTTATTTAGTGGTGATGTACACGAACCGCTACATTGGTGACCCAACGACGTGAGTACGGGAGCTCATCAATTCCAACGCTACACCACCATGTTAAGTTGTGAAATGGAATTCAGTAAACATGGTAATTTGTGGGCTGGCACCAGAAAGATGACCACGAAAGTTGCTGGATTGTTGTAAAAACTTAGCTGGTTCATTAATGTCCTTTAGGGAAGGGAATGTGCCGCCCCTACTCAGTCTGGTCTACATTTGATTCCGTCACACACTAGATGATTGCTTCTTCATGCCCTCCGAAGTGACCCAGCAAGCCACTCGGTTGTTGAAGAAAACACCTATTTGTATTTTTTCAATCTGTTTCTGTTTCTCCAGAAAACAATTGGTACACTTTTTTTATAAAAAAATTTTTTTTTTAAAGTTTCTTTTTCATACTCTTGGAATTTTTGTTATAAGGTTTTTTTTTTGCACTTCAGGTGGTTTATCAGTGGGAACGTGTGTCTGTTAGACGACGTGAGAACGTTAGCGGCAGAACAGTGGCACAGCGATTCTGTAAGTAGCTGGGAGGGAGTGTGTGACAGAGCTACTGCCTTGATCTATGAGAAGCATTGTGAAACCAGCATAGCCCTGATTTTCACCTAGATCTGGATCCTATCAAATTGTATATTGATATACAACAATATACATCGCAAGATCTCTGCTTCCACATTGCAGTTGGGGCAGTAGAATTTTTAAGAACAAGTTAAGGTCAACAAGCTTATCCCTCTTTGATAGATCAACCCCTCCTACCCATCTTCTCACCTTGTTTCTCAATCCTTTCTTGCTCCAGAAAAGCATCTAATTGTCTACACAACTCATTTATAATGTCCGCGTCAGTGATTTTCACAACTCTGTGTGGGGGGAAAAAACTACCTTAGTTCCCTTCTTATTCCAAATATCTTATGTTCCCTGGTAAGAGAGATAAATGAAGAACTTGCATCTATACAGTGCCTTACCACATCCTCAGGACTTCACAATCATTGATTTACTTTTGAAGTGTAGTCACTGTAGTTTTGTAGGCAAACACAGCACTCGGTTTCACACAGCGAAGTCCCACAGTTAATTGGTTTTTGGTGATGTTGGTTGAGGAATACTGGGGGAACTCCCTGTTCTTCAAATAATGGCGCGAGATCCATTGCGTCCCCCTGAACAGGCAGACAGACAGGGCCTTGGTTTAACATCTCAACTAAAACACAGTATTTGTATTTGAGTCCTTTACCTAATTAACAATCCACTTAGGTTATTGTTGTCAGTTGCCTTCATAATCATGAAACTTCAGTCAAGATCTTTTTTCCCACATCTTAAATTCCTGATACCTTTATTGTTCATCTTTGTATCCTCTGAGGGATGATAATTTTATTTCTCTGATTAGTGAACAGAACAACTTACAACTCCAAATGGGATTTTCCAATGCTTTTTACAGGAAGAATACATCCTATCTGATTTGTACTCTGCATCTAGTATCTTAGCGTTATCATAGAATCATAAAAATTTACAGCACAGAAGGAGGCCATTTGGCCCATCGTGTTTGCACCTGCATTGTGTTTTGCTTCAGTTAAGCTGATGGTTTCATAGATTTACCTGTTATAAACCCATCTCCCTTTCCTGATCAGCAAGATGTACACTGTCCCATTTAACAAATACTCTCTCTTCTGCTACTTTGCTCCTATACTAATTATTTTACACTTATCCACATTGAATTGCATCTGCTACCAGTTAGCCCAATTACCTAAAAGATCTAAATGTTTCTGGATCTGGTTGCATTGTTTCTCATTATTTGCCTTATCTCCTACTTTAGTACCATTTTCAAACTGGGAGATTTTGCTTATGATTCCCTTATCCAAGTCATTGTCTTATTATAAATAGCAAGGCTCCCAAGACTGACCCCTATGATACACCACTCAAAGCTTCTTTCCACCTAAAATGCTCCAATTTATTTTTTCTGTTTCTACGCCAGCTTTATTCTGTGTTATACTTTACCTCTTATTCAGTGACTCCCTACCTTAGCCACTAATTGCAAGTTGGAACTTTCTCAGAATCTTTGAGAGTCCAACAATATAATATTAACTGCATTTCCACTGTCAGTAATGTGCTTGGAAAAACTCCAGGTTAGCTAAACGTGACCTCCATTTCCTGAATCCATGTTGAGTGCTCTTTAACATGTTCTCCTTTTCCAAAATGTTCATCCACCATAACATTTCTAAGAATTTCCTTGTAATTGATGTTAAACATACTGGTCTATAGTTTCCATGTTTCTGTTCACGCATTCGCATAAATTGGCACAGAGCTTCACATGATGGGAGTGCATATTGGGAATTCAGGAATGAAAGTCAATGTGCCCGGTAACATTTTCTATCAGTTTTCATGGGCGGAAAGTTACGTGAAGCACTCTAGCCTCTACGCCTGAATTCCCGATATACAACCCTGTCACGCAAAGCTCTGTGCCGGGAGCCATTAATTTATTAAATCTATCTCTGTGTCTCACATCCATATACCTTGTATTCAGCGCCAGGAAAACATTTTCTCTCAGTCTACCAACTTCAATCAAGTATGCTTTTGTTGTTTGCCTGTTTTCTCTCCTCCTCTCCTGGAGGTACAGGTTCTTGTTGGTAAACGCATTCACGGGTACTTGCTACCCTCCAGAAACTCTCCCAATAGCTATTCTTCACATGTAAACCTCGGCAATGAGAGACAAACGGCCTGTTGACAGTGAGTGGGCGCTCCATCCAAACGCACCTACAATTATCATCACTACATGACAATTGGGTGTGGGAGTCCTGGCTGATCTGGAGTTTTTTTCCTCTCCCATTGGCATGGCATTTACTGTGCAAGGAATTGTTGGACTAATCCATGTCCAGCTCCCATTGCAGTGCCACACCGACTCAGACAATATTCCATTTAATTTGTAAAATAACTTGCAATTTTCTCTTTATGCTTTATATTTGCATAAATATAATCAAATTCATTTATTTCCTAGATGGGACAAACAAATTGATCAATGTAGGAACTGATGGATTTTCAAATGCTACACAAATCAAGGACCCAATCAGGATGCAGTTTCACAGAAAGGCCAATCAGGATCTCTGTGTACAGTCGTCTGTGACCTCCGCATTAGGGGCGAGTAAGAGAGGTGGTGACCGAGCTGAAGTGACTGGTTGTTCCCCCCCTCATGTGAAGCGTGCTGAACTGACCTTGGATGACTGGGACGTGCTGAACTGTTACTGAGGAGGAACCTGTCACCCTAAGAGTTATTCCACACACAAACTATGTGAAAAGGATTTTAGACAATTCCCTGGCTAACGGGGCCCGGATGACTGAATCAGGCCGTGATTAAAGATTTCAATGTTCAGCCTTCGCCTGACTAAAATGAAAGTATTGTCAGTCAGTTTACCATGTTTCCGATTACATGTATTTCTCATCTTAGTTAAATTGCTTTTTGAGTTGTATGGATAACTGAAATCAAGTAATAAATCTTTTTTAGATTGTACAAGTTAGATCTCCTCATACTCCCTGAACTGTAGTTTTTAAAATTTATTTTGAGTGTCTGTGCCTCACTTTTCTCTTTATTTTCATTTTGCCTAAATGAAAATGACTCACTGAGAAGTGTCCAACAGCAGCCCATGGATGACATGTCCTTTTTGATTTTCACTCCTCCTGTGGACAGATGCCCAGCCTCTGTGCAGTGCTTCTCCATAGTGGTATAGCCAAGATCAGAAGGTCGGGGCGGGGAAGGAAGAAAATGAACATCTATCCCAACGTGGCTGTGGCACTAAGTGTTGATGTTCTTTGAGTATTTAGTCCATTGGAAGGATTTTCTTGCATGGAGATTTTATCTCCTAGTCCTTGCCTTTCTGTACAAGTAAAAGTAACTCTGGTACTAGACTCTAGGAAGATTGATTCTGTTTAGAGAAGGGTCCAGAACCGAACCCAGCCCTGGACTGGAGACAGCTAATGATTTAAGCCCTTTACTTAACTTAGACACCATAGTTAGGAAATGCACTGAGCCCATTTCCAGTCTGCCTTGTCACAACTTGTCAGTGTTCACTGAGAGCAAAACCAGTGGAATAAAGGTGTTTGTAAATAAAGCATGACATGGCAGCACTTGGACATTTCCAAATGTATCTGGGTAGATGTGAGGTTTTGTAATAAAGCAATAGGTGACTCGAGTTCAGGTTAACAGTTGTTAATGTTTGATGCCCTGGAGAATATTTTCATTTTGTGTAAATGAAAATAACTTATTTTTGAATAAATGTAAATTAAACTCAGTGGTGAAATTTGATGTAAAAATTTCAGGAATGGTTTTCATTCAACAGTCTGCAAACACCTTGTCAGGGGACAGGGTTGTGCAGTGAGTTAGCGCATTGTACTTTCACCTGAGACCTAGGTTCAAATTCAGTTTAGACTGATGGGATAAAAGCCCCTTCTCTCTGCCAGCTTTGTGTGTCCTACATGAAATTAATTTGGATAGTTTTGAAATTGCCTATAGTTTTAATCTCACCCAAAGAGACCACTGGAAGGTTGATGTGTGAAATAGAAAGACTCATACTGGTACAAATTTTCCTTAGAGTAGAGATGGTTAAGGGGAGATTTGATAGAGGTGTTCAAAATCATGAAGGGTTTTGATGGAGTAAATAAGGAGAAACTGTTTCCAGTGGCAGAAGGGTCGGTAACCAGAAGACACAGATTTAAGGTAATTGGCAAAAGAACCAGAGGCGACATGAGGACATTTTTTTATGCAGCTCTTTCAAAGAGCCAACGCAGGCACAATGGACCGACTGGCAGCCTCCTGTGCTGTTTCATTCTATGCCCTGAAGCTTAGGGTTAAGGAACATTGTTGAGGCAGAGTAAAAGAAGCAAAGGTGCGCTGAGGCTAATTGTGGCCTCACTGTTGCCCCAGCTAAGATCAGGATGGGCTGAACATTGAACAGAGACCCCAAAAATGCACAGGTCTTCTGGGGTGCTTGCAATGTAACTCTGGTGGGAGTACAGCAGAAGGGCTGGGAAATAGGCTGTGCCCCAGATAAACCAGAGCCCAGCTTGCAAAGGTAGTTTCCAGGCAGCCTCGTCTGGGCCGGAAGGAACCTCTATCTGCCCCAAATGTGTCAGAAGGGGGCAGGGATTCCCTATGCTGAGAGTTTCAGCTTCAATGAGACCTTGAGTAAGTTTGGAGGCTGGTATGCCCAGTGTGATTGAGCATACTGGCCCTGTGAAGGGAGTGAGTGCCCTGCTGGGAAGGTGAGGGGAGAGCTAGGCTGCTGTCAGGGCCTGAACCCAAAGATTGGCGGGGTGGGGGGGGGGGGGCATTTTTATCCAATGTTTTTAAACCGCTCTCTGATTATGAGGCTGCTGGGACTACGATTCTCCACTTTATGCTAACTTTGACCAGGTCAATTGGGGAGATCCATGGTGGACATGATACTTGATGTAACTGCCAGGATTTTCACCCCTGTGGATTTTTGGGGGTCAGCAACTTCCTGGTCTGTATGGATGGGTGGGGGAAGGGGGGGTGGAGGGTGATGGCCTCTTGTTTTATCATTCTCCTTTCTGCAGTGATAGAATTCTTTTTACTTTTATGTGTCATTCCACCTAATGTCTGGAACCAGAACTGATCCGAGGCATCACAGTTAACAGCACAGGGAAGTAGTTGAGAGTGAAATAACAACTGAAAATGCTGGAAATACTCAGCAGGCCAGGCAGCATCCGTGGAGAGAGAAACAGAGTTAACGTTTCAGGTCTGGGGCCCTTCATCAGAACTGGAAATGTAACATATTAAGCAGGTGTGGGGAGGGGGGGGGGTTGGAGGGAGGTGGTTTAGGATGGGAGGAAGGAATTGAAAGAACATGCTGTGAAAATGTTGCAAATGGGAATGGCAAAATCATACTGCATGAAAAATGGGGGCAGGGATTATTATCTGAAATTGTTGAACTCTATGTTGAGTCCGGCAGGCTGCAAAGTGCCCAATCGAAAGATGAGGTGCTGTTCCTCGAGCTTACGTTGAGCTTCACTGGAACAGTGTAAGAGGCCGAGGGCGGTGAGATCAGAGTGGGAGTGAAGTGGAGAATTAAAGTGACAGGCGACCGGAAGCTCAGGGTCACCCTTATGGACTGAATGGAGGTGTTCCGCAAAGCGGTCGCCCAATCTGCGTTTGGTCTCCCCAATGTAGAGGAGACCGCATCGTGAGCAGCAAATACAGTATACTAAATTGCAAGAAGTACAAGTAAATCCCTGTTTCACCTGGAAGGGGTGTTTGGGGTCCTGGACAGTGGGAAGGGAGGAGGTAAAAGGGCAATTTTTTTTTTATTCATTGATGGGATGTGGGTGTCGCTGGCTGGCTAGGCCTGCATTTAGTGCCCATCCTTAATTGCCCTTGAGAAGATGGTGGTGAGCTGCTTTCTTGAACTGCTGCAGTCCATATGGTGTAGGTACACCCACAATGCTGTTAGGAAGGGAGTTCCAGGATTTTGGCCCAGCGACAGTGAAGGAACGGCGATACAGGTCCAAGTCAGGATGGTGTGTGGCTTGGAGGGGAACTTGTAGGTGGTGATGTCCCCATGCGTCTGCTGCCCTTGTCCTTCTAAGTGGTAGAGGTTGCGGGTTTGGAAGGTGCTGTTGAAGGAGCTTTGGCGAGTTGCTGCAGTGCATCTTGTAGATGGTACACACTGCAGCCACAGTGCGCCGGTGGTGGAGGGAGTGAAGGTCGATGGAGTGCCAATCAAGCGGGCTGCTTTGTCCTGGATGGTGTCAAGCTTCTTGAGTGTTGTTGGAGCTGCACTCATCCAGGCAAGTGGAGAGTATTCCATCACACTCCTGACTTGTGCCTTGTAGATGGTGGAAAGGCTTTGGGGAGTCAGGTGGTGAGACACTCGCCGCAGAATTCCCAGCCTCTGGCCTGCTTTTGTAGCCACAGTATTTATATGGCTGGTCCAGTTCAGTTTCTGATCAATGGTAACCCCCAGGATGTTGATAGTGGGGGATTCAGCGATGGTAATGCCATTGAATGTCAAGGGGAGATGGTTAGAGTCTCGCTTGTTGGAGATGGTCATTGCCTGGCACTTGTGTGGTGCGAATGTTACTTGCCACTTGTCAGCCCAAGTCTGAATGTTGTCCAGGTCTTGCTGCATATGGACACGGACTGCGTCACTATCTGATGAGTCTCGAATGGTGCTGAACAGTGTGCAATCATCAGCAAACATCCCCACTTCTGACCTTATGATGGAGAGAAGGTCATTGATGAAACAGCTGAAGATGGTTGGGCCTAGGACACTGCCCTGAGGAACTCCTGCAGTGATGTCATGTGATTGAGATGAATGACCTCCAACAACCACAGCCAACTTCCTTTGTGCTAGGTATGATTCCAACCAATGGAGAGTTTTCCCCTTGATTCCCATTGACTTCAGTTTTGCTAGGGCTCCTTGATGCCACACTCGATCAAATGCTGCCTTGATGTCAAGGGCAGTCACTCTCACCTCACCTCTTAAGTTCAGCTCTTTTGTCCATGTTTGGACCAAGGCTGTAATGAGGTCGGGAGCTGAGTGGCCCTGGCGGAACCCAAACTGGGCGTCAGTTAGCAGGTTATTGCTGAGTAAGTGCCGCTTGATAGCACTGTCCACGACACCTTCCATCACTTTGCTGATGATTGAGTAGACTGATGGGACGGTAATTGGCCGGGTCGGATTTGTCCTGCTTTTTGTAGACAGGACATACCTGGGCAATTTTCCACATTGCCGGGTAGATGCCAGTGTTGTAGCTGTACTGGAACAGCTTGGCTAGGGGCGCAGCTAGTTCTGGAGCACAAGTCTTCAGTACTATTGCCAGCATGTGTTGCATCTCCTGCGTTTGCATGGGAGATTGAGAGTGAACTCAGAATCAGCTCTCTGGCAGACTGCTAGTCTGATGGGTGACTCACACAGACCTAAATGCAAGGGATAAGTGGGAATGTTTGATCTCCCAGCTGAGCGACAAGGCAGGTAACCTGCTTCCACACCGCTGCTTCCAGTGCCACTCTGTAACTGGCCTTTTCAGAGATGCCCTTGCAGTCATTCTGTGTGAGGGAAATGTTTAAACCTGCTCGTTGCACATCCCCAGTGCACAGTCGAGGTGAGGAATCACAAGTACAACTCCACATTCTGCGGCTCCGTGGAACAGTGTGTCCAGCTCCCAATGCACTGCACATTTTAAATATAAAATCAAAATTATTTTTGCCATTCCTGAATTGTATGTGTGGGTTTAACTGTGTCTTAGACTCAGAGAGGATCTGATCAGGACCTGGAGATTAAGATTTTTTAATGATGCTAGCTGATTTTGTGACATTGTTCAATGATGCACTGTTTTATGACAGGAATTTTATACTGTGCAATGCATAATGTATTACTCTGCTGAACGAGCTGTGTTCTGTCCTTTTAAGGCCATAGAGTTATATTACTGTCAAGAGATATTCAAAAGTCAATTAGAGACATTGGGCCAGAATTTGCGTTGGGTCTGACGGCCTACTCGAGTACGCCGTCATACCGCCTTTGAAATGAACCGCAAGTTAATTATTTCCGCATGCGCACTAAATCCCGAACTTGCATGTCTGCATCAGCGTAACAGGCATGTTTTAACACTTTCATCTCCAAAATCAGACTGATTAATTTTCTGCGATCTGAGTATACCGTTTGAGGTGTTTGAATTGATCCATAGATCGCCATCCCCATTCATAACTCAACGTCGTTAATTAAAGTATAATCTGCTCCTCTGTTCTTACATATTGCTGTATCTGTATTACATGAGTTTTTCTTGTTTCTGCAAAGATTGGAGTTTTAATGATAATTACTAGCAAATTAAAATTTTTACTAACAGAACTAAGATGTGGCGAAGTTGGTGGAATTAAGCTAATTATGAATTAAATTCCAATCCTGTAAAGTAAATTTGATTACGGGATTCGATTCTGAAATGATCTGAAATCTAATTCTGTTTGATGATTAGAGCACCAGGCCCACATGATCCCAGGTACGCTTCCGCACACGCTGCGCCCCTGGGATCCGTGGGCCATTATGCTGCCCTCGAGTAAGCAGCGTCAGAGAGCAAGTTCACGAAGGAGGGTCCCCATCAGGTAAGTTTGTATTCTATTCGTAGGTACGCCGCCGACCGCAAAACCTGCCCCGTGTTTTTTTTGTCTCCTACTTTGGTATCTCGTATCCTTCAGCTTTTTATCTGCGTTCAGACACCTCATCCCTTATCACTTTATCCTATCCTTCTGATTTAAGCTCCTGGGCATTTTCCTCACTGAATTCTTCTTCCAAATGTCTGCCCTCAATCTTTGCACCAAGCAACTTCTTAAACTTTCAATCCGCAATTTAACTCGCCTTTCCACACCTACACCAATTTCAATGCCTGCCTTGTTTCCCTCAAGGCAGCTACTCCACCCGCCACGCGCATGGCCAAGTGGCAGTGCAATTATACTGACGCCTTCATAGACCTTCATGAAATGCTGTTTTATTTTCTAAATTCCAAGTCTAATATTTTTAAAATCGTGGCCCGGATCTTGCAGTGGTAATGATGGTGAAACTGTCAGCATTCACCGTCATTACCCCTTTGAAACTGACTAACTTCAAGATTTAGCACATGTGCAGATAAAGGCGGAAATCCTGAAGTTGTGTTCAGTCATTCCCTGCTCCGCCACAGGCTGCACTATGGAACTCCCTGTGGTAAACCACTTTTATCGTTCACTATCGTTACACTATGGTTTCCACTGTTATATCGTTACTCTATGGTTATCACTGTTTACACTGTTGTATCACTACAAGAGGTCGCCTCTTGTCACGCTGTTATACCTGGGCTGACCACTGCTGACTCTGCCCATGGCTCCACCTACCTGCCCAGGTATAAAGGTGGTCGACTGGCTGGTATTCCTCCTTGTTGGATCCGATCACCCACGAGGGTGGGCTCTGTTATTTAGCCAATAAAAACCTATAGTTACTTTCTTAACTCGTCGCTTTTCATTGGATGAATTGATAGGTATATCACTCCCCATAGCCAGCAATCAGTGAAATCAGTTGAACTGACGAAAACTTAAGCTTTTCCGATTTAATTGCGCTGTTAAAACACCCCATTAAAAGTTAAGCCTTGTTGGAATAGGTTTAACTGGGGTTTTAACGGCATATTAACTGCTTAAACAACCGTTCTGGCCCTAAAAAACACATTTTATATTTGTAGAATGTCAAATTTCTTCATCGATTAAAATAACTAGCCTTTTAAAATATTTTTAAAATTTAAGTTTGATATTTCAGCTTCTACCTTAACCCCCCCATGTGTATGTCCCAATCTTTATTTCGCTCTTTATAAAAAAATTTAAAAAGTGAATTAAATTGGTGCTTCTTTATTTCCTGGTTTGCTGTCTGTGAGAATTCTTCAATGTGATTAGCTGTTTAGACAGTTTAATGACATAAGAACATAAGAAATAGGAGCAGGAGTAGGCCAATCGGCCCCTCGAGCCTGCTCCACCATTCAATAAGATCATGGCTGATCTGATCCTAACCTCAAATCTTCTATCACTCTGCATCCACCCGAACCCATGTGATCTCCCGGGAGAGGCGAAAAACCAGATAAAGACCCAATGGCCAATTTGGGAGAAAAAAATCTGGGAAATTCCTCTCCGACCCATCTAGGCGATCGAAATTCTTCCAGGAGATCACTCTGTCCCTATATTTTCTACAGTACTTACCTTCTGTAAAGGCGATCTCCACCCCAGCCAGGAACAGGAATAACACCATCTCCTGAAATCTAACACAGAATTAGAACACAGTAGGTGCAGAAAAAGGCTACATGGCCCCTGGGCCCACTCCACTACCCACAGGGCCATGACCATTCCGAACCTAGACTCATGTCCAATTTCCTGCCCGCTCCCCGTAACCCTTAATTCCCTTTACTTCTAGGAAACTATCTATTTCTGTTTTAAATTTATTTAATGATGTAGCTTCCACAGCTTTCTGGGGCAGCAAATTCCACAAACCTACCACCCTCTGAGTGAAGAAGTTTCTCCTCATCTCAGTTTTGAATGAGCAGCCCCTTATTTTAAGATTATGCCCCCTAGTTCTAGTTTCACCCATCATTGGGAACATCCTCACCGCATCCACCCGATCAAGCCCCTTCACAATCTTATATGTTTCAATAAGATCGCCTCTCATTCTTCTGAACTCCAATGAGTAGAGTCCCAATCTACTCAACCTCTCCTCATATGACCACCCCCTCATCCCCGGGATTAACCGAGTGAACCTTCTTTGTACTGACTCGAGAGCAAGTATGTCTTTTCTTAAGTATGGACACCAAAACTGTATGCAGTATTCCAGGTGCGGTCTCACCAATACCTTGTACAACTGCAGCAATACCTCCCTGCTTTTATATTCCATCCCCCTAGCAATAAAAGCCAACATTCCATTGGCCTTCTTAATCACTTGCTGCACCTGCATACTAACTTTTTGAGTTTCGTGCACCAGGACCCCCAGATCCCTTTGTACTACAGTACTTTCCAGTTTCTTGCCATTAAGATAATAACTTGCTCTATGATTTTTCCTGCCAAAGTGCATAACCTCACACTTTCCAGTATTGTATTCCATCTGCCAAATCTCTGCCCACTTACTTAGCCTGTCTATGTCCCTTTGCAGGTTTTTTATGTCCTCCTCACTCACTACTTTCCGTCCCATCTTTGTATCATCTGCAAACTTTGATATGTTACACTCGGTCCCCTCCTCCAAATCGTTAATATAGATTGTAAAGAGTTGGGGACCCAGCACTGACCCCTGCGGAACACCACTAGTTACTGGTTGCCAATCTGAGAACGAACCATTTATCCCAACTCTCTGCTTTCTGTTAGAGAGCCAATCCTCCACCCACGCCAGAATATTACCCCCAATCCCGTGATTTTTTATCTTGAGCAATAATCTTGTGTGGCACCTTGTCAAATGCCTTTTGGAAGTCTAAATACACTACGTCCACTGGTTCCCCTTTATCCACCCTGTATGTTACTTCCTCAAAAAACTCAAGCAAATTTGTCAAACATGACTTCCCCTTCATGAAACCATGCTGAGTTTGTCCTATTAAATTATGTTTATCCAAATGTCCCGTTACTGTCTCCTTAATAATGGACTCTAACATTTTACCAACCACAGATGTTAGGCTAACAGGTCTATAGTTTCCAGCCTTCTGCCTACTACCCTTTTTAAATAAGGGTGTTACATTAACAGTTTTCCAATCTGCTGGGACCTTTGCTGAGTCCAGTGAGTTTTGGAAAATTATTACCAATGCATCCACAATCCCTACCGCTACTTCCCTCAAGACCCTAGGATGCAAGCCATCAGGTCCAGGGGATTTATCCGCCTTGAGTCCCATTATTTTACCAAGTACCACTTCCTTAGTGATTTTAATCGTACTTAGTTCCTCCCCCCCTAGAGCCCCCTGTTTGTCCAGTGTTGGGATATTCTTAGTGTCCTCTACTGTAAAGACTGATACAAAATAATTGTTCAGTGTTTTTGCCATCTCCATGTTTCCCACCATTACTTTCCCGGTCTCATCCTCTAAGGGACCAACATTTACTTTAGCCACCCTTTTTCTTTTTATATAACTATAGAAACTTTTACTGTCTGTTTTTATATTTTTTGCTAATTTACTTTCATAATCTATCTTCCCTTTCTTAATCAATCTTTTAGTTATTTTTTGCTGTCTTTTAAAGACTTCCCAATCTTCCATCCTCCCACTAGATTTGGCTACCTTATATGCCCTTGTTTTTAGTCGGATACTATCCTTAATTACTTTACTTAGCCACGGATGGCTATCTTTTCTTTTACACCCTTTTTTCCTCAGTGGAATATATTTTTTTTGGAAGTTGTAAAATAACTCCTTAAATGTACACCACTGATCATGTACCGTCTTACCCTTTAATCTATTTTCCCAGTCCACTCTAATTAATTCCGCTCTCATACCTTCATAGTCTCCTTTATTCAAGCTCAGCACGCTTGTTTGAGATCCAACCTTCTCACCCTCTAATTGAATATGGAACTCAACCATGTTATGGTCACTCATTCCAAGGGGATCCTTTACTAGGACATTTTTAATTAATCCTGTCTCATTACACAGGACCAAATCTAAGGTTGCTTACCCCCTGGTCGGTTCAGTTACATACTGCTCAAGAAACCCATCCCTAATACACTCAATGAACTCATCCTCAAGGCTGCTCTGCCCAATTTGATTTGTCCAGTTAATATGATAATTAAAATCCCCCATAATTATAGCTGTTCCCTTATTACAAGCCTCAACTATTTCCTGATTAATACTCCGTCCAACAGAGTTGCAACTGTTCGGAGGCCTATAGACTACACCCACTGATGTAAGAAAAAGGAGACTTACCATCAAGTAACTTTAAAGTAAGCTTTAAGTAACTTATAAACACACTATATACACAAGAGAGGTCTTTACCATGCCTCTGGTAGAAGCCTCTTACAATACTGAACAGACCAGTATTTATACCAGTCCAACAGGAAGTGACATATGACAGGAAGTGAGGTATGTACACAGTTCATAGTTCATAGTTCACAGGAAGTGATGACATAACTTCCCGGAAGTTATCATTTTTATCACATTCTTCCCTCCTGCAGGATTAGGAGGCTGTGGTCTACCTTTTGGTCCGCAGCCGCCGAACAAGGAAGAGTCGCACCCGTTTGGATTCCCGTCGTAGAGGGTCGCTGGTCCGCTTACATGCGGTTGGCCATTGGTCAGAGTCTGTGTGGCCTGGATTGCCCTGTGAAGGGTCGGGGAGGTCATGGCTTCGAGTACGAGCCCCAATAGGTTCAAAGTCGGACTGCCTCTGTTCAGAGGGAGGTGCAGAGCTGGTCTGTGGCGGATCAGTACTTTCATGCGCGGTACTGGGAGGGTCGCAACCTTGAGCACGGGGTTCTACTGGCACCAAGCTAGTTGGTGTCCGATCAGGATCCTGGAGAGGGGTACCCGATAGGTCCCAAGAGTTTCCTGGTGAAATGCCATCACCCGATGTCCCACTAGGTCCTGGTGGGCAGGGAGCCAGATCCCATAATGATACGGTAGATTCTCGGCCGTCGGAATATCGTATGTTTGCATAGGTGGGGTTGGCATCGGTTAGTTCGACCTCGTCTATGAGAGGGTCATTTTTAGACGTCCGAACGTATCTTCGGAGTAATACAGGTCCAGGAGTAGTTAGCCATGACGGGAGTGATGTCCCATGAGATGAGCGACGCTGGAATCCAAAGAACCACTCATGAGGTGTAGTATTTGTGGCTGTAGAATGCAGGGACCGTATAGAGTGCAATGCATCCGGAAGCACTGTTTCCCATTGCTGGTCTGGTAGGCCCCGAGATCTTAAAGCGAGACGTACGGAATTCCAGATGATACCGTTATACCTCTCTACCTGCCCATTTCCGATGGGATGGTATGATGTTGTTTTGCTTGTAGCAATTCCCCGTTCTGAGAGGTAGTCCTTGAGTTCCCTTGACATAAAGGATGGACCCCGATCTGAGTGAATATAAGCCGGCATGCCACAGAGAGAAAATACCTGCTCAAGGCAGCAGATTACTGTGGACGCCAGCATATTGGAGCAGGGGAAGGCAAACGGAAAACGTGAATATTCGTCGATCATGGTGAGCAAATATGTGTTCCGAGTTGAAGAGGGCACTGGGCCCTTAAAATCGATGCTAAGTCGTTGCATCAGTTGGGTTGCATGTATGAGTATACCATCTGAGGGGCGGAAGAACTGAGGTTTTAATTCTGCACAAAGCCGGCATTCTGAGCATATTTTCTTTACATCTCCAGTGGAAAAAGGGAGATTCCGTGATCGTACGAAATGTAGCATGCGCGTAACGCCAGGATGACACAAACCAAACCATTGTGGACATCCATGAGAGTGGAGGATGACATAGTGGAGCAGAATGCCCGTGTGAGGGTGTCCGGGGCCACATTCTCCTTGCCAGGCCGATAGAGAATGGTATAACCAAAAGAGGCCAGTTCCATCCTCCAAAGTTGTATTTTATTATTCTTAATTTTGGTTCGTTTTCGATTATCGAGCATGAAGGCGACTGATCGTTGGTCCGTGATCAATGTAAAGTGCTGGCGAGCTAGAAAATAGTTCCACTTCCGTACTGCCTCTATGATGGCTGTGGCTTCTTTCTCAACCGGAGGATAATGTAGCTCGGCACCTTGTAAGGTCCTGGACATAAATGCTACAGGACGACCTTCCTGATTCAGAGTAGCTGAGATCGCCACCTCCGAGGCATCACATTCAACCACGAAAGGGAGATTCTCATCAATGGAGTGAAGAGCCGCTTTCTCCAACTGTTTTTTGAGAAGGTTAAAGGCTGCAACAGCCGCTGTTCCCAGTGGAAATGATCTAGCATGCAGCAAGGGTTGGATTTTGTCCGAAAAATGAGGAATCCATTTAGCGTAGTATGCAAACAGACCGAGAGCCCGACGTAAAGAAACCGGATTCTTAGGTGACGGGAGCTCTTGGAGCGGGCGAAGTCTTTCTGGGTCTGGCTTAATGATACCATTGCCTACGCAGTAGCCAAGGATGTTGATGGTCGGTTGCGACTCAACAGATTTGGATTCATTCAGGGTCAAATTACGGCGATGGAGGGCATCCCGAAATTTTTGGAGGTTGGAGTCGTGTTCCTGTTGATCGTGACCTGCAATGGTAATGTTATCAAGATAGGGAAAAGTGTCCCTTAGGTTTTCCTGCTTAACCAGGCCATCCATTGCCCGTTGAAAGACAGCCACTCCATTAGTAACCCCGAATGGGAGGCGACAAAATTGGTACAGCCGTCCATTAGCCTCAAAGGCTGTGTACTGCTTATCTGAGACCTTCAAGGGTAACTGATGATAGGCACTTTTTAAATCGTAAGTTGAGAACACTTTGTATTCGGCCAGTTTATTAACCATATCATCAATGCGTGGCAATGGGTAGGCGTCCAAGTCGGTATATTGATTGATGGTTTGCGAATAATCGATGCATAGTCGCTGTTTGTGAGGTTTTAGAGGGTTCTTGACAATGACGACTTGAGCCCGCCAGGGCGACGAACATGGTTCAATGATATCCTCTGCTAGAAGTCGAGAGATTTCAGCCGCAATAAAAGATTGGTCTTCCTGATTAAAGCGCCGCGATTTCGTTATTATCGGTTTGCATTGAGGCGGAATACTGGCAAATAATGAGGGTTCATCAAGTGAAGCTGCTGATAATGCACAAAATGGTAATTTAGACGGTATATTAGAAATAGTAAGTCCGGGTTTGGATCCACCAAACTCAATGGTGAGTTTCTTATGCTGTTTTTGGAAGTCCAGCCCTAAGAGGAGATCACTACATAAGTCCTTGAGCACCAAAAGTCGGGTGGAGGGATACATACGACCATGAAGTGTCATATCAACAACACAAAAGCCGGAGATTCTGGTATTAAGTGATGACTGGGCCATCGCAATTGCCTGGTCCGATGGGAAGACATGTAGTTTCAATTTCGCAACAATCTGTTCCTTAATGAAACTATCAGTACTTCCTGAGTCAATTAAGGCATCTAAGGTATGCCCTTTAATTGAAATTTTTGTGGCTGCATGAGACAGGTTCTGTGGGCAAGCAGCTGTAATTGGTGTCGTTGCACAGAGAGTGGCTAAAACTCTCGGTGTGCTTCTTCAGGAGAGAGCTCGAGAGGAAGCTTGATAGGTCCTAGCTGGAGCATCTTGATAGGCCCTAATTGGGGCAGTTCGGTAGGCCTTAGCTGGATTGGCCCTCGTAGAGGCCCTTGATAGGCAAACTTTAGCAAAGTGTCCTTTTTTCCCGCAATAACTGCAGATTGCATTGCGAGCAGGGCAGGTTTTCCTAGGGTGAAAAGCATCTCCACAAAAGAAGCATTCCTTCCTAGATTGCCAAGAGGCTGCTAAAGTGGGGTCGTCCTCCTCTTCTTCATCAGAATTATCAGAATTAGATTCCCCCATGATAGGGTTCACCTGAGACCGCTTGAATTGTCTGGTTGCAGCTACAGCAGCAGATCGAGATCTGGGCAGCTGATAGAGGTCTGCATTTCTCTTTGCCAAATCCAGTGAACAAGCTAGGTCAAAAGCCTTTTGTAGCTCAAGTGTTTTACTTTCTAGTAGACGCTGGCGTATAAATGGAGAGGCAATCCCGCAGATGAAAGCATCACGAATCATTTCTTGGCGGTACAGCTCAGCTGAGGCTGCCTGAAAGTTACAATCTACGCTGAGCCTGTGAAATTCTTGCAGGAATTCGTCAATTGATTCCCCTGGCCCTTGTCGGGCTGTGGCCAATAGATGTCTAGCATAGACCTCATTTGGGGTCTTCGCATACAGTTTCTTAAGTGCCCGAATCACCTCTTCGTAATTATCCCATTCATCAACATATTCGAACACTTTTGGGGTCACATAATTGACAAGTATCTTCAATTTAGCAGGAGCATCCGCTTTACATTCATCCAGAAAATTCTCAAAAGTACGATACCAATGCTTCCATACCCTGCCAGCTGCTGGTGTATTCGGGTCCAAGTCCAGACGAATAGGTCTAAGGATTTTCTCCATGATGGGTGGTTCCCTGGATCCTTAACTTCCGAGTTTGTCTGAAGGTCTAGTATTTGTCAGTGTAAATATTTAAGTTACTTAAATTGATGTAAGAAAAAGGAGACTTACCATCAAGTAACTTTAAAGTAAGCTTTAAGTAACTTATATACACAAGAGAGGTCTTTACCATGCCTCTGGTAGAAGCCTCTTACAATACTGAACAGACCAGTATTTATACCAGTCCAACAGGAAGTGACATATGACAGGAAGTGAGGTATGTACACAGTTCATAGTTCATAGTTCACAGGAAGTGATGACATAACTTCCCGGAAGTTATCATTTTTATCACACCCACTAGTGTTTTTTTCCCCTTATTATTCCTTATCTCCACCCAAACTGTTTCACTATCCTGCTCCTTTGACCCAATATCATTTCTCTGCATTGTGCTGGGGATACCCTTTTGACAGCGCTACAATCAATTTAATGTCGAGTAACCTAAAGTTTTCGCTACAGACATCGTGAGGTCTTTGTGGGCAGCTTTCCTCGTGCTCAGTGGCGATTGCCGCTGCTGACTTTAAATTCCGGGCAATTGTTTCCCACCAAAAGATAAATATCTATTGTATGCATTACATGAAAAACTTTATTTCAAGGAAGCTTAACATAATGCAGCAAAAATCAGTTTACAGCATGTAATTGTGGAATAGCTGAAACTTAGCAACAGCAAACAAGGAGAAAACACTGGCACGAACGAATGGAATTTGATCAACACCGGTTACTGTTACTTTAAAATGTTATCACCACTTAAAGCTCTAAAGTACAATGATGATATTGAACAATGTTATCACAATTCAACAGCAGAGAGACTTGCAAATGTGTACATTTGGAGTCCATGACAACTTAAAAATGTTTTGTGTGCATTGACATGTTGCATTTTCCAAAGCCATCAGCAGAACAAAGCTGCATTTCTTGGGTAAAAGAACCACGAAACAGAAAAGTGTGTTGTTCTGGTTCAGTAATATGATGTTGTTGTTATTCGGGCTGCCATTCCCATTTGTGTAATGTCATTACAGTCCACTTCTGGTGTCAGTTTTCAGTACAGATGTACTCGTCCGACCAGTCCGCACAGTGCTGCACATCATCTCTGCACAGCTGCCTGGGAATGCAGTTACAATACTGAGAGACGGTAGACTCGCAGCTCCAGTACTGCGGTCCACATGGAGGACAGGCAGACACTGAAAACAATATTTTAAAAATCAAACAATAGTAACAACCGTTTGACACTAATCAGTGCATATTAGGGATGTTAGGGCTAGGAACAGAATGCTTTCTGTTTTGGGCATCTAATGGCAGTATCAAACACTCCTGGTCAAGTGCAGCATGGTTAGATACACAGTATAACCCCCTCTGCTCTACCCCAAAATAGGAGCTACTCCCAACCTCAGAGTGCCCACTGCACCAAGAGCCTGGATTAAAGATCCAGAGACGCGAGTTCAAATTCCACCACGGCAATTTAATTAAAAAAATCTGGAATAAAAAACTAGTGTCAGTAATGGTGACCATGAAACTACCGGATTGTCGTAAAAACTCATCTGGTTCACGAATGCTCTTTAGGGAAGGAAATCTGCTGTCCTTACTTGGTCTGGCCTATATGTGACTCCAGACCCACAGCATTGTGGTTGACTCTTAACTGCCCTCTGAAATGGCTTAGCAAGACACTCAGTTGTACCAAACTACTACAAAGAAGTGGGAGTACCTTCACCACATGGACTGCAGCAGTTCAAGAAGGCAGCTCACCACCACCTTCTCAAGGGCAATTAGGGATGGGCAATAAATGCTGGCGTTGCCAGCGACGCCCACATCCCATGAATGAATACATTTTTAAAAAGTCTCCCACTTCTCGGTTTCCCACACCAGCCTCACATGGTCTGTGACCTCTCTGGTGGATGAGATTGCCTTTGCCCTTTTTACATTTTTTCCCCTATGTATTGCAGCTTTTCTGTAGCCAGTATCATATCTAAGTTGTTATTATGACTTCTGTTCTATAATTATTACAAGTAGTTTATCTTTTAGTTATTTCTGTATGTGACCTGGAGAAGATTAGTCACATTCTTTATCCCATATCCGTGAAAAGGTAAACTATCAACACCAGAAATGAGTTTTCAGTCATCTATAGTGTTTGCAAAATGTATTCAAACAAATATTAGGCTGTAGGTTCTTCCCTAATAAACAGTAAATCATATTCCTCTGGGTTTGCTTGGGCAAGAGGATCCAAATGAGCTGATGTGATCTTGGCTGAGAGATGCAGGTACTTCACCCGAAGAGGCAGAATTGGAGGGTGAGTTTTGCCCAGCTTTAGAGGCCAGTGAAATAGAGGCATTTATGAATGTCAATCTTCTTGGCAGACCTCGAGGCCCGAGTACGCACGCAAGCAGGAAAGGAGAAAAGTTACTCCAATCGTCATTAAAGGTTGCTTTCCCCAGTGCTAACTTCCAAGAATTATACTTGTATAATGTGATCTTGTTTTCTTTTCATTGTTTATTGTAAGCATGTTCAGGAATGCATTTCTAACAGATTCTAACCTTTGTATTTGCAAAATTCATTAAATTGTTATAACAAGATACACACAACACCATAGGAGTTCATTAAAATGCTTGAAGTGGTAGACAGAATGGTGAGAATATGTAATGAAGGAAAAGCAAAGGAAGAATCGAAGGAGGAGAGCAGTGAAGAGATACTGATGATTGGTGAAGCAGTCAGTGAAACTAATAAAAGCGGTGCAGGGTAAAAAACAATGTTTGAAAGCAGTCTCAGCAATGGTACCTGAGACCTCTGCATCTGGGGTAAATACAGTCGTTCAACCAATGCCACACGTTTGAAAAACAGACCACTAAAACGTGAGTTAATCATAGTGTATAAGTGAGATAACAATGCTGCCTCGGGACCCACTAAAACAACTGGCAGCTCCATATGCAGCACCACCAAGGGCAACATAAACATCGCTGGCAGAGGCAAATGTGTTTCCCATCTGCTGGTGGGTTTACTAAGTGAGCCTATCCATAAGAGTCTAATTGTCACTGGCCCATGTGTACTTTCCCCAGCCAAGGTGCAGTGACTTATAAACAACTGCAAGCCCACAGTTGTTGCTCCTGATTGTTATCTGGTGACTCCGACTAAAAAGCGTGTGTGAATGGATCTCAAAGTGAGGATATGATCAGGCTTAGCTATGATACTGAACACTCACTCTAAGCTCGGGTAGGTGAGGTGCCAGAGGTCTCAAACCGTAGGGTGGGGGAAAGCAATGTAAAAGTCTAATGCTCTTGATCTACTAGGTCCTGGTATGGATTCATACTCACAGGGTCCAGTTTCATCCGAACAGTCTCCACAGTTGTTGAACCCGTTACACACTTCATCAATGTAAACCCGCGAGCTAGGATCGCCACATCTGAACACGAGATACCTCGGCAGATTGTGCGGCAAATCACCTGGCAGGACGGAGCAGGGCATCAGCTAAATCCACTTCAAAGGAAATTTAAATACAAAAAGAAAACTGCAATAAGGTTTACCTACTGCACATTGCAGGATCCTCATTCGCAACATCCAAACAGTCCTTGATCCTGTTACAAACTTGAGAAGATTGCAAACAGGTGATACCGTCGTCACACAGGAATCCTGAATGATTGTTTGCAGTTATGCAAAATCTGCTCTCTGGAAAATATATATTTTGAGTTTTAACATTGTTTGCTCTTCCACCCTCTTTTCTTCCAAACAGGCGGAATTTCCCTTTGGAGTATATAACAATTGCAAAAAAAGTACCAAAAACTGCCCAGCAAAACAAAGGCTAAGTGTGGAACTAAGAAGATCCCTAGTTTGTTCCCTGTCTGCGCCCTGGCGCAATCGCCGGAAACTTGCCATGCCGACCTGGGAGCATGGCCAGTATTATGGGCGTGGACTGCTTCGGGCAAACGGATTTTCGAACCAGCGCAAATGATCGGACACTCGGGCATAACGTGGTTATGGGCACGACTCACTTAAGTTTAAAATTCCACAATCTGTAGTGCTATTTAATTCCCAGGATACCTGGGTGTAAATAAGAACATAAGAAATAAGAGCAGGAGTAGGCCATTCAATAAGATCCTGGCTGATCTTCTATCTCAACTTCACCTTCTCGCACTATCTCTATAATCTCTTGATTCCCTTAGTATCCAAAATAAGAACATAAGAAATCATGCGAAACTTCAATCCTGTGTGTCTAACCTAGAGTACGTGCTGGGATGCCAAAGACCACAGTACACACCAGGGCAAGGACAATAACTCCCAGTATCAGCATCACAACCGCAGAGACCCAGCAGCACTGCCTGGAATAGCAGCAACAACGAGAGTCACTCCGGCTACAATCGCAACAATCTGTTAGGGTGAAGAAAAACACACAACATATCAATTCACATTCTCGTACAAAACCCATCCTTCAGTGAAATGTCCGGCGCATCGAAAACGCAGCCTGAATTTCCCACTCCCCACCTTTACCTCTCTTGTTGCTGCTGTTCGATACCATGGACACCGCTGAACCAAAAGAAGTGACATCAAAACTTCGCTATATGTTGGAGGAAAACAAAAGTAGAGATGGTTAGTAATGAGTATAACCCAGCATTGAATATCTCAGTACTACTGTAGGGGGTCGATTCTCTTCGATACCGTGCTGATATTTTCCGGGTGAGTCTTATTAGATCTCATTCTCTTCAGCCATAAAGGCTCGGGGTCGTGCGGCAGGGACTGGAGAGAATTTGGTTCACAGCTGCAATCCAGCGATTTCCGTTCTTTCAATGCTAGCCCGTCACTTAGCTACTAAGTAAAACACAGATAAAGAAAATAGATGGATGTCGTTTGTGCCAGGACTTCACCAAAGGAAATATTGTCCAGAACTCCAGCACACAAATCATGCGCCTCCCACGCCTGCCAAAACCGCCCCAGATTACAATCGAAATGGAACGAATTTTAATTCTCAGCAAGATTTAAACTATGATGGCACAGGAACTGAAAGAGTCTGAATACAAATGGGTTACAAGGTAAATGTAACTTTTTAAAACTGATTTTCCATATAGCTCATGTTTCAGTCCATTAGTTTAGTTTAGAAAATTAAATTTAGGTTTCAAAAAGATAAAGATTTTTCGTGGGCGGAGCATCAAGAACAATTAGATCTTCCATTAGATGCGGCGCATCTGTAGCTTTCAGTGAACCGAACAAGAAATTGAACGCAAAATAACAGAAAATGCTGGAAAAACTCAGCAGGCCAGGCAACATCCGTGGAGAGAGAAATAGAGTCAACGTTTCAGGTCGAAACCCTTCTTCCGAACCGAGAAAAAAAGACAAGAAATGAAAGAGATTAAAAGGCTGCAATTTCCGGACTCAATATCGAGTTCAACAATTTCAGATCATAACCTTGGCCCCCATTACATTTTTACATATATTTTATCCACACCTTTGTTTTGGCCCTTCCCCCTTTTTTTCCTCTCCCACATGGCAGCTGTCTCATTCTGCTAGCGCATTTCACACCTAATCTAGAGCCGTCTTTTGTCTGCACTAGTCCTATCACCATCTCGTCTCGTTTTGAATACCTCTTAATGTCTCTTCACCTCGCTTTTGTTTTCTCATCCCCATTTCCCAGCCCCCAAACTAGCCTTTTAATCGGTTTCATTTCCTGTGCTTTTTCAGTCCTAATGAAGGGTTTCGACCTAAAGCATTGACTATTTCTCTCTCCACGGATGTTGCCTGGCCTGCTGAGTTTTTCCAGCATTTTCTGTTATTTCGGATTTCCAGCATCCGCAGTATTTTGCTATCGAAGAAATTGAATGCATTTGTGGCGAGGATCACAGCAGAGGTGACAGTTTGAATGATCTAATCTAAATGTTTTGGATTGATTTCATGGCAACTGTCGTTTATATCGCCACACCAAGCCCAACTAAACCTTCCATCACAATCATTCGGTCTTGAACATCTCTAGTTTGCCCATTAACTAAAGAACTTGGCCTTTATACAGTGCCCTTTATGTGGGGATTTCTAAATGAGGCTTTATTTTACCACGCTGACCATACAATGTTGCAAATGCCTTGCAGTGTTAAAATGGTGTCTTCCTTACTCAACCCTCCCCCCTCCCCCCCCCAAATCGCTTATGAGTCAGATGGCTGTGTTCAATTCCACTCGAGAGACTTTAACACAAAATCTACCCCAACACTTAGTGCAGTACTAAGGGAGTGCTGTCGGAGGTGTCCAATGAGACGTTAGGTAACTTCAGTTTATTAGTACCCGTTAACCCGTCTGGCCTCACAGGTGGATGTAAAAGATTCCATGCCGCTATCTTTTACAGCTCATGTATACTGCAGTACCGGCAGTGACCACAGCTGTATATAGCACTGTGTAGTAATCTGTACAGATCAGTTCCACTGTGAGCCACATTGAGTAAATACCTGTTGTACCGTTCTCCTGCAGTCTGTGTCTTATAATACACGGACACAACATTGGCGACAAGGCAAGTTCGAACCTACCTGCACCTCTGCATCACCTCCCGGGGATTCGTTCCTGGAGGTCAGTGGATTGGAGGTCAAGGCCAGAGACTCGGGCATCGACCACGGGCAACCGCCCAGTCATCCAGCAGAGACTCGCGAATTGCGGGGGAGGCTGTCGAGAGCCAGGCTTGGCTTTCCAGTCGAGGTGGTCCAGTGACATGGGCTGGCAACAGGTAGTGCACAGACCCTTCCCGGACAGCGGCGGGCTAGAGCCTGACCGAGCAGCACAGCAAAGGGCCGAGCAGCGTCGACGGGGGAAGAGAGAGGGCAGAGCGCACAGGGCGCAGCCGGTGGTCCGGGGCCAAGCAGCGTTGAAGAGAGGGAGAGAGAGACGCACAGAAACCCGCGAGGCGCCGCCATTGCCATGAGGACCGCCAAGAGCGGCATTGGCAGCAGCGCAGGAGAAGCGCACGAAACCTACAGGGCGTCGCCATTGCCACGAGAACCGCCGGGAGTGGCGTTGGCAGCAGCGGGGGAGGAAGGAAAGCGTGGGAGACGCCATTTTAAACCACACCCAAAATACCGAAGAGTGGCAGTATCACCGCATTTGACAATGAAGTCGAAGATTGGACTACATATGTTGAACGAATAGAGGTATACTGCAAGGCAAATGAGGTGGCAGATGACAAGAAAGCGTCGGTATTGTTAAATTTAATGGGTGCAAAGACGTATGGTTTATTACAAAATCTAGTAACCCCACCGCAGCCAATGGAAAAGAGTTTTGAAGACATAGTAACGATACTACAGGAACATTTAAACCCCACACCGCTGCTGATAGCAGAAAGATTCAAGTTTCACAAACGGAACCAGCATAAGGATGAAAGCAATGCTGATTATTTAACAGAACTGCGCAAACTATCAAAACACTGCCAGTTTGAAGCGGGACTGGCAGATACCTTAAGGGACAAGTTTGTGTGTGGGCTTCAAAGTGAAGGAACCCAGAACCGGTTTTTATCTGAAAAGGACCTTACGCTGGAAAAGGCTTTCAGCATTGCGGTATCATATGAAGCAGCAGCACGGGGCGCTGCAGAGATACAACAGAGACCGCAAGAATATGGCACAAACGAAATGTCATATGGAACAGAGAAGTGCTATTGCTGTGGCAGAACAACACACGACCAGAATGATTGCTGGTTCAAAGACAAAGTGTGCAGACAGTGTGGAAAAGTAGGACACATAGCATGAGTCTGCAGGTCAGGAAAGAAAACCAGCAATAAGAAACCTAGCAAAGGAAAGTACAAGGTGGTACATAAGATGACGGAGAATAGTTCAGACGAACAAGAGTGATAACGACTCCGAAAGCAGGGAACTGAGTTGTCTGAAACTACATAATGACATCACAACGGAGGATCACCGAACCATTTGGGTCACACTCAAGATAGCAGGAGTCAAGGTAAAGATGGAATTGGACACAGGATCAGCCCTAACAGTCATAAACCGACGGGACTACGAGCAGCTATTCTCACACATACCCTTGAGAGACACAAAAATTATTTTGAAGACGTACACGGGGCAAAAAGTCTACCCCAAAGGAAAAATAAGGGTGAACGTTATATATAACGGCAAGGAAACACCAAAACTAGACCTGTATGTATTGCAAGATGGAGGACCACCATTACTGGGACGTGAATGGATCCGGAAAATACAACTGGATTGGCATTCCATACAGGCACTGACTGTGGCTGACAAAAAGGATGACGACGTCACACCTGGGCGACTGTCAAAGATCCTAACTGATGCGAAAGAAATGTTCCAGCAAGGACTTGGAACACTGAAAGGCATGACAGCGACGATTAAAATTGAAGAAAACGCAAGCCCAAAATTTTTTTAAGGCCAGACCGGTACCTTATGCGATCCGCCCAGCCGTCGAAGCAGAGCTGGAGAGTCTGGAACGTTCAGGTGTACTGTCCAAGGTAGACTGGAGTGAGTGGGCTACACCCATCGTCCCTGTGATGAAAAAGTCATTGAGCAGCACGCCTGGGGAACCAAGGAAGGTTCGCATCTGTGGGGACTTTAAAGTAACAGTGAACCTGGTCCTTCACACCGTACAATATCCACTTCCGCGGATTGAAGATATTTTCGCCTCGCTATCTGGAGGGAAATGCTTCACTAAGATTGATCTGGCCCAGGCGTATCTGCAAATGGAGGTAGAAGAAGCATCAAAAAAATACCTCACAATCAACACCCATAAAGGTCCCTACCAATACAACTGGCTGGTATTCGGGGTAGCATCAGCTCCGGCTATTTGGCAGAGGGCAATGGAACAAGTCCTGCAAGGGATCCCAGGGACCCAGTGTTATTTGGACGACATCCTGATCACGGGCGAAAATGACAGTGATCACCTTGCCAACCTGGAGCAGGTGCTCACTAGATTGCAGGAATATGGGCTCCGAGCTAACCGCCCCAAATGCGAGTTTTTTAGAAAACAGATCTCATATTGTGGCCACGTTATCGATAAAGAGGGGTTACATAAGTCCCCAGAGAAGATTGAGGCAATAGTCAAGGCTCCAGCACCGGAAAATGTGTCACAACTGAGGTCGTTCCTCGGGCTGGTAAACTACTACCATAAATTCTTGCCAAATTTGTCTACAATACTACACCCACTGAACACCCTACTGCAAACTGGGGTGCCATGGAAGTGGAGTGACGAATGTAGACGAGCTTTCCAGAAGAGCAAAACACTAATCACATCGAAAGAGGTATTGGCCCATTACAACCCGGCATTACCAATTCGGTTGGCATGTGATGCGTCACCCTACGGCATTGGAGCGGTGCTGTCACACAAATTCTCGGACGGCTCAGAGAGGCCAATAGCCTTTGCATCACGATCACTAGCCTCAGCTGAGCGTAACTACGCCCAGATTGACAGGGAGGCCCTCAGCCTAGTGTGGGGAGTGAAAAAGTTCAATCACTATCTGCACGGGCAGAAATTCACCTTGCTGACTGTCTCCATTTTTAATCCGAAGGGCGGCATTCCGGTGATGACTGCGCAACGACTACAAAGATGGTCACTTTTTCTAGGGGCGCACCACTATGAGATTGAATATAAGGGCACGAAACAGCATGGAAATGCTGATGGGTTATCACACCTGCCACTGCCTACTGCAGAGGAAGCACCAGCAGTGGATCCTGTCGAAATATTCCATTCGACTATAGTTGAATACTGATGCGCCATCAATTACTCAAAAGACTGAGGTTAAGCGAGTAACAACCAGGCTTTTATTAACTAAAGAATGAAGGTCTTGTCTCGAGTGGTCGACCCGTCCAGAATACTAAGGGACTGGGAGGTAGTCACTTATATACCTGGAATAGTGGGAGGAGTCAGCCGAGGCATGTCCAGACCTGTACCTAGTGGAATACACATACAGACAGGTATAACAGTGGTTTACCACATTCACCCCTTGTTTAAAAATGAGTCCGGCGGGGTGAAGTGTATTTAAAAGTTTGTGTATTGGAGTCTCTCCGGAGGTCTTGTCTGCCGCTGTGATCGACGTGGCGATGGCAGGGGTGGTGGGGCTTCCGGCGTCGCATCCCATGTAGGCTGGGGCCCTGGAGTGTAGTCCTCGTGGGTGACGGTCCAAGGCGAGCCGGCTGCTGGGGTTGGATATCGGGTCGTTGGGGGGGGGGGGGGGGCTGGTAATGGGTAGTGGGTTACAGCGGTCCCCGAGGGTGCGAGGTCTCGTATGGAGACTGTGTCCTCCCGCCCGTCCGGGTACGCAATGTAAGCGTACTGGGGGTTGGCGTGGAGGAGGTTGACCCTCTCGACCAGGGGGTCCATTTTATTGGCCCTCACGTGTCTTCTCAGTAGTACCGGCCCTGGGGACGTCAGCCATGGCGGTAATGATGTCCCCGATGTGGACTTCCTTGGGAAGACAAACATTTTCTCGTGAGGGGTGGCATTGGTGGCAGTGCAGAGCAATGACCGAATCGAGTGGAGCGCATCGGGGAGCACCTCCTGCCAGCGGGAGGTCGGAAGGCCCCTAGACTTTAAGGCTAGTAGGGCGGCCTTCCAAACTGTTGCATTCTCTCTTTCCACCTGTCCGTTCCCCCGGGGGTTGTAACTGGTGGTCCTGCTTGTGGCTATACCCCTAGCGAGCAGGTACTGGCGGAGTTCGTCGCTCATAAGCAATGAGCCCCGGTCGCTATGGATATAGCTGGGGAAACCGAACAGGGTGAAGAGGCTGTTAAGAGATTTAATGACCGTGGCACTGGTCATGTCCGGGCAGGGGATAGCGAATGGGAAACGGGAGTGCACGTCAATGATGTTGAGGAAGTACACATTGCGGTCGGAGGAGGGGAGAGGCCCTTTAAAATCAACGCGCAGGCGTTCGAAAGGGCGAGTGGCTTTTATCAGGTGGGCTCTGTCTGGCCTATAAAAGTGCGGTTTGCACTCAGCGCAGACTTGGCAGTTCTTGGTCATGGTCCTGACCTCCTCGATGGAGTAAGGCAAGTTGCGGGCCTTGATGAAGTGGAAGAACCTGGTGACCCCCGGGTGGCAGAGGTCATTGTGGAGAGCCCTCAGCCTATCGATCTGCGCGCTGGCGCAGGTGCCACGCGATAGGGCATCTGGGGGTTCATTGAGCTTCCCAGGCCGGTACAAGATCTCGTAATTGTAGGTGTGATATACCTATCAATTCATCCAATGAAAAGTGACGAGTTAAGAAAGTAACTATAGGTTTTTATTGGCTAAATAACTGAGCCCACCCTCGTGGGTGATCGGATCCAACAAGGAGGAATACCAGCCAGTCGACCACTTTTATACCTGGGCAGGTAGGTGGAGCCATGGGCGGAGTCAGCAGTGGTCAGCCCAGGTATAACAGCGTGACAAGAGGCGACCTCGTATAGTGATACAACAGTGTGAACAGTGATAACCATAGAGTAACGATATAACAGTGATAACTATAGTGTAACGATAGTGAACGACAAAAGTGGTTTACCACATTCACCCCTTGTTTAGATTTGAGTCCGGCGGGGTGAAGTGTACTACCAGTTCGGGTATGTCAGTCTGTCCGGAGGCCTCGTAAGCCTTTCTGATCGTCGCAGCGGCGGTGTTGCATTCTCCGGTGTTGATGCTGGTGTCTGCGTGGTCGGCGAAGGCTCGTGGGGTTCCGGCATGCCGTCTACCTGAGCTGGAATGGGGCGGGGGTGGGGGGGGGGGGGGTGGGTAAAGATGGTGTCTCCGGAATGCCCGAGGGTGCAAGGTCTCGTAAGGAGACTGTGTCCTCCCGCCCGTCTGGGTATGCCACATAGGCGTACTGGGGGTTGGCGTGCAGGAGGTTCACCCTCTCGACCAGGGGGTCCGTTTTATGGGCCCTCACGTGCTTTCGCAGCAGGACGGGCCCCGGAGAGGTCAGCCAGGTTGGTAGTGTGGTTCCCGTAGTCGACTTCCTGGGGAAGACAAACATTCGTTCATGGGGGGTGGCGTTAATGGCAGTGCAAAGTAGTGACCGGATGGAATGCAGCGCTGCCGGGAGGACTTCCTGCCAGCGGGAGGTTGGGAGGCCCTTAGACTTTAAGGCTAAGAGGACGGCCTTCCATACAGTCGCGTTCTCTCTTTCCACCTGGCCGTTCCCTCGGGGGTTGTAGCTGGTGGTCCTGCTTGCAGCAATACCTCTCGCTAGTAGGAACTGACGGAGTTCCTCGCTCATGAAGGAGGAGCCCCGGTCACTATGTATATAGTTTGGGAACCCGAACAAGGCGAAGAGGTCGTTCAGGCATTTAATGACCGTGGTACTGGTCATGTCTGGGCAGGGGAAGGCGAAGGGGAAACGGGAGTACTCATCAACGATGTTGAGGAAGTACACATTACGGTCAGAGGACGGGAGGGGCCCCTTAAAATCGATGCTCAAGCGCTCGAAGGGGCGGGTGGCCTTGATCAGGCTTGCTCTGTCCGGCCTAAAGAAATGCGGTTTGCACTCGGCACAGGTCTGGCAGTTCCTGGTCATGGTCCTGACCTCCTCGATGGAGTAGGGCAGGTTGCGGGCCTTAATGAAGTGGTGAAGTCTGGTGACCCCGGGGTGGCAGAGGTCGTTGTGGAGGGTCTGAAGTCTATCAATTTGCGCGTTGGCGCATGTAATTCGTGATAGAGCATCAGGGGGTTCATTCAGCTTACCTGGCCGGTACAAGATATCATAATCATAGGTGGAGAGTTCGATTCTCCACCTCAAGATCTTGTCGTTCTTGATTTTACCCCTCAGCTTGTTATTAAACATAAAAGCGACCGAACGCTGGTCGGTGAGGAGGGTAAATCGTTTGCCTGCCAGGTAATGCCTCCAGCGTCGTACAGCCTCCACGATCGCCTGGGCCTCCTTCTCGACCGACGAGTGTCGGATCTCAGGGCCCTGTAGGGTCCTTGAGAAGAAGGCCACCGGTCTCCCCTCCTGGTTAAGGGTAGCGGCTAGGGCGAAGTCGGATGCATCGCTCTCCACTTGGAAGGGGATGGACTCATCCACCGCGTGCATTGTGGCTTTAGCAATGTCTCCCTTAATGAGGGAGAAGGCAGCGCACGCTTCCTCCGTAAGGGGGAAGGATGTGGACTTCATGAGGGGTCTGGCTTTGTCCGCATAATTGGGCACCCATTGGGCATAGTAGGCGAAGAGCCCCAGGGTTCTCTTCAGCGCCTTTGGGCAGTGGGGGAGAGGTAACTCCACGAGGGGGCGCATTCTTTCGGGGTCGGGGCCGATGAGTCCGTCCTCTACTACGCAGCCGAGGATGGCAAGGCGTAAGGTGTTAAACACACATTTCTCCTTATTGTCGGTGAGGTTCAGCCGTTGGGCCGTACGGAGGAATCTCTCCAGATTAACATCATGGTCCTGCCCGTCGCGGCCGCAGATGATGACGTTATCTAGATAGGGGAACGTGGCGTGCAGCCCGTTCTGGTCAACCATCCGGTCCATCTCCCTTTGGAAGACCGAGACCCCGTTAGTGACGCCGAAGGGAACCCTAAGGAAGTGGTAGAGGCGGCCATTCGCCTCGAAGGCGGTATACTGGCGGTCTTCAGGGCGGATAGGGAGTTGGTGGTAGGCCGACTTAAGGTCGATGGTAGAGAATACTCGGTATTGTGCAATCTGATTGACCATATCAGATATGCAGGGAAGGGGGTATGCGTCCAGCTGGGTGTACCGGTTTATGGTCTGGCTGTAGTCGATGACCAGGCGGTTTTTATTGCCGGTCTTAACGACCACGACCTGGGCACGCCAGGGGCTGCTGCTCCCCTCGATGATGCCCTCCTTCAGGAGACGCTGCACCTCAGAGCTAATGAAGGCTCTGTCCCCGGCGCTGTACCGCCTGCTCTTGGTAGCGACGGGTTTGCAGTCGGGGGTGAGGTTAGCGAACAGGGAAGGTGGCGGGACCTCGAGGGTGGATAGGCTGCAGGTGTTACGTGGTGGGCGGTTTAAAGGCTGCTGGTTGTCGACTGAGTGGGGGGAGGGGTCCGCCGTACGCTAGAGTGACGCTTTGGAGGTGGGATTGGAAGCCCAGCCCTAGTAGGACGGCAGCGCAGAGCTGGGGGAGGACGAGGAGTTTAAAATTTTTATACTCCGTGCCCTTAACCGACAGGGTCACAACACAGTAGCCGCTGATGTCTGTGGCGTGGGACCTCGATGCCATAGAGATCCGGTTGCGCGTTGGCCGGACAATGAGTAGTGGCTCACCGTGTCTGGGTGGATGAATCACTCCGTGCTTCCGCTGTCGAACAGGCAGGTCGTGGCGCGGCCGTTTACTTTGATGTCCATCATGGACTTGGACAGGTGGTGCGGGCGGGCTTGGTCCAGTGTGACGGAGGCTAGTGTGTGGCTCAGCGAGCTGCTGTAGTCTGCGGGTGAGGCGGTGGTCGAGTCCGGAGGCGAGGTGGCGGTCAAGCGTGGAGGGTAAAATGGCGGCGCCCACGAGGTTGGACAAAATGGCGGAGAAGATGGCTGCCCCCACAACTCACATGAGGCACTGCTGGTGTCGGTTGCCTGGATCAAAGATGGCCGCCCCATGACTCACACGTGGGGATGCTGGCCTCTGTGGCCTTGATGGAAGATGGCCGCCCCCACAACTCGCATGAGGCACGGCTGGCCTCTGTTGATCTCCCTCTGCAGGCCTTAGCAAAGTGGCCTTTCATCAGGCAGCTGGAGCACGTCGCGTTTCTCGCTGGGCAGCGCGCCCTCGGGTGTTTCGGCTGGCCGCAGAAGAAGCAGCCGGCGGCCCGATCGCGGGGGTCCGAAGTCGCAGCCGGTACTGGGGGTGGCGGTCCCGATCGGGTCCGGGACGCCGACGCAGAGGTAGGTCCCAGGGGCGGCGCTGCGAGGGGTATCGTGGTCGGGGTCGGTCCCGAGTCCCAGGGTCGCAAATTACTGTACCTGGAGTACGCCTCGAGGTCCCGATGGGCCACTTCCAGGGAGCGAGCGAGGGCTGCAGCTGTGTTCAGGTCGAGGTCCTTTGCTTCAAGCAGTCTTTGCCGTGCGTAGTCGGACCGCAGGCCTTTCACGAAGGCATCGCGTACATTATCTTCAGTATTTTCTGCCGCTGATACCGCTTTAAAGTCACAGTCCCTGCCGAGTGCTTGTAGCGCCCGTAAAAATTCATCTACCGGCTCTCCTGGCTGTTGCGGGCGGGATCTTAGGAGGTGTCTGGCATACATGGAGGTTACCAGGCTCCGGTACTGTTGTTTCAGCAGGTTGATGGCGGCCTCGTATGTTTTAAGGTCCCGGATGAGCGCGAATACTTTAGGGCTCACTTGGGCGGTCAGAACTCTTAGCATGGATTTCTGAGGCACGCCGGATTCTCCCAGGTAGGCTTCAAAACAGCTCAGCCAGTGTTCGAAGTCGAGGGCTGAGTTTGCTGCCTGTGGGTTTAGGTCCAGGTACGGTGGTCGGAGGGCTCGCAGCCAGGCCGGCTGCTGTGGCTGTTGTAGCTGGGCGTCTGGCTGGTCGCTTGGCTGGTCGTTTGACTGCTCAAGTGTCGACATTTTAAAATTTAGCCAATAAAATTGATATACCTATCAATTCATCCAATGAAAAGCGACGAGTTAAGAAAGTAACTATAGGTTTTTATTGGCTAAATAACAGAGCCCACCCTCGTGGGTGATCGGATCCAACAAGGAGGAATACCAGCCAGTCGACCACCTTTATACCTGGGCAGGTAGGTGGAGCCATGAGCGGAGTCAGCAGTGGTCAGCCCAGGTATAACAGCGCGACAAGAGGCGACCTCGTGTAGTGATACAACAGTGTGAACAGTGATAACCATAGAGTAACGATATAACAGTGATAGCTATAGTGTAACGATAGTGAACGACAAAAGTGGTTTACCACAAGGTGGAAAGTTCGATTCTCCACCTCAAGATCTTGTCATTTTTGATTTTGCCCCTCTGCTTGTTGTTGAACATAAAAGCAACTGAACGCTGGTCAGTGAGCAGGGTAAATCGTTCTCCGGCCAGGTAGTGCCTCCAATGACGCACAGCCTCCACAATAGCCTGGGCCTCCTTCTCGACCGCGGAGTGTCTGGTCTCCGGGCCCTGGAGGGTTCGTGAGAAGAATGCCACAGGTCTCCCCGCCTGATTAAGGGTGGCGGCCAGAGCGAAGTCGGACGCATCGCTTTCCACCTGGAAGGGGATGGATTCGTCCACTAATGTGCATGGTGGCTTTGGCAATGTCCTCCTTGATACGGTGGAAGGCCAAGCGGGCCTCTGCCATCAGGGGAAAAGAGGTGGTTTTGATCAGCGGATGGGCTTTGTCTGCATAGTAGGGGACCCACTGAGCGTAGTAGGAAAAAAACCCTAGGCACCTCTTCAGAGCTTTTAGGCAGTGGGGGTTCCATAAGGGGACGCATCCAGTCCGGGTCGGGACCGATGACCCCGTGTTCCACAACACAGCCAAGGATGGCGAGGCGGTCTGTGCGGGATATGCACTTCTCCTTGTTATATGTCAGGTTCAGGAGTTGGGCGGTGCGGAGGAATTTCTCGAGGTTTGCGTCATAGTCCTGCAAGTCATGGCCGCAGATGGTCACATTGTCTAGGTAAAGGAAAGTGGCCTGCAGCGCGTTTTGATCGACCATCCGGTCCATCTCTCTTTGGAAGACAGAGACCCCGTTGGTAACACCGAAGGGAACCCTAAGGAAGTGATAGAGGTGGCCGTTTGCCTCAAAAGCAGTATACTGGCAGTCTTCAGGGTGGATGGGGAGCTGGTGGTACGCTGATTTCAGGTCAATGGTCGAAAAGACGCGGTACTGCGCGATCTGGTTGACCATGTCAGCTATGCGGGGGAGTGGGTAGGCGTCCAGCAGGGTGTAGCGGTTTATTGTTTGGCTGTAGTCGATGACCAGGCGTTGTTTCTCGCCGGTCTTAACGACCACAACCTGGGCTCGCCAGGGGCTGGAGCTGCCCTCAATAATCCCCTCCTTCAGGAGCCGCTCCACTTCGGTTTTGATGAAAACCCTGTCCTCGGCACTGTATCGCCTGCTCTTTGTGGCGATGGGCTTACAGTCGGGGGTGAGGTTAGCAAACAGTGGGGGGGGGGGTATGACTGAGTGTGGAGAGGTTGCATCTGGTGCGCGGCGGGCAATTTGGAGGCTGCTGGATGCGGACTGTGAGTGGGGGGAGGGGGCCACCGTACGCCAGCGTAACGCTTTTGAGGTGGCACTGGAAATCCAACCCCAGTAGGACGGCAGCGCAGAGGTCGGGCAGGACCAGGAGTTTAAAATTATTGAACACAGTCCCGTCTACTACTAGTGTCACCACGCAGTAGCCGCCAATGTCCGCTGACTGGGACTCGGAAGCCATAGAAATCCGCTGGTGCGCAGGCAGGACTGGGAGAGAGCAACGCCGCACCATGTCGGGGTGGATGAAGCTCTCTGTGCTCCCGGAGTCAAAAAGGCAGTTTATTGCATGGCCATTTACCTTAATGTCCATTTTGGACCGAGCTAGTTGGTGCGGTCTCGTTTGGTCCAGCGTAACAGAGGCCAGCGTAGGGGTCGGTGTGTCGCTGCGGGTATCAGAAGGGGGGGGGGGGGGTTGGCGGTCTGCTGCGTCCCAGCTGGTGTCCAAGATGGCGGCGTCCATGATTCCCATGTGGCTGGAGTCGTCCAAGATGGCTGCTGCTGCGGTGGTTCGCACATGGCTGGGGAGGCCCAATATGGCGACCCGCACTGCCCACACGCGGCGCTGTTGGGGGCCCAAGATGGTGGCTCGCACGGCCCACACGCGGCGCTGCTGGCGTTCGGGGTGGCTTTGGCCTTGCAGACGCTGGCGTAGTGTCCCTTTTTCCCGCAGCCCGAGCAGGTCGCATTCTTCGCCGGGCAGCGCGCTCTGGGGTGTTTGGCCTGGCCACAGAAGTAGCATTTCTGGCCTTGGGATACTGCTGTCTGGCTTTGGGACACTGCTGCGGTAGTTGGGCCGTTGTTGGGCTGTGGCTGGGGTGGCACGGTGCTATGGGGCTGTCCTACCGTGTCCCAGGTTGTCGTTCCCCGCGGCGTCCACGGTGCAGAGGAGTAGGCTTCCATGCCCCGGTAGGCTGTGTCCAGCGTTAGTGCGATTTCGGAGGCTTTGTCGAGAGTGAGGTCACTCTGCTCCAGCAGTCGCTGTCGGGTGTAGTTGGACCTGTGGCCCGCTACGAAGGCATCCCGGATCAGTTCCTCCGTGTACTTAGCGGGTGTTACCGCCTTACACCCACAGGCCCGGCCAAGCACGGACAGTGCTTGGAGGTATTCCTCAGTCAACTCCCCAGAAGGTGCCAGGCGTATACTTCGTTCACAGGGCGCGTGTACTGGGTCTTGAGGAGCTGGAGGGCGGCTGTGTACGAGGTCGCATCCCGGATGACTGAGTACACTCGGTGGTTCACCTTGGAGATCAGGACAGTTTGTCCGCATCCGTTACGACTGCAGTGGAGGCAGTCAGGAATGTCTCGAAGCACGTGAGCCAGTGAGCAAACTTGGTGGAAGCGTCCGCTTCCCGACTGTCCAGGTCCAGGCATGCTGGTGTGAGGATCTTCTCCATTATAAAAATTTAGTTAATAAAATTGATGCGCCATCAATTACTCAAAAGACTGAGGTTAAGCGAGTAACAACCAGGCTTTTATTAACTAAAGAATGAAGGTCTTGTCTCAAGTGGTCGACCCGTCCAGAATACTAAGGGACTGGGAGGTAGTCACTTATATACCTGGAATAGTGGGAGGAGTCAGCCAAGGCATGTCCAGACCTGTACCTAGTGGAATACACATACAGACAGGTATAACAGTGGTTTACCACAAATACCTACCAGTAACTAACGCTTGTATCGAAAAGGAAACCCGAAATGACCCGACACTGTCTCGGGTATATGATTTGACGGTGAAGGGATGGCCAGCACATGGCGACTCACTGTTGCCAGCATTCTCGACAAGGAGAGAACAGCTGTCAGTGTGCCGGGGGACCTTGATGTGTGGATCCAGAGTGGTAATTCCACCCAAGTTAAGAGCTTCATGAGGGTCATCTGGGAGGAGTAAAAATGAAAAGCTTGTGTGGTGGCCGGGAATCGATAAACAAATCGAGGACCTGACCAAGAGCTGCTCAGGATGCCAGAAAGTCCAAAATGCACCACCACAGGCCCCTCTACACCCATGGGAGTGGCCCTCATCTCCATGGCAACAGGTGCATATTGATTTTGCTGGTCCATGCATGGACTCAATGTTTTTAATAGCCATGGATGCGCACTCAAAATGTCCTCCACCACCATGGAGAAAACGATTGCAGTCCTACGGACCATTTGCCAGAACAGATTTGCTCCGACAATGGACCACAGTTTGTGCCCGAAGAGTTCCAGAGGTTCTTGAAAAAGAATGGGGTAAGGCATTACACATCCGCCCCGTATCATCCAGCCACAAATGGATTGGCTGAGAGGTTCGTACAAACCTTTAAGGAGGCAATAAAGGTTATGTACAATGACAACATTCCGCTGCAGCACAAGGTGGACAATTTCCTGTTCGCCTACCGGAATGCGACACATGCAGTCACCAACCAGGCCCCAGCCATGATGTTCTTTAACTGAAGGTTAAGATCTTGCCTGGATTTGCTCAGACCAAACGTACGAAGAGATGTTGAGAGTAAGCAATTCCAGCACATCCATGAGAAGCCAACAAGGAGCTTCAATGTAGGGCAACCAGTCTTGGCCCGCAACTACCGAACAGAAAAATGGCAGCCAGGAACGATATGCACACAGCAGGGCCCACTAATGTACACAGTGGACGTTGGGGAGAGCATCGTGAGACGCTATGCTGACCAGATCCTAGAGTCACAGGAACAAGTCAACCCCATGCCTCGCCCATACGTACCTGGTGATGAACCCGACGTACAGGTCGCATCTACCCCAGAAACAGTAGCATCGGAAGCTGATGAACCAGCCGACGACAGGGGGGCCAGAATCGCCTCCGCACCAAGAGCAAGACACTCGGGAAAGGCGCTGTCCAGAAAGGATCAGGAAGCCTCCCCAAAGACTGAATATATAAATAGACTATTTTCAGCTAATGTTCTATGTTAAATGAGTGTTATGGTACGGTTAATCTAAAAGGGGAGGAATTGTAATGTATATACCTTTAAGGGGGGGAACTATCTTTTACAGCTCCTGTATACTGCAGTACCAGCAGTGACCACACCTGTATATAGCACTGAGTAGTAATCTGTACAGATCAGTTCCAATGTGAGCCACGTTGAGTAAATACCTGTTGTACCGTTCTCCTGCAGTGTGTGTCTTATTATACACGGACACAACAATGATCACATTGGTGTTTGAGATCTGTGTGCGCAAATTAGCAGTCATGTTTTCTGCATCACAGTGACTACACACTTCAAAATGATTTAATTGGCTGTAAAGCCCTTTGAGATGTTCAGAGGTTGTGAAAGGAATTATATTAATGCAAGTCCTTTTCTTCTTTTAACTCTTCCAGCAATCCCAATGACGCTGCACCTGATTTTACCAGAGATACTTGTAAAGTTAAGCAGCAATCTGAGCTTCATCGTGTGATCCATGTACAAATAGTTATCTTGAGTTATGCAAATCTGTTTTCAACTTAATGGGCATGGTGGTAAATATAACTGGAGCACTGCAGTCTCAAAATAGGCAGAGTTATGCTTCAAGTTTAGGTAAAATTTTAAATGGGAATAATCTGACCTTCCCCCTCTCCCTCCACCCCTGTGCAATAAAAGACACGCAGGTTCCACTGGGAGGTTTAGAAGCTCACTTACCCCAACAGGCGGAGAAGCTTGGTCAGGGCAGTCACGTTTCAGGATTTCTGACCCCTTTTCGATAGAATGGATTTGGAAAAGCATTACATTTAAATGTCAGGGTTCAAAGCAATGTACTCTCAAGTTTGAAAAAAGGGCAATGAGAAAATTCTGATGGGCTGGGCACTGAAATTGTGTCCTCAAAGTCTATAGACAATATGCAATTGGTTAACTTGTCTCCGTAATTGGTAAACACTTCAAACGCATTGTGTTCAGAGGTCATTGGTGCCCCACAGAAATCGTCAGATTATGAACACTTGTAGATAAAAAAGACAGAAAACATTGAGTCGGGTTTTTAAAAAAAAACTTTGCAGCATTCTGGTTAAGAGTGTTAGAATGCAAGAGAGCAGGTAAAAGTTACTTTGTTTAAGTAAAGCAAGATAAATAACCCAGTGATTTCAGAAGTGTAGCACGTTCATTATTATGCAGAGAAGTTGTACTGATTGAACAAAGTAATCGTGGTCATAATCTATGTTCACTTGCTGTGAAGTAAAGGAGCTTAACAATTCATAACTGACCTTATCTTACAAAGTGCTTTCTTAGTCTACCTTCAAAAAGATTAGAGATGCATACACAAAAGACATGAAAATCCAGTTCATATCACACTGATGTACTACAGTTACACCCTTGGGTTACGCCATCATAGTTAGATAATGGGCAGTTCTAGGACACCCCAAACGTAAATCGCTCAAACGACATGGCTAGTACTGCTGTAACCAAGAGATTGTTTAAGGCTAGACCCAAACTTGTAACAAGGGCATTCAGGAACTGGTGAAGAATCAGAAGAGCATCAAGATTCAAACAAACAGCTTGACCGTCACAAACATGGAGACCTTGTTGGGAAAGGGGGCGGGGGGGGGAGAGAAAAGAGAGAAACTTTGAAATACTTTGCCATTCAGAGGAATTGAAGGCAGAGAATGGTCACCAAATGATTGGAAATGAGTATCAGGACATTGTGGCTTAAATTTAATAACAGAATCTAGAAAGGGTTAATGAGTACATTTCTGAATATTATTCATATGTGTCTTCCTCTTTAAAACACTGATATAATGCATTTTTGAAGATTTTCTGCACACCAAGAATGTACTTACTCCTGAAGGCAATGGGATATTATCCTGGCAATCTGATCATTTCAAATGCCACCCCATTAGAGAATTCAGTGAGGCCGCATGCCAGCTCTTTGTTCATCTGAGGCAGTGGATCTAGCAACATCGGTTCAGCCTCCTATGCTGAAAAAGAGCCAAATGATCCATTTCTGCCACTTCTATTGAATATCAGATCTACCCTGCCTGCTTGGAGAGTTCTAATGTACACTGGCCCAAGGCTAAGAGGCCCCAATATTAAATTCTGTATACAGAGTAAACAGCTGTTGGGGAGACCTGTCCCACGGTTTCAGTATATTCTTTCCCTTTAAAGTCATAGAAATTATTTTTAACTCTCAATTTATCTATCCTTTTGAAACTTCTGGTCTAGTTCATGATGCACACAATGGTTTTTTGGCCTTTTTTTTCCCCCCCATTGGTCATCTTACTTATGTTATCTCTGGAACTATGTTCTTCAATGCTGGCAATTTGTCATTGCCTTGGACATCTCCAAAGCCTTCACAAGAACATAATTAGAAGCAGGAGTAGGCCCATACGGCTCCTTGAGCCTGCTCCGCCATTCAGTAAGATCATAGCTGATCTTCGACTGCATCTCCACTTTCCCGCCCAATCCCCATATCCCTCGATTCCAAAAATCTATCTCAGCCTTGAATATACTCAACAATTCAGTATCCACAGCCCTTTGGGGAAGAGAATTCCAAAGATTCACAATCCTCAGTGAAGAAATTCTTCCTCATTTCAGTCTTAAATGGCTGACCACTTATCCTGAGATTATGCCCCCCTAGTTCTCGACTCTCCAGCCAGGGGAAACAACCTCTCAGCATCTATCCTGTCAATCCCCCCGAGAATCTTACATGTTTCAATGCTATCACCTCTCATTCTTCTAAACTCCAGAGCGTATAGGCCCCATCTATTTAACCTCTCCTCATTAGGACAACCCTCTCATCCCACGAATCTATCTAATGAACCTTCAATATGGCATTCTACATGACAAAACAAGTTACCATATGGTCACATATGAAACTTTTGTTTAAGGCTATTCATTTTCCTCTCAAATTAACTTGAGGATTCCCTAGGGCTTGGTTTTCTACACGCCCATATCAACAAATTCCATACTCATCCAATTCTAATTGCTGATTGTTCCACTCCAACATCCTTCAGATCACACGGCCTTAGTGCAGACAATACAGAGATCAGCAAATTCTGCTTGTTGTTGGGGAATAGAACCAAACATTTTAAATGTACTTTAAAAAAAACAGTAGAATAAGCGCAGTGCTGCAACAACTGACGAGAGGTGATCAAACCAATATTTATTTTATGATTCCTTGAGCAAAAGAAAAAAAAAAAATCTTGTCCACAAAACCAATGACAGGAAATATTACATTTGGATCAAAAACTACAAACACAAAAGCTGGAGTTTGATTATAATAAAGTAAAAATTTTACAGCAACTCAGAGCAAAAATATTTTAACTTGGAGGAAAAAAGGAAATGCACTAAGAAAACTCAGCAGAGCTGTAAAATAAAAGCCACAAGGTTTATTACCAATGAACTGCTGACCAATGAACACTTTAAACCATGTTCTGAGGTTACTGTGGCTCAATATTTACATAATGTATGTGTGAGCAACTGTTTCATATATCCAAGAGCATGATACGCCATGATGCAGGTACAGAAAGGGGATGCGAACAGGAGGGAAAATGTCAATACACCAGGTCATAAATTGATTAAAACTTCAGTTAAATGTCCATACTGATAGTAGAAATAGAAAACGCATCATATATTAAATGTTACAGGCAATGACATTTAATCTGTACAAAGGAACAACCAGTGCGATCGAAAAGGTCAGCTGCTAACAAGTTTTCAAACATGCGGACAAGAGTGGTGTGCAACATACAACTGTGCTATAGCTCAGATACCTTTAATAAAACAGGCCATATCTATAGGTCAATTAAAAAAAGTAGTTCCAATTACTCTTTATATCCAGGAATGTAACAAAAACAATATTTATCTTAATTTTGAAATTTCACCTCAACCAGACATTTGGCAAAAAGTACCATTTCAAATTTCAGAACAAAAAAGAGTCCAAATTTAATTCTGATGGTCTAAATCGTCGACTGGTCCAGGTTCACTTTAGTCGGTAAAGGTCCTGCCATGTCCTTTTCATCCTTGGATTTGATGATAATCAGAGAGGATGCTGGATACGGAGTTAGCTTCAATTCATTCATGAACTCCATGTCTCCGTATATGCTCAGTTTCTGTAACAGCAAGTCATACCTAGTCACTGAAAGCTTATGGATTTCTTCATTTGTCAATTCCACATGGGGATTTAAAAACATTTTTTATAAAAGGGGATTTTTTTTTTTTTTTTTTTTTAAAAAGCAGTATTTTATTCATTTATGGGTCTCAGCAGTGGCAGCAGGTTGGTGCAGCTGGTATGTCCTCACTCACCACCAGCACACCTGTGCAGGTTCCAGCAGGAGTTGCTGGCTAGCAGTCAATAGCGGGAACGTTTCACTGTCCAGGCGCACAGATGAAGAATGACTGCTCAAGCAAGGTATCAGAGGCTGCAAGCACCTATACCCTAACATGAGTCTTCATCTGCCGAACAGGAGGAGAGAAAATAAGGGAGAAAGAGAAGAGCCCTTCCTCCCAAGAGGATAATAGGACGATGTGATAAAATTGTAAAGTTACATTCAGCTCAGTGCTGGACTCAGTACCCAGCACTCACTCATCCTCCACGAATGTGTGACTGTTCAAGCTAAAGGCTGCAGATGATGCACTTCAGCTACTGGATAATTAAGTTTAAATTCATTTTCCGATCAAAAGAACTGCCAGGTACAAAGAATGTTTACAAAAACTGTAATTGTACTTTCCCAGTTTTGTCAACCTAGTTAATATCTGATTGAAATGTAACAAGTGAGTTAATGTAAATTACAAAATTAGGCTATACTGGTAAAAACCTCAACAAAAAAGCTTCAATAGAAAGATATGCAAATATCATAAGATTAACACCTGGCCTGAAAGCAGAAATGACCATGTAGTACTGTACTGTTAGTCTCAGTCTAAGGGCTGCAAAGCAGAGGCAACATACTTTCCTTTAAGGGGATACAGAACTGGGATTTTCTCATCAATGCTGCATTTCAATCAGTTCCCTTAAACCATCAGTTATAGGAACACTGCTCAGCCAGTGCATTCAATGGCAAGTGAAGGGTCAAACATTAGGAACAAAAATCAGAAGCAGGTCACTGCCAGGCACAGTTAAAACCAGAGTCAAAGTGCAACCAGTAAAAAGGTGGTGGGAAGAGAGAAGTGCACCTTGAATAAGCAAGTACAAGGAAACTTTAAAATATACACACCCATCTGAATATTATGGAAAGAGTTTTTCTTCCCCTTTGGAAGCACACTCATGCCATTTGCTCATTTCACACCCCCCACCCATTACCTCTTAAGTTGAGGGATTCCACAATTATGGAGCCTTACAGCAGAGTGAGATTTTGGCACAGTAATAAGTACTATTCTTATTCAAGGGAGTTCAACTGAGAGTTACGGTTGAGGAGTTGGCCTATAAATTGGTATATTCAAAAACATTTAAAATCCAACACTCCATACATCAGCAACTAAGCCAGCTGTGTGGGTCCTAGGCTTATGGTGTGTGACATGCAGGATGTCAGCCATCCTGGATCTTCAAAGTATCCAGAGGGAGTATGCTTGCATGGTGCCAAGTCTCTTGAAAAACTAACTGCAGGGCTTGAGGATCATCTGGAAATGCTGCTCATTGTGCAGGAGGAGAAAATGCATCTTCCAGATACTTTCCATGAGGCTTTCCCTAGCCAGATAGAAGGAACAGCAATATTTCGGCGGCACCCCTAGAATATGAAAAATAGGCAGAAACAGAGGGAATCCATGGAAGCAGAACCGTTGCAACAGATTTTTGGTACTGGAGTTGGACATGGATGGAAGTTCAGGGGCAAGTAACCAGGATCAGGTCAACGGCACACTGGTTACTCCAGGGGAATGGATAAGTTAAAGGACAGAGGTAGGGGACCCACCCAAGTAAAACTGACTAGAATAAAATTGCACTTCACCGTATTAGAACTCACCGATAATACATCTCTACCCACCTACTTTTGAGTGTTCCTACAGATAAATTATTTCACAGCAGCCAAGGAGAAGATTAAAAATCATGTAGAAAAATTGTGTTTTTTTTAAAAACTAGACTCCCTAAAATGATTGTAATGGGCTGGTAGGAGTTCAAATCACCAGGCAGAGGATGGGTTTTGCAATTACAGAAATAAATCCACTTTAAAAAAAACATGATGGAGCTCCTCTTCTATACACAACTGCAAATCACTCTGTTCCGATCTGTCTCCTCTACACCCCGACATGAGTAATGGTAAAATTCCCATCAAAAGTTCTTACTGTACTTTTCTTGTCTTAAGATGTTTGACAATTCAGCGTTGAGGGCTTCTTACAGGAGATACTACAAGGTGCCACGTGTAACAGCACCATGTGAAAAGAACGATCAAACATGGTGCAGAGCGCCAACCGCTTCCAAGTCCCCTACCCGTTTTCACATATACACTCCACAAATGCTCAACCTCCTTCAGCCTGAGTAACTACATTCAATCTGGAGGCATTTTCCTCAAAGGAGGTAGTATTAAGAAAATCACATCAGCCTTACTTCAGATGGAATGTGCTGCTCCACAGCCGTGGCAGCAGTAGCACAACAGATCCACAACAGCACCAGCACAGAGAGCACCAGGGTGGTGGTTAATATCCAGCGAGGTATCCCCGCATTCCTGAAAATAAAAACAATTAGAAAGTTTAGTAATCCTGTATTGTATAGCTCATTAGGGCTGGTGTAGGTTACTGAAAAACATGGGAACAAAAAAGCTTCTGTGAATGTATTTCTTTTGCTCTTTAGTCATTCCTTGCCTAAGGCATACAGTTTCCAGGCTTTTGCTGCGCAAGGTTGTACCGAGGCTGCAGCAAGAGCGGCCAAAGCAGGTCACCTGTCCTGCTTCCTTTCCGGTGGTGAAATACCCAGTCTCTGCGCAATGGGACAGTAGGGATTTGGCAACAGCTATGTTGCCAACTTGGAAAGTGCCCTCATACTTTCTGTATGGCACAAGGCACCATCATTTTTTCGTCTTAATTGACTCATTAAAAGGGAAACAAATTAAAGTTACAAATTTTATTTAAAGTAAAATTAATTCAACTTGTGATGTTTTACAATAGTCAATAGATCAAAAAAGTCTTGCTATAACAATTTTGTAATTATTTCTGTGCTTATACACTTTTTCTGGAAGTGGTGACTTACCCTGGGGCACAGTTTTCTAGTTATTGCCGATCATCTAGCTGCCAAAGTTCAAATCTAAGCCCAGAAAGAGAGTGCCAGTGGTCTATTCCCCATGGAGGAATCACAGCCGAGTTTGAAACAGTCTCCACCAGAGCTTAAACCTGCTACAACCTGACATCTACTCCCTTCTATTAGAAATCAGTGGACAACAATCAGAATCAGGAACCTTAGTTGATGAGTCAAGTAAATTTCAACTTGATCCTACAAGTTCAATATCACAGGAACAGAAGAACAAGAGTAGGCCATTCAGCCCCTCGAACCTGTTCCGCCATTCAATTAGATCATGGTTGATCTGGATCTTAAATCATCTACCCACCTTGATTCCGTAACCTTCAATACCCTTGCCCAACAAAAATAGGCAAGGGTTGCTCAGATGCGCCAATAAAGTTGGTAGGCATTTGGAGTGCTCGAAGAACCCGTGTTGAGCAGGCTGATCCCTCGCCCAGTTCTCCAATGCACTTCTGAATCCCTCCTCAGAGCCATTTGATGTGCGTTCGGAATACAGCAATGCTCTTTCCTGCTTATGCAACAACTCCATGGAACATTACTGGAAGATGGAGCTACCATAGCCCCTGCACACCGAATCTGATTTAAAGCAACTGGAATAGCCACACTTCCCAATCCTTGGAGCACTTGCTGAGTGCAATAACAGTGCTAGATTTTACACACTTCAGCTAGCCAAGGGCAGGGGAAAGGGCAAAGAAAGAGTAGAGAAGAGTTAGGGTAAACCACTTGGAGACACACGAGATTTCAGGGGAATGGATTGAGGAAGGGGGAGAATGCATCTCAAAAGTGAGCAGGGAACACGAGCCAATATCATTGCCCATTTTCCCAGGATTCAAATGCTGCCTCCTGTCAGAACTACATACACTGTCATCAGTGCTGTAAAGAGGGTCTCATTCTGGGATTTAATTAATTTGAGGAAAATTAAGAACCAGCAATAGGTGGCAAAACCGGTTAACTACTTACTTGAGGGCAAGTGTTCAAAATAGTTAAAAATCAATCTATCTAAAGAGACACTGACTGTTAAAACCGGGTTTGCTCATTTTATGAATCACAGGGTCTCAAGTAACTTATTTGAATTGTTGACCATCTGTGATTAATTTGCATTATACTGTGAAAAGTATATTCCCAGTAACTAGCTGCAGGAACACAATGACAGTGACCAATTCAAAAAAATACTAAGTGTGTTTCCCATAGTGCTGCCAGATAATATGCCACTTTGTAATGGCATGAGCATGATACCACATAACATTCAATGCATTACTTTGTTGGAGTTGCTGTAAGTTAATACAGTCGGACCAATCAGAGCTTATTCCTATTTGGCAAGGTTTGTAGATTGGAACATGCTTGTAAATTTTGGGTCTAGGTCTGAAAAACAGTATGCCCTTTCTAATTTGTTTAAAATACTTCTGACTGTCTGGTGTCACATACTATCAAAATTTTTATTTACAGTATGTAAAATGGATAAACAGCTCCCTGATGGAGTAGCATTAAGCAGAACGTCCCAGGTTCAATCCCTGGTTTGTCCCAAGTAAGCTGATCTCAGCCAGGATGGCTGCACAGCTGCTACAATTGGCTTTAGCATGCCTGGGCTAAGGAAGGGAAGAGTCATCTAAAGTTCCTGCTCCTGATTGTTATTCAATGACCCCATTCTGGAAAGCATTTGTATATTGATAGGATCCCCACACACTTGTACATGCTGCCAACGCTTACTGACTGGGGTCACATCATTTTCTGCTTTCAAACATGGCAACTATAATTTTCCTTAAAAGAAACTAAGAGTCAAAGGTTAGATTAGATAGGTGCCTGAAATCAATTGTAATTTGACTGATTTATGTCATCCATTCTTATACTACCAGTATGTAATTTTCAGAATAATTTTATTTAAAGCCAGAGGCTGAATTCCTGTGCACATTATATAACCCTCTACAAGCAACAATTGAGACTGACAGTGCATCACATCAATTGTCTGCCTTGATTTGTCTGAGCCACAATTCACCAAAACACCTACCTTGACAAACACTCCAAGACACTTTGGTTTTCCTGTTCATGACCCTCTTTCAAATACAACCCATTTCCATGTTCCTTTCTGAAAGCTTTTCGAGTATCATCATAAATAGCCTTGGCTATATGATCTATTGATAAACAACATGAGACACAGTTTTTAGGCACAGTCCTGACTGAAACTCTGTGCTAGTAACATTATTGTTAGAAACCTGGATGAAGGGCCAATATCCAAAGCTCAGGGTACCAAGGCTGAAGAGAGCAGGAAAGGAGACAAGGTAAACCAAGTAGTAGGTTTTAAAGACCTGATGATGGTTAGAAGTGGATGAGACTGAGGAAGGCAAGGAGATCCACAGTTTTGATCTGCAAGAGAATGAAATGAGTCTGTGATGAATCCCAATTTCAACACAGCGAGGATAGAGAAGCAAAAGAGAATGTACAGAATGGTGTGTTAGGAGGAACAAGACAGGAAAGCTCAGAGCAACAATGACCACAATAATGTCTCAGTAGAGAGAAACAAGATTGCTACACAGGCATTATAGTGGTTAGAGATGAATAAAAGAATCACCTATACGAATTCAAGCTGTGCAGAAGCGCAAGAGGGGTGCTGGAAGAACCTTTGTGGTTATGGGAGCAGTATTTCAAGTCCACAGCAGTTTTGGTGCATCATAATTAAACAACTTGCATTTATATACTTTTACCAGAGAAAAACATTCCAAGATGCTTCATATTAACTTACAGCACAGAAGGAGGTCATTCGACCCATCGTGCCTGTGCTGGCTCTTTGAAAGAGCAGTCATCCCACCTCCCCACTATTTGTCCATAACTCTAAGTTGTTTTTAATCTGTGTTTCATGTGGGGTAACTTTAGCTTTTGTTCTCATTTTTCTGCAGCTAACTTTAGAAACTTGTAACTAGAAATGAAAGTGCAAATTTTTATCTTTTCTGATTATTTCCAAAATCTACCAGAGTCATTAGTTTATGGTGACTAAATAAGTCAAATTCATGGAGGTTTTTACCCTTACGATTCCATCCCGTTTTCCAGAAAATCTGCAAATTAGTAACCTCGCCTATTATTTCTTCATGCCGTTTTCACATACCAGAGTTGTTCCAACACCATTAGCGGGATGTTCCAGTGTGTAGTTGAATGGACAGTGTAGTCCATGCCATCACTTTGGACTGGCAGCGGACAGAGCTCTGTGCATATATACTCAAACATATGCAGAAAGCATATGGTATAATCAGAAAAAAAGAGACACCAAGCTAAATGACAAGATATTAAGAGGGGTGACCAAAATCTTAGTCAAAGAAGTGGGTTTTAAGGAGGGTCTTAAAGAAGAGAGGTGGACAGGTTTAGAATGGGAATTCCAGAGCGTGGGCCCTAGATGACTGAAGGCACAGCCACCAATGGTGAGGCAAAGGGCCACAGAATCAGTGTTCAGGGAGGGGTTGTAGGGCTGGAGGAAGGTAGAGGTATGGAGTGGTGAGGCAATGAAGGATTTAAACACAAGGATGAGAATTTTAAATAAGAGTTGTTGGGGGACTGGGAGCCAACATAGGTCAACGAGGACAGGAATAATGGGCGAGCAGGACTTGGTGCCGGATAGGATACAGCTTATTTCCTCCTCCTATACCAACAAAAATAAACAAAGCTTATGGAACAGTGGGTTACATTTAATTGTACAGGGCGGAGACCAGAAAATTCAGGCAATTAGCCAAGCAAAACAGTGATCAAACTGAATGCAGACAGTGGTTTCCCATGGTTACTGCTGCACAAGTGCAGACTTGCAACATGTGGAAGAATTCTGGCATAGACTGGACTCAAATTAATCTAGGATATTGTGAAATATGCAATACAGTACAAGATTTTAAAAACTACCAAAATTATCTATACAAGGTTATGAATTTTAATTTTATTCAACCCATCAATAAAAAGCAATGTGCTACAGGAAAGTCCCATGCAAATAAAACTACATCAATGTGTGGGTCCCAATACAATTATAGTGACTACACTTTTTGGATTACAATCTACAAAACCAGCTTAGTCGTTCATGTAAACACCTCTATAATCTATTCTGGAACTCTACGATGTCCTCTTATTATATGAAGTTGTTAAGGCTCCAAAAGCCATGCGTTGGAATACCTTTAAAGTTAAAATGGTGTCCACCCCATACTCGAACATTAACACTTTAAGAGCCTTTTATTCCTGTTCTATTTATATAGCTGCAAAACACCAGTTTACAAACCAACTTGGCTGTTTTAGATTGGTGGTACCCCTAGCATCTCATTTTCAGGAGGAACTACATAGCCTCCATCGGGTACACTAGGTGAAAACAGAGCAGTAACTATATTTATGAGAAACATGAGCAGCATGATGATACTTCTCTCTTCACCACCCCCCCCCCAAAGCCTGCAGATGATGTTGCTAGGGGGCAGCATGTAGATGAGGAAGACAAGAGGCCAAGAACAGATCCTTGAGGAACTCTAGGGATGATGGTGAGCTGGCTAGCAAAAGAGGTCATTGGCAAAAATGCTCTGGCTACATACAATTGGATTGGCAAGAGTGAAACCAAGCAAGAGCAGTCCCAGCAAGCTGAACTACGAGGAGATGCATTGGAGGATGCTGTGTTTTGACCATATCAAAGGTTGCAGAGAGGTCAAAGAGGATAAGGAGGGATGGTCACAGTCACCAAGAATCTTATGCATAACTTTAGAGGGAGCCATTTCCATGCTATGGGACGGGTAGTAACCTATTTTGGAGAGATTTAAATAGGGAGGTGCAGGAGAGATGATCATGGATCAGAGAGGCGACAACACATTGAGAGAGTTTGGCGAGGAAGATGAAGTTGGTAAATGAGGCTTTAGTTTGCAAGGGAGGTTTTTTTGAGAGGCAGGGGTGGTGACAACACTCTTGAAATGGAGGGGGGGGACAATGAACAATCCCAGCTATGATCAGTTATGTCAGCACAAACCTGGGTTCACACTGGGACTGTCCTGGTCTGTAAAGTTCAAGCTGGCAGTGTATTTAGCCACAGAGTTACCAGGGTAGATAAGCGTGACTTTAAAAAATAAAAAAAAATAAAAGATGTGCCTTGCTGCTGGACTGGATCCTCCTCTGCTCAGTGTGTGGCAGCAGTATGTTGCATTTCAGATTTTTTAATCTTGGAATGCTGCAATTCAGGTTTGAATACTGTCAGCAAAACATTTAGCATTTAAACTTCTGCCTTACCACTGGGTTGGATAGCCACAACTATTTTCTGCCAAGGTAAATAAAGCCGCTTTGCCATGTACCTGAAAAATACGCCTTTTGTTATGCAACAGATATTAGTCCGGAGACTGGGAACAAAGTTTACCTGACAGTGCCTGAGAAGTTTCTTTTACATCATCTGTTTGCAGCTCAAATTGTGGAACCATAAACTGTACATCAGGCTCAGACTTAAAGGAAAGGGGAAAGAGAAATCACATTTATTATAGTTTAAAAGTTTCAACTTACAGGTAAAAACACAAAAATATTGTACATCTTCTGGAACAATGTGAAAGTCATTCATGAAATCAAAGACAGACCTGGGCAGAGGAAATTCAAAGTATTTAACTGCCAAATATTAGAGCTCACTACAAAAACCTTTGAACCCGGAGACTTCTGGCAGGTTCAGCAAACAAAAACCTTGGAACCCGGAGACTTCTGGCAGGTTCAGCAAAGTGACCATGTCATCCACGGTGATGCTGGTTCAAAAACTAATGTGACAATAATAAAACTAATCAAGTGCAAGTAGCTTTTCTACAATAGTAACCCTAAACTACAAGTTACCTAAAACATGATTTTAAAATCTAACTCTGCTCATCCCCTCATCTTCCCTCCACATTCTTGGTCCTATTTTAACTCATTTTTTCCAGTGTAATATAACCTTTATAATGTTTAATATATTATTTTGTTCGAGAAACAACTTTCAATTATTTTATGTACCATCTAGGTTTTCCTTCCTGGCTCCCACCAATCGTTTAGAAAGTGGAAGCAACTTTCAAAGAATCAGGTTTTCAACTACTGAAAGTTTTTCTACAAAGCCCATTTTCAGTCAATCAAATCACCTGACATCATACATGCCTTTAGGTCAATCGCTAAAGGGCTGTTTTGCCACGACTGATTCAAAATTTGTGTAACGGGCACTGATGTAAAAATGTCAAATACATGCTCCGATCATCAAATGCACACTTCAGTTTATGGCATTGCAAGTGTTAATTGAAACATTGCTCTCATCCAGTGCCAGAGGTAAAAAGTTTTTGAAGGATTACCCAATGGAAAATTTGTAGCAAGAGCTATGAAAGGAAGAAGTAAGAATAAGAGAGAAATCTTTAACAGTTAATTGGAGAACGAACAAATAAGCTGGTGTGTACGTATACATAATTCATGAAAAAGTGAGGGATGAGATCACTGTGCAGTTGACTAGTGTGGTTAAAAACATATACCTTCAACATTCATAGTTACTTGTACTTGGTTCATGGATCACAAACTTGAAACAATTACTTTTCAAAAGTTAGAACATAAGACATAGATTGATTTTGATTCGGGACCTAGTGATATGATTTCTGAGTTTAAATTTATAAAGTCATTCCAGCAAGAGTAGAATATTGATGCTGACAAATGTATGTGCATAAATTAGCCTCCAAGAACATTCAAGTACGCCAGGGCTACGCCTCATTGACAGCCAATCAAAGCACTGATATAGAAACCACTGAAGTGATATCACTTTTGTAGACAGTAAAGTATTGAAGGCTACACCTGAAAACTCATTAAACATCAAGATTCAACAGTGTGCCTTAGAGACAAGCAGCTCCTGGCTTCAATCCCCAGTCCACACCGAGTTAGCTGATCTAAGCCAGCGGAGAAATGAGCTACGAAGGGATTGGACAGAAAGGAGTGGGGAAGTCCTCACGCCTGGTAGCTGCTAGAAAAAGCATGTGTAGATGTCAAGTGAGGACACAATCAGGCTTAGCTGTGGTGCCCACTAAACTCACTCTAGTGTACACGACTGGTCTCACATTAACATCAGCCATTTGGGCAAGGTATCAGAGGGTTGCTGGCATCATGTAACCGTATCACAGGAAGACTTTGGGGAGATGGGGAGAAAACAGAGTGGTGCAGGTGATGGTGTGAAAATAATCAAATTTCTGATACACAACTCAAAAAACAGCCATTTTATCACATGCAAAGATTATAAATTGTCAAAGTTTTGTCATTGAAGTGTATTGTGTTTACTGTAGTTTAAAATGGCAGCCAAGGTAAAGTTTGAGTTAATTTATAGCTCAAGTGCGCTTACTCCAAGTGATTACATAAGGATATTCTGAGATTACATAAGGATATTCTGAGTGTAAAGTAGTTGGGAGGGTTTCTGGATACTCCTCTGAGCTGTGGGTGTGAAGGCAACATTTTTGTATAAAAATTTGCTACGGTATCAGAATTTAGTGGTCAACACTAATATTCTGGTAGTCAGAGGTCCTATCAATCACTTTGTTCACTTTCAGTTCTGTTATTGACTTCATTTCCATTTTTCTTCTAATTACTCTTAATATTTTCCTTCTTTCCCTTCAATCGCATTTATTTCTTTGGTGACATAATAGCTTCCCTCCCCCAACGATGCAGTGAATGTAAATTTACTAGGGAGATAGAACAGGTGGACATGACATTGGATCATTAAAAGGGGAGATATATTAAATAAACTCAGAGGAAACAAGCCCTGGTCCGGATGGATTGCATCCGCGCATTTTTAAAGCATCTAGGGAAGAGATAGCAGAGGCATTACCACACATATTTAATAATTCGTTGAAAAAGTGTAGTGCCAGAGGACTGGCGGATAGCTAACATAATACCTACATTTAAGAAGTGAGATAGAACATGCCAAGAAACTATAGACCAGTCAGCTTAACATCGGTGGTAGGAAAAATAATGGAATCCCTACTAAAGGAGAAAATAGAAAACATCTAGAAGCCAAAAATATAATAAAGAAGTCAGCATGGATTTCAAAAGGGAAAGTCTTGCTTGAACAACCTCATTGAATTTTTTGAAGAGGTAACAGAGAGCATAGATAAGGGTAATGCAGTAGATGTAACTGATCTAGATTTTTGAAAGGCCTTCGATAAGGTGTCACATAATAGACGAATGAATAAAGTCAGAGAATGCGGAGTCAGGGGACAAGGAGGTGGATAGCTAGCTGGCTTCAAGACAGAAAGCAGAGTGTTGGGGTAAAGGGTAGCTCCTCAGAGTAGCAGAAGGTGGGTAGTGGTGTTCCACAAGGAGCAGTGTTGGGACCACTGTTGTTCATAATTTATATTAACAATTTAGACTTTGGAATCAAAAACACAATTTCTAAAGTTGCGGATAACACCAAATTTATGGGAGGAGGGGGAGGGAGGAGATAGTCAATACGGAGGAGGACTGTAATAAATTACAGGAGGACATTAATAAACTTGTAGAATGGGCATATAATTGGCAAATGAATTTCAACACAGATAAATGTGAGGTATTACATTTTGGTAGGAAGAATAGGGAGGTCACTTATTACTTCGAGGGGGCGAGTCTGGGTGGGGTAGAGGAGCAAAGGGATATCGGAGTACAAATAGACAAATCACTGAAAGAAGCAACACAGGTTAACAAGGCCATAAAAAAGCAAACCAAGCGCTTGGGTTTATTTCTAGAGGGATAGAATTGACAAGTAGTGAAGTTATGCTAAACTGGTCACCATATTATAGAAAGGATATAGAGGCACTGGAGAGGGTGCAGAGAAGATTTACAAGGATGATACCAGTGATATACCTATCAATTCGTCCAATAAAAAGCGACGAGTTAGGAACGTAACTAAAGGTTTTTATTGACTAAATAACAGAGCCCACCCTCGTGGGTGATCGGGTCCAACAAGGAGGAATACCAGCCAGTCGACTACCTTTATACCTGGGCAGGTAGGTGGAGCCATGGGCGGAGTCGGAGGTGGTCAGCCCAGGTATAACAGCGCGACAAGAGGCGACCTCGTATCGTGATACAACAGTGATAACGGTGATAACAATACAACAGTGATAACTATAGTGTAACGATAAAAGTGGTTTACCACATTCACCCCTTGTTTAGATTTGAGTCCGGCGGGGTGAAGTGTACTACCAGTTCTGGTATGTCAGTCTGTCCGGAGGCCTCGTAAGCCTCTCCGATCGTCGCAGCGGCGGTGCTGCATTATCCGGTGTTAGTGCTGGTGTCTGCGTGGTCGGCGAAGGCTCGTGGGGTTCCGGCATGCCGTCTACCTGGGCTGGAATTGGGGGGGTGGTGGGGGGGGGGGGTAAAGGTGGTGTCTCCGGAGTGCCCGAGGGTGCGAGGTCTCGTAAGGAGACAGTGTCCTCCCGCCCGTCTGGGTAAGCCACGTAGGCGTACTGGGGGTTGGCGTGCAGGAGGTTCACCCTCTCGACCAGGGGGTCTGTTTTATGGGCCCTCACGTGCTTTCGCAGCAAGACGGGCCCCGGAGAGGTCAGCCAGGTTGGTAGAGTGGTTCCCGTAGTCGACTTCCTGGGGAAAACAAACATTCGTTCATGGGGGGTGGCGTTAACGGCAGTGCAAAGTAGTGACCGGATGGAGTGCAGCGCTGTCGGGAGGACTTCCTGCCAGCGGGAGGTTGGGAGGCCCTTAGACTTTAAGGCTAAGAGGACGGCCTTCCATACCGTCGCGTTCTCTCTTTCCACCTGGCCGTTCCCTCGGGGGTTGTAGCTGGTGGTCCTACTTGCTGCAATACCTCTCGCTAGTAGGAACTGACGGAGTTCCTCGCTCATGAAAGAGGAGCCCCGGTCACTATGTATATAGTTTGGGAACCCGAACAAGGCGAAGAGGTCGTTCAGGCATTTAATGACCGTGGTACTGGTCATGTCTGGGCAGGGGAAGGCAAAGGGGAAACGGGAGTACTCATCAACAATGTTGAGGAAGTACACGTTACGGTCAGAGGACGGGAGGGGCCCCTTAAAGTCGATGCTCAGGCGCTCGAAGGGGCGGGTGGCCTTGATCAGGCTTGCTCTGTCCGGCCTAAAGAAGTGCGGTTTGCACTCGGCACAGGTCTGGCAGTTCCTGGTTATGGTCCTGACCTCCTCGATGGAGTAGGGCAGGTTGCGGGCCTTAATGAAGTGGTAAAGTCTGGTGACCCCGGGGTGGCAGAGGTCGTTGTGGAGGGTCTGAAGTCTATCACTTTGCGCGCTGGCGCATGTAATTCGTGACAGAGCATCGGGGGGTTCGTTCAGCTTACCTGGCCGGTACAAGATATCATAATCGTAGGTGGAGAGCTCGATTCTCCACCTCAAGATCTTGTCATTCTTGATTTTGCCCCTCAGCTTGTTATTAAACATAAAAGCGACCGAACGTTGGTCGGTGAGGAGGGTAAATCGTTTGCCTGCCAGGTAGTGCCTCCAGCGTCGTACCGCCTCCACAATCGCCTGGGCCTCCTTCTCGACCGACGAGTGTCGGATCTCAGGGCCCTGTAGGGTCCTTGAGAAGAAGGCCACCGGTCTCCCCTCCTGGTTAAGGGTGGCAGCTAGGGCGAAGTCGGATGCATCGCTCTCGACTTGGAAGGGGATGGACTCATCCACTGCGTGCATAGTGGCCTTGGCAATGTCTCCCTTAATGAGGGAGAAGGCTGCGCACGCTTCCTCCGTAAGGGGGAAGGATGTGGACTTCATGAGGGGTCTGGCTTTGTCCGCATAATTGGGCACCCATTGGGCATAGTAGGCGAAGAGCCCCAGGGTTCTCTTCAGCGCCTTAGGGCAGTGGGGGAGGGGTAGCTCCATGAGGGGGCGCATTCTTTCGGGGTCGGGGCCGATGAGTCCGTTCTCTACTACACAGCCAAGGATGGCAAGGCGCGAGGTGTTAAACACACATTTCTCCTTATTGTAGGTGAGGTTCAGCCGTTGGGCCGTACGGAGGAATTTCTCCAGATTCACGTCATGGTCCTGCCGGTCGCGGCCGCAGATGGTGACGTTATCTAGATAGGGGAATGTGGCCTGCAGTCCGTTCTGGTCAACCATCCGGTCCATCTCCCTTTGGAAGACCGAGACCCCGTTGGTGACACCGAAGGGGACCCTAAGGAAGTGGTATAGGCGCCCATTCGCCTCGAAGGCGGTGTACTGGCGGTCCTCGGGGTGGATAGGGAGTTGGTGGTAGGCCGACTTAAGGTCGATGGTCGAGAATACGCGGTATTGTGCAATCTGATTGACCATGTCAGATATGCGGGGAAGGGGGTATGCGTCCAGCTGGGTGTATCTGTTTATGGTCTGGCTGTAGTCGATGACCAGGCGATTTTTATCGCCGGTCTTAACGACCACGACCTGGGCACGCCAGGGGCTGTTGCTCCCCTCGATGATGCCCTCCTTCAGGAGACGCTGCACCTCAGAGCTAATGAAAGCTCTGTCCCCAGCGCTGTACCGCCTGCTCTTGGTAGCGACGGGTTTGCAGTCGGGGGTGAGGTTAGCGAACAGGGAAGGTGGCGGCACCTTGAGGGTGGATAGGCTGCAGGTGTTACGCGGTGGGCGGTTTAACCTTCGCTGGTTGTCGACTGTGAGTGGGGGGAGGGGTCCACCGTATGCTAGGGTTACACTTTGGAGGTGGGATTGGAAGTCCAGCCCTAGTAGGACGGCAGCGCAGAGCTGGGGGAGGACGAGGAGTTTAAAGTTTTTATACTCTGTACCCTTAACCGACAAGGTCACAGCACAGTAGCCGCTAATGTCCGTGGCGTGGGACCTCGATGCCATCGAGATTCGGTTGCGCGTTGGCAGGACAGGGAGGGAGTAGTGGCTCACCGTGTCTGGGTGGATGAAGCTCTCCGTGCTTCCGCTGTCGAACAGGCAGGTCGTGGCGTGGCCGTTTACTTTGATGTCCATCATCGACTTGGACAGGTGGTGTGGGCGGGCTTGATCCAGAGTGACGGAGGCTAGCGTGTAGGTAAGCGAGTCGTTGTCGTCTGCGGGCGAGGCGGTCGTCGGGTCCGGGGGCCCGGTGGCAGTCGGGCGTGGTGGGTAAAATGGCGTCTCCCACGAGGTAGGACAAAATGGCGGAGAAGATGGCTGCCCCCATAACTCACATGAGACACTATTGGGGTCGGTTGCCTTGATCAAAGATGGCCGCCCCCATGACTCACGTGTGGGGATACTGGCCTCAGTTGCCGTGAAAGAAGATGGCCGCCCCCACAGTTCGCATGAGGCACTGCTGGCCTCTGAAGATCCGCTCCTGCAGGCCTTAGAGAAGTGGCCTTTCTTCCTGCAGGTTGTGCAGGTAGAGTTCCTGGCTGGGCAGCGCGACCTCGGGTGCTTCTCTTGGCCGCAAAAGAAGCAGCCGGCGGCCCGATCGCGGGTGCCCGATGTCGGAGCCGGTACCGGGGGTGGCGGGCCCGGTCGGGTCCGGGACGCCGACGCTGAGGTAGGTCCCGGGGGCGGCGCTGCGAAGGGTATTGCGGTAGGGGTCGGGGTAGGTCCCGGGGGCGGCGCTGCGAAGGGTATTGCGGTAGGGGTCGGGCCCGAGTCCCAGGGTCGCGAGCAGTACCTGGAAAACGCCTCCTGGTCCTGATGGGCCACCTCCAGGGAGAGAGCGAGGGCTTCAGCTTTGTCCAGGTCGAGGTCTTTAGCTTCAAGCAGTCTTTGCCGTGAGTAGTCGGACCGTAGGCCTTTCACAAAGGCATCGCGGATATTATCTTCCGTATTTTCAACAGCCGTCACCGCTTTAAAGTCACAGTTCCTGCCGAGTGCTCTTAGCGCCCGTAAAAATTCAGCTACAGACTCTCCTGGCTGTTGCGGGCGGGATCTTAGGAGGTGCCTGGTGTACATGTAATTTACCGGGCTGCGGTACTGCTGTTTCAGTAGGTTGATAGCGGCCTCGTACGTAGTCGTGTCCTGGATGAGTGCGTATACTCTCGGGCTCGCTTGGGCGTTCAGAAGTCTTAGTTTGGATCTCTGCGGGGCGCCGGATTCTTCCAGGTAGGATTCGAAGCAGTCCAGCCAGTGTTTGAAGTTGAGGGCTGCGTTTGCTGCCTGTGGGTTTAGATCCAGGTACGGTGGTTTGAGGGCTTGCAGCCAAGCCGGCTGGTGTGGCTGTGCTTCTGGGAGGGCTTCTGGCTGGCCAGTAGTAGACATCTTTAAAATTTAGTCAATAAAATTGATATACCTATCAATTCGTCCAATAAAAAGCGACGAGTTAGGAACGTAACTAAAGGTTTTTATTGACTAAATAACAGAGCCCACCCTCGTGGGTGATCGGGTCCAACAAGGAGGAATACCAGCCAGTCGACTACCTTTATACCTGGGCAGGTAGGTGGAGCCATGGGCGGAGTCGGAGGTGGTCAGCCCAGGTATAACAGCGCGACAAGAGGCGACCTCGTATCGTGATACAACAGTGATAACGGTGATAACAATACAACAGTGATAACTATAGTGTAACGATAAAAGTGGTTTACCACAACCAGAAATGAGGGTATACCCATCAGGAAAAATTGAACAGGCAGGGTCTCTTTGCTTGAAAAAAGGCTGAGGGGTGACCGAATAGAGGTCATTAAAACTAGGAAAGGTTTTGATAAGAGTAGAGACAGAGAGTGTTTCCACTTATGGGGAAGAGAATAACTGGAGACCATCAATATAAGACAGTCACCAACAAATCAAATAGAGAATTCAGAACAAAACTTCTTTACCCAGAGGGTGGTGAGAATGTGGAACTCACTACCACAGGGAGTAGTTGAGGCAAATAGTATAGATTCATTTAAGGGGAGGCTAGATAAGCATATGAGGGAGAAGGAAATAGAGGATTGTGCTGATAGAGTTAGATGAGGAAAGACTGGAGGAGGCTCAAGTGGAGCATAAATGCCAGCATACCTGTGGAATACTCTCCACAGAAGGCTGTAGAGGCCAAGTCACTGAATATATTTAAGAAGGAGATAGATAGATTTCTAGACACAAAAGGCATCAAGGGGTATGGAGAGAGAGCGGGAATATGGTATTGAGATAGAGGATCAGCCATGATCATATTGAATGGCGGAGCAGGCTCAAATGGTCGAATGGCCTACTCCTGCTCCTATTTTTCTATGTTTCCATGGACTGGTTGGGCCAAATGGCCTGTTTCTGTGCCGTATATCCCATGTAAATCTCCTTTCAATACATAAACCAATAATTTTGTACATTAGAGAAAAACAAAAACTACAAAAGGTGGAAATACACAGCAGATCCATCAACATCTGGGAAGAGGTTAACATTTTCCATGTAGACCCTTTGTCAGGATAGCTAAAGAATCTAATCCATAGATGTTAGCCTATCTTATTTCAGATGCTGGTGGACCTGCTGTACACTTTCATCACCATTTGCTTTTATTTGTGCACCTCATTTAATTCACCAGCGAGTGCTGAATGTGCAACACTGTTACCTGGAATACAACTACTTTGCCGTCATCAGTTTGCAGGTAGAAGGTCCACGAGGTGAAGAAGCTCTGAGCCGAATTCATTAAGTCACTGCAGAAAGCAGACATTATGCTGATGGGGTAAACAAAGTGGATTTTTGGCACCATGGACATGAGCTGTGGGAAAGAGGATAAACTGTCATGCAAAATATAACAAAATCATATACTGCAGTCAGAGTTGAAACAGAAAAGGGAACAAAGTTTATATTTAGAGATGATCACTTGTTAACAATCCCTACGTAATTGAAATTACATAACATGGCTGATACAGCATGTGTTCTAGATTAGATCTGTAGTTCTTAAATTTTTCAGGCTGGGACCCACCATCAAATTCTATGAGTCTCCCATAGCTGACAAGCTGTGGATACGGTCTTAAAAGCATTCACTGTATTCATTGTTGCTTTTCTTTTTCATATCTATACTCCCCTCTCCTCCACACCTATGAACATTATCTTTTCGCTCCCTCACCATTACTTTAAAAAAAAAATTAAGCTCTCCTGTTAGTCGCTGCAACATTTTCTCCCTTTATTAACTGTAACTTTCCCCATGAAGAGACTGTAGTCTGGGAGTCAGTCAGGGGGCAGATTGGCTGTAACACCTCATAAATCAAGGTAACAGCCAACAATCACTGTCTACAATTATAAATGAAGAATGGTCATTCAGGCAATGTACTCAAGGAAAGCAGGCACCTATAGAACTGTGTCCCAGCAATGAGGCACTTCCTTCAGGAGACAAGAAAATACAAAACTTCATTATCCTGTAATAGTGCTGAAGGAAGCCAACAGCTGCACTCCTCCTCCCCAACAAAAGATAAACAGAAACAATCTGCCCTTCCCTGCTGCATTCCAAAAAACACCTTACGCCTACAGGGCTCCTGCAAAAATGAGCCCAAAAGCAAGAGAACATCTACACACACAAAAAATCTATGGGTCCTGTTGGCAGTGGAAAAGGCTGAAATTTACCACATTATTGGGAAGCACCAATTGAAAATGTCGGCTATTCAGCTGTTATGCCTCAGTGCTTGCACACCCCATATTCTGAATTCCAAGAGTACCCCTTTGTCCACCAGCCTGCAGATGCCAACATTTATGCTGCACTCTCCAGTCAACAGTTGCAACAGGATGTCAAGCTGGTGGACCAGCAAATAATAATTTTTTTTTTTTTTTTTTTTTTTTTTTAAAAACACATTTATTGCACTTATGAGCATGCACAATGCAAGGACCTACTGCTCCCAGGCAAACAGGCTATGGGTTATGGAGGATACATTTGGATTGAAACATTTAACCCCGACAGATCAGGAACAAAAACCATGCAATCTACACACTTTTGAGGAGCTGGGGCTCAGACTTGCTCAGGAGGTAGAGAGATAGCAGGGAAGGTGGGCATCAAGACTCAAATTTGGATTGCACTATGACATGACAATTTACTTGAGGTATCAGATATGGCCATCAGCAACATTCCCTCTAATTTATTTTTGGGTACATGGCCTCTTCAATGGGCCGCTCAACCCATTCAAATTTCCACACACGCACAGTTTTTCCATTTAAAAGCAGCTGAGCGGCCTGCGCAGGACCTCTAGACCGCTGTGCAGCTTAATAGGAACATTGGCAATCAGTGTCTGCTTCTACAAGTATACCAAGTTGGATACTGTTGAGGGGGATGACTCACCAGGGGAAGGCAGCAGCAGCCAGCTTCCTGGCACCAGGGACGTTTCTGCTGCTCAGAAAGGGAGGAAAAAGAGTGGGAGAACAATAGTGGTAGGGGATTCTATCGTAAGGGGAACAGATAGGCGTTTCTGTGGCCGCAAACGTGACTCCAGGATGGTTTGTTGCCTCCCTGGGGCCAGGGTCTGGGATGTCACTGAGCGGCTACAGGGCATTCTTAAGGGGGAGGGTGAGCAGGCAGAGGTCGTGGTCCACATTGGGACCAACGACATAGGAAGGAAGGGGGATGAGGTCCTGCATCAAGAATTTAGGGAGCTAGGTAACAGATTAAAGAGCAGGACCTCGAAGGTTGTAATCTCTGGATTACTCCCAGTGCCACGTGCTAGTAAGTATAGGAATGGGAGGATAGAGCAGATGAATGCGTGGCTAAAGAGTTGGTGTAGGGGGGAGGGTTTTACTTTCCTGGATCACTGGGCCTGCTTCTGGGAAAGGTGGGACTTGTACAAGTCGGACGGGTTGCACCTGAACCAGAGCGGGACAAATATCCTTGCGGGGAGGTTTGCTAGCACTGTTGGGGGGGTTTAAACTAACTTGGCAGGGGGATGGGATACAGAGGGGAGCTGAAATAGGGGGTGATGTGCTGCCAATTATAGAGAAAAAAACAAGTCAGCTTGGTAGACAGGGCAAATATATAAGGGCAAGGCTGGATGGCATCTATTTTAATGCAAGGAGTCTTGCAAATAAGGTGGATGAACTGAAGGTGTTGATAAACACATGGGAGTATGATATTGTTGCTATCACGGAGACATGGTTGAGGGAGGGGCAAGACTGGCAGCTCAATATTCCGGGGTACAGAATCTTCAGGCGAGACAGAGGGGGAGGTATAAGAGGAGGGGGTGTCGCAATATTAATTAAGGAGTCAATTACTGCAGTAAGGAGGGATGATATATTAGCAGGTTCCTCTAATGAGGCCATATGGGTGGAGCTTAAAATCAAAAAGGGGGCAAGCACTTTGCTGGGAGTGTACTATAGGCCTCCAAACAGTCAGGGGGAGATAGAGGAACAGATATGTAGGCAAATCTCAGAGAAATATGCAAATAATAGGGTAATAATAATGGAGGATTTCAACTTCCCCAATATTAACTGGGATAGTCAGAGTGTGAAAGGCTCAGAGGGTGTAGAATTCTTAAAGTGCATCCAGGAGAGCTTTTTGAGCCAGCATGTAGAAAGTCCTACAAGAGAGGGGGCGGTACTGGACCTAATTCTAGGGAATGTGGCCGGCCAAGTGGAAAAAGTGCTAGTAGGTGAGCACTTTGGTGATAGTGACCATAATACGGTAAGATTTAAGGTGGTCATGGAAAAGGACAGGGATGGGCCGGAAATAAAGGTTCTAAATTGGGGGAAGGCCGATTTTAGTAGGATAAGGCAGGATCTGGCCAAAATGGACTGGGATCAGCTACTTGTTGGAAAATCCGCATCGGAGCAATGGGAGGCTTTCAGAAGGGAGATTGAGATCATACAATGGCAACATGTTCCCGTAAAGGTCAAGAGTGGTTCCAAAAACCACAGGGAACCTTGGATGTCAGGGGATATACGAGAATGGATTAGGAAAAAAAGGAGGGCTTTTGGTAGATACAAAAAAGGCTAAAGACAGAGGAAGCCCAAGAGGAGTACAAAAAGTGCAGAGGGATACTTAAAAAAGAAATTAGGAGATCAAGGAGGGGCCATGAAATAACACAGGCGAGCAAAATAAAGGAAAATCCTAAGATGTTTTATAAGTATATTAAGGGTAAGAGGATAACTAGGGAAAAAATAGGGCCCATTAGGGACAAAAGTGGCAATCTGTGTGTGGAGCCGGAAGATGTAGGAGGGGTTCTAAATGAATTTTTTGCATCTGTCTTCACTATGGAGAAGGACGATGTAGACATAGAAATAGGGCGGGGGGACTGCGATATGCTTGAACATATTAACATCGAGAGGGAGGAGGTATTGGCGGTTTTAGCTGGCCTAAAAATGGATAAATCCCCAGGCCCGGATGAAATGTATCCCAGGCTGCTGTGTGTGAGGCAAAGGAAGAGATTGCGGGGGCTCTAACACATATATTCAGGACCTCTCTGGCCACAGGGGATGTGCCAGAGGACTGGAGAACCGCTAATGTAGTACCATTATTCAAGAAGGGTAGTAGGGAAAAACCGGGGAACTACAGGCCAGTGAGCCTAACATCAGTGGTAGGAAAATGATTGGAAAAAATTCTGAGGGACAAAATTTGTCTCCACTTGGAGAGGCAAGGATTAATCAGGGATAGTCAACATGGCTTTGTCAAGGGAAGATCATGTCTGACTAATTTGATTGAATTTTTTGAGGGGGTGACTAGGTGTGTGGATGAGGGTAACGCAGTGGATGTGGTATACATGGATTTCAGTAAGGCCTTCGATAAAGTCCCGCACAGGAGACTGGTCAAGAAGGTAAGAGCCCATGGAATCCAGGGTGCCTTGGCACATTGGATACAAAACTGGCTTAGTGGCAGAAGGCAGAGGGTGATGGTCGAAGGTTGTTTTTGTGACTGGAAGCCTGTGGCCAGTGGGGTACCACAGGGATCGGTGCTGGGTCCCTTGCGGTTTGTGGTCTACATTAATGACTTGGATATGAATGTAAAAGGTATGATCAGTAAGTTCACGGATGATACAAAAATTGGTAGGGTGGTGAATAGCGAGGAGGGTAGCCTCAGTCTGCAGCACGATATAGATGGGTTGGTCAGATGGGCGGAACAGTGGCAAATGGAATTTAACCCGGAAAAGTGCGAGGTGATGCACTTTGGGGGGACTAACAAGGCAAGGGAATACACAATGAATGGAAAGACCCTAGGCAAGACGGAGGGTCAGAGGGATCTGGGCGTGCAAGTACACAGATCCCTGAAGGTGGCGGAACAGGTGGATAAGGTGGTAAAAAAGGCATATGGGATACTTGCCTTCATTAGCCGAGGCATTGAATATAAGAGCAAGGAGGTTATGATGGAGCTGTATAAAACACTGGTTAGGCCACAGCTGGAATACTGTGTGCAGTTCTGGTCGCCACACTACAGGAAGGATGTGATCGCGTTAGAGAGGGTGCAGAGGAGGTTCACCAGGATGTTACCAGGGCTGGAGCGCTTCAGCTATGAAGAGAGACTGGGCAGATTGGGTTTGTTTTCCTTGGAGCAGAGGAGGCTGAGGGGGGACATGATTGAGGTGTACAAAATTATGAGGGGCATAGATAGGATGGATGCGGAGGAGCTTTTTCCCTTAGTAGAGGGGTCAATAACTAGGGGGCATAGATTCAAGGTAAAGGGCAGGAGGTTTAGAGGGGATTTGAGAAAGAACTTTTTCACCCAGAGGGTGGTTGGAGTCTGGAACTCACTGCCTGAAAGGGTTGTGGAGGCAGAAACCCTCACAACATTTAAGAAGCATTTGGATGAGCATTTGAAATGCCATAGCATACAAGGCTACGGGCCAAATGCTGGAATATGGGATTAGATTAGACAGGGCTTGATGGCCGGCGCGGACACGATGGGCCGAAGGGCCTCTATCCGTGCTGTATTACTCTATGACTCTACTTGTCAAAATAATAAAGAATGGACATTTCAAGCACAGATTTATAAGTGTGGGAGAACTTCACAAAATGTGTACTTCTACATATATTTAAAATAACATTTGTGGTAGGCGAAAAGGTGCGGGGTCTAGGAGTTGGACTTTGGTGGGGGGGGGGGGGGGTAAACAGCAACGAGTGTCAGCCATAGGAGGACACTGCATCTGACAACTTTCTCTTAAAATCTGAAATGCGGTACGGAAATGTTCTGGCTGATTTTAACCACTGGGATGTGCACTGCTCTAGATGAACATTTCACCATTCTGGTTACTGGTTGTGGGTTTTGTTAAGGTGGGAGAAATCAAGTTACCTATCAGCTACCACTACTCTTATGCCAGAGATCATATCCATTTATTTTCCCTTGCCAACATTTCTGCAACTTCTGTTCATTTTTACTTCACTTCTTTCATACCTTTCCTTTTTTTAAAAATTCTCCCAAGGTCTAATTTTTCCCTTTCTCATCAGTGCATATTACACACACATGGAACACAAACACCATCACTGTTTGCAACAGGACAAAACTTCATTAATTCAAATCTTTTATTCACATAAGTTCCATTAGGATTTTGTTCTTCAGTCTTGTCTTTTTCCACCTAATTCTCTTCCATCCCTCATAATTTTACACCATGCCATATCTATTCACTTTCATTCTTCCCAATCCTAACTCTGGTGCCTATTCGATTTGTACATTCTCTCTTTTCCTATTTTTTTTCTTACCTGTTTCTGTCTCTGTTCAGCAAATGGAAGCTGGTTTTCACATCCCAAGTTGCAAGCATATTGTTCATCTTGCTGTTTATACGCTTCAGCACATGCTAAAAAGGGAATGCAAATTGTAAAAAGCATAGGACCAAAGTTAGATCCAGACTGTATATGCATCAGTCTTGTACAAAAGGTGTCCACACTGTTGTCAATGGGCTACATAGAATTCCTGAAGTCCAAGAACCTTGTCCAATTTATGCTCAATATTGTAATAAAGCTACCCCTCACATTTGATTAGTTTTATTATGGTCAGGTATTGGTTTTTGTTTAGCACCAGTGCATGAGGAGTTCAATAAATCATAATGGGTGTGTGAAATTCCATACCATGTCCACTTGAACTGAGAAAAATACCCAACTGTACAATTACAGATTTTTGCCCTTCTAAACATGAGCTGCATCTGGAGAGAATAGAGTTGTTTAACACTAGGGTAGGGTACTGGTGATTACAGATTAGCCACTGGTGGTGATGGAAGAAATTCCAGGTGAGGAATTAAACAGCATCACACAGGAAGGATATTTCACAATATTAAGTTGTACTGTCTTAAGTACATTTTTTCCCCTATATAGTGTATTTGTAGCAATACATTAAATAAATATAACACCCCCCTCGTAAACTATGATAATTTGGTCCAACTAAGTTCAGATCTGTAGTGGAGGAGGAGACGTGATGTGTGATCAGGGTACAAATTAAATCATGAATTCCAAGGGCAATTAAACACCCTAAACTAAATCCATGCAATCTATAGCCTCCATTTGACTTCCAGAGAAAGTGTTAATAGCTAAAATAAACACATGCCATATTATTACCAGAGAGCTGATTAATTTAGACTCAGAACTCTGATCCACACTATTGAAACAAACACTATTACACTGGTTAAGTCACGCAAATGTCAGGAGTGGTTTTATTACAGCAATATTACATTTTCAATAAGCACACAATAAGTAAAAACCCAAGTATTTAAGCACTAATTATGCTCAGCATGTTCTTTTCCATTCATTATGTGTCCTTTAAGTTTTACATTTTATTTCTGATTTATATATTCTAACTTTAAAAATACTTTTTATGCCTGCCACCTTCTTTCTCCTGATGCCCACCATATTTTGCAAAGTAGCACATTGTTTTAAGAAGGTGGTTTTTCATTGAAAAAAATCTGGTCAGTCAGTCAAAAGACCAGAATGTAAGAATGGCATGGTCACATCACAGATCTACAGCATGCAAAAACACAAACATGGAAGGGGCTCTGGCAAACAGGTACACTAACCATCAGCCTCAGAGTCCAACAGTACCTTGAACAAACTCACCTATGACACTGAAAACGTCAATAGCTGAGTCACACAGAATTTCCAGTGGCTTGTGTATTTGAAGAAGAGTAATAAAGACTCGTCTGTTCTCACAAGCCCTTCTGCTCTGCAACAACACTGCCAAATATCCAGAGGCTGGTAGATTGTGTGCCCATGTCTCACAAATGAATGGTAAGTGACCCACGAAAAACATTTTTTTTTTTTTTTTTTTTTATAAATAAGAGACAGGAGGCATGATTCCTCTATGGTTCAGTTGGCAAAGACAGCGTGTGACTTGAGTCACAGATTTAATTCATAAAAGCATTATTCGAATCAGCAACTACACCCCAAACATGCCCCATTTTTAATGTTATTGTTGACATGCTATTGGTTAACCAAAAATAGCTTTAGCTACAGTGAAGAAATTAGGCACCAAAAATGCTACATAAAAATGTTATATGACTGCCTGTGGCAACATAATCACTGTTTTTGTTCTGGATGTGTAAGATGGCTAGTCACCACAGTTGGTACTCAAAGAACAGAGCTCTTACCAGTGACCATTTCATGCTATTTCCTCATAATATCAGTAAGCCAAGTGGACAATGTACTGAAAGACTGGCTTATAGGTCAGTTATGTGACAATTCTGTTGTCAATGAGGCTAAACCACTTTGCATAGACAAAATGTGGAGTATAGCTTGAGAGTCAAGTCACTGAAAAAACTGCGTTACATCTCTGGCGCTGCATAACTTTCTAAATTTCACTTTTGACCTTAATGGCTGAAAAGAGCTGACTATTCGGTAGTTCTTCGTTAATGTTAAAAAATTAATTTACAAATGGATGTCACCAATCAGAGCTCTGTGCACATGTGCTTGTGTTAACTGTCTAAATGGTGATGCAGAGCTAGCAGTATAACTCAGAAGGTACCAGTTTCAAAATGGTTTTTGCAGTATAAATCTTTAAAGATGTTGGCTCGACTAGTTTTTTTTTTTTTTTAAACAATTTAAAAACTAACATGATCCACACAATTATCAGGTTCTAGTTTAGCCAAAAGTTCTGTACATCACAGCACACCGTGGCAAACCGCACAGTTCAAAGTCTTACCAGATTCACATTCATTCTTGGTTCGGTTTAAGTCAGCGCCATCATCCACGAACTGACAGATGGAGAAGAGCCTGCAGCCTCTCTGACAAGCGTAGAGTTCCTCCTCCTGCCATTGTGGGGAAAAGAAAGACAAAAATGAAAGACGTCCTTTTAAATGATACACTCAAGTGCAGAGGTCAGTGCTACCAGCAGCAATTGGTATTCAATTCTAAGATGCATTGCCCAAAGTTAAAATTGGGAAGAAAAATTGAAAAATGAAGATCCACACTTCTACAAATACTAAAACTTAACATCCGTTGATATTCGAGGCAAAAGGGGGAAAAAAAGACAAGTGTTGAAATTGCACAGGTCAGTCAGCATCCGAAAAGACTAACGTAAATTAATGCTTCCGGTATTCCGATGAAGATTACACTTGTTTAACTCAGTTTAAAGTCTCTCAAAAGACGGCACCTCTAGAGCAGGGCTTGAACCCACAACCTGCTGACTCAGAGGAGTGTGCTACTACTGAGCCACGGGGACACAAGAAATGATTCATTAGAAAACACTCAAATAAAAATGCAAACATTTCAAATTCAAACTTTTATAAGTTCGCATCTCAACCAGAAATCTTCCTGCAGTTATGCAGGTTCTTAGTGGGAGTATCATTAAAAAAAAACTGCATGAATGTTGTGCTTAAAGCAAAGGATAGTAATGCTGGGTTCATACTCAGCACAAACAGCAACCTGAACCAGGGACTTTCAACAACAACTTCTTGTATTTATATAGCACCTTTAATGTAGTAAAACATCCCACGCCGCTTTACCGGCATATATAGTCTATATATTTCAGTTACTCATAGGGTAAACTCATTGAATTATTAAAGGATTTGTATGGATTTCTTAACCAGAGTTGACAAAGATTCCAGGATGATTCCTGTTAACAGTACCTGTAATAACTTCTCTGAATATGCTTAATCAAAAAGATCAGATTACTATGGACAAAGTGTTACAGGAAACTGTGCTATGCACTGTAGATTTCTAAAGTATTCCAATGACAAAGCTGAAAATTGATTGAGCAGACATTTAAGCTTTGCAATAAAGACGAAAGGTCAGCGACCTGAAGCGTTAACTCTGTTTCTCTCTTCACAGATGCTGCCTGACCCGCTGAGTAACTCCAGCATTTTCTGTTTTTATTTCAGATTTCCAGCATCTGCAGTGTTTTCTTTATGTTTAAGCTTTGCAAGCTTGTCAGTGAAGTCTTGGACTGCTCCTCTCTTACGCCCTGCACGATACGATCCAAGAGCCAATCCTATTTGAATGATTTAACAGAACTCTTGCAGACATTTTAGAAACCTTGAGTAATTAGATTGGAGGCAATGGGACTGTTAGTATAGGCTGATTATACCCATGATCACATCACAAGAGAATCTCAAGGTAGAGTAGAACCCCATGAGATTGGTACTGATACAAGTCCATCTAGTCAAATACATCAGCAAAGCATAAAACAGCTGTAGAAGAATATTTGATATGCTGATCAGCTGGCTTGGGAAAAGGTTAAGAACTAGTTTGCAAATGAGTTGGTTGTTAAACTGTTAACATATTGAGCAAGATAACAGGTGCTTGAAAGAAAAGTGTCAATGGCTTAGTGCAAAATGCAAGGCCTGTTGGGATACTGGGCAACACAGATTAGGAAGTCCCAGGTTCGATCCCTGGTTTGTACTGAGTTAAATAGTCTCAGACAGGACAACAGTGGTTTACAGTAGGGAAAAGGAAAATTATCCAATGTTCAAATTCAATTGCAATCCAATGACTTCTGATGGAAGCCTGCTTGTGGATGTCAGGTGAGAAAATGATTGCGTTTAGATGATGCCCTCCACGGCCAAATAAACTGCCTGCTTGCCATTAAAGATTATGCAAATGATGGACACTTGGATGAGGAGTCAAAGGCTGTGAATCACAGCCCAGGACAAGTCAGCATCTGCACGAAAAAGGGGAGTGGGAGAGAAAACTTACTAACCAAGGGAAGTCAATTGTGCAAGAAGAATGCAAGCATGAGGCAATGAAATAAGAAAATGGAAAGGATTTAGAACAAAGTACTTCATCACAAACTTATCATGCAAATTTTAATTCTCAGTGGAATTTTATGTACAGAAAATACAGGCTATAAGCAATCAAATCCTAGTCACATTAGAGCCAGACACGAAGTCATGATTCACTGTAATTCAATCCTGAAAATGCACAGCACTTCAAGCATGCCTAATCATAGTCCAGTATTGCCTGAACTCAAGATACAGCATTTTGGTGCTACTGCTGACTATAAATCAAGTCTTCTGGCATAAGAATTTTACTAAAAGAATTACACAGCTGGCTTTACCTGGGTCACAAAACACACAACCCCACCTGATGGACTGAACTGTGAAAAGCTTGGAAAACAGACCTACTCTTGCCTGGAAACATGCAACTAAGTGCAAACTGTTCATCGGTAATGATTTTTTATTCCTACTTTCTGGAAAGGCAGGAAGAAACTATTTATAGCCAGAGAGAGATAATTGAGATCAACTAAAAAAGGAACAAAAAAGGAGGGAACTTTACGACGACAGGACTGGTTAGAGTTTAATTAAATGCACAATTCATATAAATTTCATTAAAAAGTGAATGTTTTTTCCTTCTAACTCTGAAATTAGTTCCATGGGCCTCAATTTTAAGGATAAATAATATAGCAATTGTTAAAATAAGCTGGGAGGGGGGAGTGAGTGAGTATGCTGTCAGTTTTGAACCCAAGTTCAAATACAGCCAGACTGATGGGATGAAAGTCTCAGATGTCTGATAGTTGCAAGGGTCCCATGTAAAATGAGTTTGGACAATCTCAATGCACTTTGTAGTGAATGTAAACATACAGCAGAAAACTGTCCCTAATTCGGCACTAATTGGCAATCATACAAGAGGCTGGTGCGAGCAGTGGAAAAAATGTCACACTGGTGCAGTAGAAGGTGCTTTGTGACTGGGGCTGAGCTGTTGTGGAATGTTTGCTTTATGGCAAACATTTAAAGAAATAATTAATAATTCTCAACAAATATACATCCCCTTGAGGAATAAAAACACCACAGGGAAAATGGTCCAACCATGGCGAACAAGAGAAATTAAAGATAGTATTAGATTAAAGGAAGAGGCTTATAATGTTGCCGAAAAGAGTAGTAAGCCTAAGGATTGGGAGGATTTTAGAATTCAGCAAAGGAGGACCAAGAAATTGATAAAGAAAGGGAAAACAGAATACGAGAGTAAACTAGCAAGAGACATAAAAACCAGACTGTAAAAGCTTCTTATAGGTATGTAAAAAAGGAAAAGATTAGTGAAAGTAAATGTGGGTCCCTTACAGGCCGAGACAGGAGAAATTATAATGGGGAATAAGGAAATGGCAGAGAAATTAAACAAATACTTTGTGTCTGTCTTCACAGAAGGCGCAAAAAACCTCCCAGAAATAGTGGAGAACCAAGGGTCCAACAAGAATGAGGAACTAAAAGAAATGGGTAAAAAAAAAATAGTACTGGAGAAATTAATGGGACTGAAAGCTAATAAATCCCCTGGACCTGATGGCCTACAGCCTAGGGTTTTTAAAAAGAGGTGGCTAGAGAGATAGTGGATGCATTGGTTGTCATCTTCCAAAATTCCATAGATTCTAGAACAGTTCCCGTGAATTGGAAGGTAGCAAATGTAACCCCGCTATTTAAGGAGGGAAGAGAGAAAACGGGGAACTAGACCAGTTAGCCTGACATTAGTAGGGAAAATGCTAGAATCTATTATTAAGAACGTGGTAACACGGCACTTAGAAAATAATAATAGGATTAGGCAGAGTCAAACATGGATTTATGAAAGGGAAATCATATTTGACGAATACGTTAGCGTTTTCTGAGGTTGTAACTAGCAGAACAGATAAAGGGGAACCAGTGGATGTGGTGTATTTGAATTTTCAGAAAGCATTCAATAAGGTGCCACAGAGATTAAACTAAATTAGGGCTCATGGGATTGAGGGTAATACACTAGCATGGATTGAGGACTGGTTAACGGACAGAAAACAGAGTAGGAATAACGGGTCATTTTCAGGTTGGCAGGCTGTGACTAGTGGGGTACCGCAAGGAATCAGTACTTGGGCCTCAACTATTCACAATCTAGATCAATGATTTGGATGAGGGGACTAAATGTAATATATCCAAGTTTGTTGATGATACAAAGCTAAGTGGGAATGCAAGTTGTGAGGAGGATGTAAAGAGGCTTCAAGTTGATAGACAGGCTAAGTGAGTGGGCAAGAACATAGCAAATTGAATATAATGTGGAGAAATGTGAAGTTATCCAATTTGGTAGGAAAAATAGAAAAGCAGAGTACTTTTTTAAATGGTGAGAGATTGGGAAATGTTGGTGTTCAGAGGAACCTGGATGTCCTTGTACACAAATCACAAAGTTAATATGCGGGTACAGCAAGCAATTAGGAAAGCAAATGGTAGGTTGGCTTTTATTACAAGAGGATTTGAGTATACTCCCCCATCCCAGGAATCAGTCTGGTGAATCTTCGCTGCACTCCTTCCATGGCAAGAACATCCTTCCTCAGATAAGGCGACCAAAACTACACACAATACTCAAGATGTGGTCTCACCAAAACCCTGTACAACTGCAGCAAGACATCCTTGCTCCTGTACTCGAATCCACTCGCTATGAAGGCCAACATACCATTTGCCTTCTTAACCGCCTGCTGCACCTGCATGCTTACCTTCAGCGACTGGTGCACAAGGACACCCAGGTCTCGTTGCACCTCCACTTCTCCCAATCTATTGCCGTTCAGATAATAATCTGCCTTCCTGTTTTTGCCACCAAAGTAGATAACCTCGCATTTATCCACATTATACTGCATCTGCCCAATCACCCAACCTGTCCAAATCATACTGGAGCTTCTCGGCATCCTCCTCACAGCACACACGCCCACCTAGCTTTGTAAAGTTGGAGATATTACATCTAGTTCCCTCGTCTAGATCATTAATATATATTGTGAATAGCTGGGGTCCTAGGACCGATCCTTGCGGTACCCCACTAGTCACTGCCTGCCACTCGGAAAAAGACCCGTTTATTCCAACTCTTTGCTTCCTGTCTGCCAACCAGTTCTCTATCCAAGTCAGTAGCTTACCCCCAATCCCATGTGCTTTAACTCCATACGCTAATCTCTTATGCGGGACCTTATCGAAAGCCTTCTGAAAATCCAAATACACCACATCCACTGGTTCTCCCTTATCTATTCTACCAGTTACATCCTCAAAAAATTCCAGTAGATTAGTCAAGCACAATTTACCTTTTGTAAATCCATGTTGACTTTGTCCGATCCTGTCACTGTTTTCCAAGTGCTCTGCTATTACATCTTTTATAATGGACTCTTAGCATTTTCCCCACTACCGATGTCAGGCTTACTGGTCTATAATTCCCCATTTTCTCTCTACCACCCTTTTTTGAACAGTGGGGTTACATTAGCTACCCTCCAATCCATGGGAACTGTTCTAGAGTCTATAGAATTTTGGAAGATGACCAGCAATGCATCTACTATTTCTAGGGCCACTTCCTTAAGTACCCTAGGATGTAGATTATCAGGCCCTGGGGATTTATCTGCCTTCAATCCCGTCAATTTCCCTAACACCATTGCCCTACAAATACTGATTTCATTCAGTTCCTCCCTCTCATTAGACCCTATGTTCCCCAACATCTCTGGGAAGTTATTTGTGTCCTCCTTTGTGAAGACAGAACCAAAGTATGTATTTAATTGGTCAGCCATTTCTTTGTTCCCCATTATAAATTCCCCTGATTCTGACTGCAAGGGACCTACGCTTGACTTCACCAATCTTTTTCTCTTCACATATCTATAGAAGCTTTTACAGTTAGTTTTTATGTTCCCTGCAAGCTTACTCATACTCTATTTTCCCTCTCTTAATTAATCCCTTTGTCCTCCTTTGCTGAATCCTAAACTGCTCCCAATCCTCAGGTTTGCTGCTTTTTCTGGCCAATTTATATGTCCTCTCCTTGGATCTTATGCTATCCCTAATTTCCCTAGTTGGCCACGGTTGAGTCACCTTTTTTGTTTTATTTTTATGCCAAACAGGGATGAACAAATTCTGTAGTTCATCCATGCGATTTTTAAATGTTTGCCATTGCCTATCCACCGTCAACCCGTTCCCCAATCCATCCTACCCAACTCGTGCCTCATACCATGTTCTTAATAGGGGAGCTTTTTTCTGCATCTGGCTGGAAATTGCTTGATGCTGATACTAGGTGCCTGAAATAGGAAGAGTTTCATTCCCCAACACCAACATCCCTGATCTTGATGAGCATAAAATGAGAAAATGTCTTCATTTCTATTATGTTTCCTGCATTATCGATAGTGAAGTTGTATTTGAAAGTTCCTTTTATGGTAAATAATTATGGCTGTACAATGCACCTTTAAGGGCAAATTACTGTTGGATATTGCCTGTAGGAGAACAGTCTTGTGCTCTGCAGCTTTACAATTCTCAGTAATTGTTACGATCCTATAAAAAGGTTCAGCTCTTTTACTTTGCATATTATGATTTTTTGTTAGTTTTCTACCCTCAATCAGTAGCACATAAATTGAGCAGCTTCTGAGGATTGAGCCTATTTTAATTGGACCAGTGGGGGGTGGCACTGGAAACCTCGGTCACCTGCCAGAATCAGTACCACAAGTGCCCCCTCAGGATTGAGTCATCTTTTAATAACAGAATTCTTGAATTTCCTCCCCTCCTTTCCTGAAGGCACTCATTTGTGTTAGTGTATGATTGCATGCACATCGGCAGCACTGCTGTACCTCACCCAAGTTGTCAGTCTTCATACAGAAGCGTAAACATCAACTGTCACCAGGTTATTTGACAATAGGTCAGAGTGGAACAGTTCACAGCCAGGATCCAATCACACATACCATGAAATTTGAATCACAAGATCCGAAACAGAACAGACACCCTGGCTGATTTCCCTATCACCACCACCACCCCTCCCCTTTGTTCGTAGGGGCACAGAGAACAATTGTAGCCTCTCCCCAATTATCATCCTGGTTAAAATTAGCTAACTCAGCACAGATCAGGATCAAACCAGTGCTGCCAAGGACTGAAACTAACATACTTACTGATAGCTCTCCTGGTTTACCTGGAGCTTCAAATTCAAGAAATTATTCAGGTGCTATAAACACACAGAAATTCTATGCTAAAAGTAGACAAAAACACTGTTCCACTGTGTTGTACTTTTGTAGCCAAGCATGTAAATTGCAACAAATTTCAAATTACTCAAGCTCCTTGCCTCACAAAGACCACAGTCAAGTTCATTACAATTGCATGGTTACTTAGAATGGAGTAAGAGGAAATAGAACTTCCTGCAGCTTTTCACATTACTGTAAACATTTTGATAATCCAATCCACCCCAAGTATGGAAGCAACACAGTGTGCAGAAACATGGTGGAAAGTCTAGAGGTTGCCATCACTCTGTCTTGGAACTAACTGGTTAATTACGCTTTGAAAACTCAAGTTTGGCATTACCTGCAAAAGACAAGGCTGAAGCGGTTGCAACCATCTTCAGCCAGAAGTGCCGAGTGGATGATCCATATCGGCCTCCTCCTGAGGTCTCCATCATCACAGAACCCAGTTTTCAGCCAATTCGATTCACTCCACATGATATCAAGAAGTGGCTGAGCGCACTGGATACTGTAAAGGCTATGGGCCCTGACAACATCCCAGCTGTCATGCTGAAGACGTGTGCTCCAGAACTAGCCGCGCCTCTAGCCAAACTGTTCCAGTACAGCTACAACACTGGCATCTACCCGACAATGTGGAAAACTGCCCGGGTATGTCCTGTCCACAAAAAGCAGGACAAATCCAATCCGGCCAATTACCGCCCCATCAGTCTACTCTCAATCAGCAGCAAAATGATGGAAGGTGTCGCCGACAGGGCTATCAAGCGGCACTTACTCACCAACAACCCGCTCAACAATGCTCCAGGACCACTTGGCTCCAGACCTCATTACAACCTTGGTCCAAACATGGACAAAAGAGCTGAATTCCAGAGGTGAGGGGAGAATGACTGCATCATGGCAACATTTGACAGTGTGGTGTCAAGAAACCCTAGGAAAATTGAAGTCGATGGAAGTCAGGGGGAAAGCTCTCCACTGGCTGGAGTCATACCTGCACAAAGGAAGATGGTTGTGGATGTTGGAGGTCAATCATCTCAGCCCCAGGACACTGCTGCAGGAGTTCCTCAGGGCAGTGTCCTAGGCAACCATCTTCAGCTGCTTCATAGATAGAAACATAGAAAAATAGGAGCAGGAGTAGGCCTTTCGAGCCTGCTCCACCATTCAATATGATTATGGCCAATCCTCTAGCTCAATACCGTATTCCCGCTCTCTCCCCATACACCTTGATGCCTTGTGCCTAGAAATCTATCTAGCTCTTTCTTAAATATATTCAGTGACTTGGCCTCCACAGCCTTCTGTGGTAGAGAATTCCACAGGTTCACCACACTCTGAGTGAAGAAATTTCTCATCTCAGTCCGAAATGTCCTACCTTGTATCCTGAGACTGTGACCCCTCGTTCTAGACCCCCCCAGCCAGGGGAAACATCCTCCCTGCATCCAGTCTGTCAGAATTTTATACATTTCAATTAGATCCCCTCTCATTCTTCCAAACTCTGGTGAATATTTTCTAAGTGTCCTGTTATCACATCCTTTATAATACTCTAGCATTTCCCCTACTACTGATGTTAGGCTAACTGGTCTGTAGTTCCTGGTTTTATTCTCTCCCTCCTTTTTTAAATAGTATTTAAATAATGACCTTCCCTCCATCATAAGGTCAGAAGTGGAGATGTTCACTGACAATTGCAGTGTTCAGTTCCATTCGCAACTCCTCAGATAATGAAGTAGTCCATGCCCACATGCAGCAAGACCTGGACGACATTCAGTCTTGGGCTGATGTGTGGGGCGAATGGTACTTGCCACTTAAGTGCCAGGCAATGACTATCTCCAACAAGCGAGAGTCTAATCACCTCCCCTTGACATTAAACGGCATTACCATCGCCGAATCCCCACCATCAACATCCTGGGGGTAATCTTTGACCAGAAACTTAGCTGGACCAGCCACATAAATACTGTGGCAACAAGAGCCGGTCAGAGGCTGGGTATTCTGCAGCGAGTGTCTCACCTCCTGGCTCCCCAAAGCCTTTCCACCATCTACAAGGCACAGTCAGGAGTGCGATGGAATACTCTCCACTTGCCTGGATGAGGGCAGCTCCAACAACACAAGAAGCTCGACACCATCCAGGGCAAAGCAGCCCACTTGATTGGCACCTCATCCACCAACTCAAACATTCACTCACTCCACCACCAGTGCACCGTGGCTGCAGTGTGTACCATCTACAAGATGCACTGCAGCAACTCGCCATGGCTTCTTCAGCAGCACCTCCCAAACCCACAACCTTTACCACCTAGAAGAACAAGGGCAGCAGGCGCATGGGAACACCATCGCCTCCAAGTTCCCCTCCCCAAGTTACACACCATCCGGACTTGGAAATATATCGCCGTTTCTCCCTCCCTAACAGTACTATGGGAGTACCTTCACCATATGGACTGCAGTGGTTCAAGAAGGCAGCTCACCACCACCTACTCGAGGGCAATTAGGGATGGGCAATAAATGCTGACCTTGCCAGCAACACCCACATCCCATGAACAAATTTTTTAAAAACCTAATACCATTTATCCCACCTTCTCTCCTTTTTTCCCCCCAACTGGGTCGAATCATACTTCCTGGAACATGCGCAAGTCTTCTGATTTCAAGATTAAATCCAAATACCTCACAAAATGGAGTTGCAAAACTGCTGTTAAACCCATTAAATGCAGAATCAACATTCTGTAGCTCAAGTGCGACACATGCAACAAATTTTCTTGTTTGAGGCAAGGAGCACTTCATCTACTCTCCAAATCAATGTGCAGTACTAATGTAGTATGCACCTTACATGATGCAGGCAATTACAGAAGAGCTGAAAAATATTCTCTAGGGGAAGGTGACACTGAGAATGCAACTAATGATGCACATCAACTCTTTTTTCATATTATACTAAATGAAGTAAGCATTTATTATTTAAAATAATTAATTTGGTCCTTACAAATTTAAAAATCAGACAAACTCTTTTGAAAACAGAAAATTTGGGATTTACTGTTTATTTTTGACCCAAAAACCACACATTTGCTTGCAACTGATGTTTCATAACTTATTTTCCAAAAGGCACAACTATGGGTCGTGACCCTTCACCTAGATTTCTCAATAAAAATACTATGACAGCACAATAATAGCAATGTCACAAACCAGCTTAAATTTTCCTGAACAACTACAAACTTCAATATTTACCTTTAAAATATACAGAATATAAACACAGTATTTCACAGCCTGTGCCAATTGTTTGGCCAGCTTCACAAAGATATCAATATTTATGCATAGCTATGACACATGCTTTGTCTCAAACTTCAACATATAGCTGATGTTTTGGTCAACCAGGTTTCTGATACACACTTAAACCCATCACTATAGTTAAACCCATCACTATATTTAAAAGTCTCCAAAACAAGCTATTGAGATATCCATACAAGTACAGCTTCTCTTGGGCAGTGTAGGGTTAAATCCAGAGTGTTTAAGCACAGGTTGGCTTAAAGTGTGTAACGTGTACTTCTGGAGCATTACCAAGTAAAACCACAAATCTATTAGCACAGGGCACAGGAAAGTAATTGCACTAATTGACTCTCAGAATTTGAATAAGTTGCTGGAAGCATTAAATTATGATTTGCACATTTTTTTTCATAGTTCACAAAAAAAATGGTATTGCAAAAATACACAATTTCTATCTTGTGGGAAATTGAATTCAGACCTCCACTGATAACTCACAATGCAAAAATGGCATTAAAAACGTTGACTCTTCCTGGAGATATATGAGTCCATTTTTTTGCAACACCTTTTGGTATTTTCGTAACTTCAAGGGGACAATAATACATTTATTTCAGATTAAAACACAAGTGACATGCAGTGAATAGATATCAATGCCTTGTGTACATGAGATAAATCTAGAGTCATGATTCAGTGACTGATGAATTAAACCAATTTCACAAGTAAACATCTGCTAATGACGATACATCAGATAGGGGGAAAACTGGCTGTTATCTCAAAAATTATATATAATTCAATTTGCTATATATAGCAAATCGAAAGCACATTTATTACTCAATAAACCTACAGCGATAGAACGGTCAACAGGACAGAAAATAAATTAAACTACAAGAACGTTTTTTGTAAAGCGACTTCAAGGTTCAGATTACAGTTAAAAATCATTCCCGTCTCGATCTCATGAGTTACAGTACAATAACTACTCAGCTCGTTATTACCTCAACCATTCTGAGGTTAATTATTTCTCTGTAACCAGCCTCGTAGTGCGGCCTTTTTTGACACTTCATGGGATCCATCGACTCAAATTTTAACAAACAGAACGCGTTTTTTAATTGTTTGGATCACAGAAGCTACCTGCGTTGTTAAAGTGAAACCCAAACAGGATAACAATTAGAAATAACAATACACAGTGACAGACTTTTTTAAAAAAAACACAGGCCCCGGCCTTTGGCTCAGCTGCTCCAAGCAAGCAAGCAAGCAAGCCCGCTTCGCCCGCCGGCCGGTCCCTACCTTCGGATAAGTGTGCAGGGTGTAAGTCATCTCGCAGGTTCTTTGACACGACGCCGTGTCGCCCAAAACTGCCTCGAATGCATCGGAAGCCAGTGACACGGTGAAGAAGGAACACAGGCCGAGTCCGACAGCCAGACCAAGACTGAAAGCAGAGCCGCGTCGAGCGCAGCCTCCAGCTGCCGCCGCCATCTTCCGTCTGTTTGTTGTGATCCGTAGTCACCGCCTCACGTCACCTAACTGCGCCTACGCTCCAACACCCACATACATTTTTATCCTCAGTCTTTTTATACAACTTCCGCCTTCACTATAATCGCATCGAGTTACAATCCGAACACTTGCTATCGCGATTGTGTTATTTATATACTTTTTTAAAATCAGCAATAATACCGGAAGCTGCTGTCTGGTCTGGCGCAAGGGGGGCCGGGAATTGTAGTTGTTGCTCAGGTTACTACAGCTCCCAGAATGCAGCGGTAAAGAGGCGCGGGAAGCGGGAGCCAACCTTTTACCCCGAGACTGCCTCTCTTTGCAACACAAGTCGGTTGGACTAGATTTCTGATTCGTCCCATTGGCAGCACGGTGGCATAGTGCTTAGCACTGTTGCCTCACAGCGCCAGGGACCCGGGTTCAAATCCGGCCTCGGGTGACTGTGTGGAGTTTGCATATTCTCCCTGTGTTTGCGTGGGTTTTCTCCTGGTGCTCTGGTTTCCTCCCACAGTCCAAAGATGTGCGGGTTAGGTTGATTGGCCATGATAAAAATTGGCCCTTAGTGTTAGGGGGGATTAAATACGTGGGGTTACGGGGATAGGGCTTGGGTGGGATGGCTGTCGGTGTAGGGACCGGGTGCTAGGGTTTGGATGATCAGCCATGATCTCGTTGAATGGCGGAGCAGGCTCGAAGGGCCGAATGGCCTACTCTTGCTCCTAGTTTCGATGGAGGACAAGACACCCACAACAGTTTACAGTAACAAGATGCTGGAAATCTGAAATAACAACTGGAAGTGTTGGAAACACTCAGCAGGTTAGGCAGCATCGAAGAGAGGAGAAACATTTCTCCTCTCTTCGATGGTACGTGTTGCAGCACTTTCTGTTGTTATTACACACAACAGTTTGTCTGGAATGTGTCATTTGATATTGTTGCTGTAGAGTAGCTCAAGGTCTCTGCAATGTGTAACTTGATCCTTCTTCTTAGGCAGTCCCTCAGAACCGAGGATGACTTGCTTCCACATTTAAAATGAGTTTGCAGGTGACTGATGAGTCCAATGTGGGACCTACAGCCTCTGTCACAGGTGGGGCAGACGGTGGTTGAAGAGGCGGGTGGGTGGGGTGCTTGGGTTAACGTGCGCTGCCTGCACTTGGCTTCCGCTTGCTCTCGGCGAAGAGACTCGAGGTGTTCGGCGCCTTCCTGGATGCTTCTCCTCCACTTTGTGCGGTCTTGGGCCAGGGATTCCCAGGTGTCGGTGGGGTGTTACACTTTTTCAAGGAGGCTTTGCGGGTGTCCTTGAAGCGTTTCCTCTGCCCACCTGGGGCTCTCTTGCTGTGCCGGAGCTCCGAGTACAGCGCTTGTTTTGGGAGTCTCATATTGGGCATACGGACAATGTGACCCGTCATTGTCAGGCAGGCTAATGAGTGGACAGTGGCAACACTACTGCTTTCAGAGGACAGACAGCGCTCACACTCCCGGGTTAGGAGCACGCACAGTGCTCACACTGCCGAGTTCAGAGACTGCACAGCGCCCACACTGCTGAGTTCAGGGAACGCACAGCGCACACACTGCCGAGTTCAGGGAACGCACAGCGCCCACACTGCCGAGTTCAGGGAACGCACGGCGCACACACTGCCGAGTTCAGAGAACGCACAGCGCCCAAACTTCCTGTTAAGTCCGTGAATGATTGAGACACGGACCAGCAGGAGTGAAAACAAACAAGTCTTTACTGGTGGAAGTCAATAGTGAAAACTAACAAACAGAGGCTCTCTAGCGCCTTTTATACAGGGGTGGTCACTGCCGGTACTGCAGTCTGAGACCAGTTATTCTCTTAAAGGTACATACACAACAATTCCTCCCCTTTTAGATAAACAGTACATAACATTCATTTAACAACTAAATGATAACTAGTTACAATCACAATTACTGTTGCTAGATACATTGGTTAAGTTTAAGCAATTATAAGTTCAGTCTTTGAGGAGGCTTCCTGATTCTGTCTGGATAACGCCTCTTTGGGGTATCAGGTTCTTCTGGCAATGTTGCGTCGGGATCAATGTCTTTGGTTCATCTGCTTCCAATATTACCGGTTCTGCGGTAGCTGCAATTGGAACGTCAATTTCATTACCAGGTGTATCAGATCGTGGTGTGGAGTTGACGTTTTCCAGTGACTCTAGAATCTGGTCAGCATGGCGTCTTACAATGCTCTCCCCAACGTCCACGGTATACATGAGAGGTCATTGTCGTGTACAAATCGTTCCTGGCTGCCATTTCTCAGTGCGGTAGTCCCGGGCCAAAACTGGTTGACCTATCTTGAAACTCCTGGTCGGCCTTTCATTCATATTCTGAAACTGCCTGTTCTCCACATCTCTTCGGACGTTTGGCTTAACCAAATCCAAGCGGCATCGTAGTCTTCGATTGAAGAACATCATGGCTGGAGTTTGGTTGGTAACCGCATGTGTCGCATTCCGGTAGGCAAACAAGAAGTTGTCCACCTTGTGTTGTAGGGGTATATCTTCATTACACATTGCCTTGATAGCCTTCTTGAAAGTTTGGACAAACCTCTCAGCCAATCCATTAGTGGCTGGATGATATGGGGCAGATGTGTAATGCTTAACGCCATTGTTCTTTAAGAACCTCCGGAACTCTTCAGACACAAACTGTGGTCCATTGTCAGAGCAAATCTGTTCAGGCAGCCCATTCCTGGCGAATATGGTTCGCAAAACTGTGATAGTTTTTTCCGTGGTGGTTGAGGACATTTTTATTACCTCTGGCCACTTTGAATGTGCATCCACCGCAATTAAAAACATCGAGTCCATGAAGGGACCAGCAAAATCAATGTGCACCCGTTGCCATGGAGATGAGGGCCACTCCCATGGATGCAGAGGAGCTTGTGGTGGGGCGTTTTGGCACTTCTGGCATCCTGCACAGCTCTTGGTCATCTCTTCGATTTCTCTATCGATTCCCGGCCACCACACAAACGCTCTGGCTAAGTTCTTCATTTTTACCCCACCCAGATGACCCTCATGAAGCTCATTGAGTACTCTATCTTCAACGTAGGTGGAATTACTACTCTGGATCCACACATCAAGGTCCCTCTGCACACTGACAGCTGTTCTCTTCTCGGCGAGAATGCTGGCAGCAGTGGTTCACCATGTGCTGGCCATCCCTTCACCGTTAAATCATAGACCCGTGATAGTGTCTGGTCATTCCGTCTTTCGTTTTCTATGTTTGCATTCGTCACGGAGACATTCGACTATGGTCGAGTGGAATAACTCCATTGGATCCACTGCAAGGTCTTCTTCTTCCACCGTCGGCAACGGTAGGCATGACAATCCATCAGCATTTCCATGCTGTTTAGTTCCTTTGTACTCGATGTCATATTGGTGTGCCCCTAGGAAAAGGGACCATCTCTGCAGCCGTTGTGCCGTCATTATCGGTACACCCTTCTGAGGGTTGAAAATGGAGACAAGAGGTTGATGATCGGTTAGTAGAGTAAATTTTTGACCGTGCAGGTAGTGATTGAACTTCTTCACCCCCCACACTAGGCTGAGGGCCTCTCTGTCAATCTGAGCGTAGTTACGCTCGGCAGAAGTTAACGAGCGTGACGCAAAAGCTATCGGCCTCTCTAACCCATCAAGGAACTTATGTGACAGTACCGCCCCAATGCCATAGGGAGACGCATCACACGCCAGTCTGATCGGCAGTGCTGGGTTGTAGTGAGCCAATACTTCCCTTGAAGTGATTAAGTCCTTACTCTTCTGAAAAGCACGCTTACAATCATCGCTCCATTTCCATGCTACCCCCGTTCGTAGCAGGGCGTTCAGTGGGTGCAAAATTGTCGACAAATTCGGCAAAAACTTATGATAGTAATTCACCAATCCGAGGAATGACCTCAGTTGCGACACATTTTCAGGCGCTGGGGCCTTAACAACCGCTTCAATTTTGTCAGGGGACTTATGTAACCCCTCTTCATCAATCACGTGGCCACAATACGATATCTGTTTCTTAAAAAATTCGCACTTGGGGCGGTTGGCTCGCAGCCCATGTTCCCGTAGTCTAGTGAGCACCTATTCTCGGTTGTTAAGGTGTTCACTGTCATCTTCACCTGTTACAAGGATGTCGTCCAAGTAACACTGAGTCCCCGGAATCCCTTGCAGGGCTTGTTCCATCGCTCTTTGCCATATCGCCAGAGCTGATGCTACTCCGAATACCAATCGATGATACTGGTAAAGACCTTTGTGAGTGTTTATCGTGAGATACTTCCTAGAGGACTCTTCAACCTCCATCTGCAAATATGCTTGTGCTAGGTCAATTTTTGTAAAACGCTTCCCTCCAGACAGTGAGGCGAAGATGTCTTCTATCCTTGGAAGAGGATATTGTACTGTGTGAAGGACAGGGTTCACCGTCACCTTGAAATCCCCACAGATGCGAATCTTCCTTGGCTCTCCGGACTTATTGCTTAACGTTTTCTTCATGACAGGAACGATGGGTCTCGCCCACTCGCTCCAGTCGACCTTAGACAACACGCCCGCCTTCTCCAGATTCTCCAGCTCTGCCTCGACGGCTGGGCGAATTGCATATGGTACCGGTCTTGCTTTGAAAAACTTGGGAACTGCATTCTCTTCTATTTTTATCGAGGCGGTTATGCTTTTAAGCGTGCCCAGTTCGTGTTGAAATACCTCTTTGGCGTTAGCTAAGATTGTTGACAATCGTCCAGGAGTGACGTCTTCATCTTTTTTACCGTCCACCGTCATTGCATGAATGGAATGCCAATCCAAGTTTATCTTCCTGATCCATTCCCGTCCCAATAATGGTGGTCCACCATTTGGCAGTATGTAGAGATACAATTTCCGTATTTTCTTGCCATTGTATTCGACAGGCACCCTTATTTTTCCTCTGGGGTATACTTTTTGCCCCGTATACGTCGTCAAGACGATGGATGTCTCTCTCAAGGGTATGTGTGAAAATAGCCGCTCGTAGTCTTGTCGATTCATGACGGTTAGCGCTGATCCTGTATCCAATTCCATTTTAACTTGGGACCCTGCTATTGTGAGGGTGACCCAAATGGTTCGGTGATCCTCTTTTGCGATTACATTGTGAAGTTCGAGACAGCTTAGTCTCCTGTTCTCGGATTCACTATCGCTCATCTGGTCTTCGGAACTACTGTCCGTCATCTTTTGTACTTTCTTGTACGGTTCCTTAGTAGCCTTTTTGTTGTCGCTGGTCTTCTTCCCAGACCTGCAAACTCGTGCAATGTGTCCAATCTTCCCGCTGTGGTAAACCACTGTTATCGTTTTCATTGTTGTTCACTGTTGTTCACTACTGTTATCGTTATTACACATTGTCACCTCTTGCCACACACTGTGTACCAATGCATGCCTCAGCTGGCTCCACCCATGGCTCCGCCTACATGACCTGGTATAAAGGTGGCTGCTCGGCAACCCACTTCCTTCTTGGAACCAGTCATCCACGAGAGGCATGCTCTGTTCTTTAGTTAATAAAAACCTTTTCATTACTATCATAATTCATCGCTTTTTATGGATTAATTGATAAGCGTATCACCCGCATTGTCTGCATATTTTGTCTTTGGACCAGCAGTCCTTCTGGTCATGGTTAGTTCTGCCGCAGCGATAACATTTTGCAAATCCCCGTGTCATTTCGTGGGTGCCGTATTCCTGTGGTTTTTGTTGAATTTCTGCAGCTCCCCTGGCTGCTGCTTCATACGATACTGCCACGCTGAAAGCCTTATCTAGCGTCAGCTCTTTTTCTGAGAGTAACTTCTGTGTTCCTTCACTCAGGAGTCCACAGACAAATTTGTCCCGTAGGGTATCTGCCAGTCCTGCTCCGAACTGGCAGTGCTTTGATAGCTTGCGTAGTTCCGTAAGATACTCAGCATTGCTCTCATCTTTGTGCTGAGTTCTCCTGTGGAATTTAAATCTTTCTGCTATTAACAGCGGTGCAGGGTTTAAGTGTTCCTGTTGGACAGCAACAATTTCGTTAAAACTCTTCGCCTTCGGTTTGGCTGGAGTAATCAGGTCCCGCAATAGGCCGTACGTTCTAGCGCCCATTAAGTTTAGCAATATCGATGCCTTTTTCCCCTCCGCTATTTCGTTTGCCTCGGAATATACCTCGACTCTTTCCACATATGTGGTCCAGTCCTCTAATGTATTATCAAAAGCAGTGATACAGCCAGTCTTCGGCATCTTGCAAATCTAAAATGGCGCCTCCCGCGCTTTGCCTTCTTCCCCGATTTAACAAAATGGCGCCTCCCGCGCTTTGCCTTCTTCCCCGCTGTTGTTAGCGCTGCTTTCCATGGTTTCTTGCGCGTTAAATATTGATTCTTTTTCTTTTATTATTTTCCCGTCGTGGAGCGGACCCTCTGGGACACTTCCCTCCCTCTTCTTAGGTCCGAACGCTGCCCGGTTTCGAAGCACCGGCCGCGCCCTGTGTGCTCCACCCTCTCTCTCACTCTTTGCCTCCCGACTCGCTGCCTGGCCCCGTTGAAAAGCCACCCGATCGAGCTTCAGCCCGCCGCAGCCCAGGAAGGATCAGAGCACTACCTGCCACCAGCCCGACTAGCTGGGAAACCACAGACTGGTGAACCGAACCTGGCTCTTGACAGTCTCTCCTGCAAGTTTTCAAACCGATGATTGACGGTCGACGCCCGTTTCTCGAGTTTCTTTGGACTCAATTTTTTTTTTTCTTTCTTCTGGCTCCGACCTTCAACAACATCATCTGAGGTGCTGCCGAGTTGCAGGTAAGTTCGTTTCTTACTCGTCGCCAGTGTTAAGTCCGTGAATGATTGAGACACGGACCAGCAGGAGTGAAAACAAACAAGCCTTTACTGGTGGAAGTCAATAGTGAAAACTAACAAACAGAGGCTCTCTAGTGCCTTTTATACAGGGGTGGTCACTGCCGGTACTGCAGTCTGAGACCAGTTATTCTCTTAAAGGTACATACACAACACTTCCGAGTTCAGGGAACGCACAGCGCTCACACTACTAATGTCTACTACTATGCAGACGACGCTTGCGTCTGCGCACACTCTGAGGTCGAATTCCAAACCATCGTCAACACCTTCGCCGAAGTGAACGAGAGCATGGGCCTTACCCTAAACATCCGTAAGACAAAGGTCCTCTACCAACCTGCCCCTGCCACACAGTACTGCTCGTCGATTATCAAAATCCATGACGAGGCCTTGGACAACGTGGTCCACCTTCCATACCTCGGGAGCCTACTGTCAACAAGGGCAGACGTCGATGACGAAGTCCAACACCGCCTTCAGTGTGCCAGTGCAGCCTTTGGTCACCTGAGGAAGAGAGTGTTTGAAGACCAGGACCTCAAACCCGGCACCAAGCCCATGGTCTACAGAGCAGTAGTGATACCCGCCCTCCTGTATGCTTCAGAGACATGGACCATGTACAGCAGGCACCTCAAAGCATTGGAGAGGTACCACCAACGCTGCCTCCGCAAGATCCTACAAATCTATTGGCAGGATAGGCGCACCAACGTCAGTATTCTCGCTCAGGCCAACATCCCCAGCATCAAAGCTTTGACCACGCTCGATCAGCTCTGATGGACGGGCCACATCGTCCGCATCCCCACCGACACCTGGGAATCCCTAGCCCAAGACCGCACAATGTGGAGGAGAAGCATCCGGGAAGACGCCGAACACCTCACCGGAGCAAGTGGAAGCCAAGCGCAAACAGCGGAAGGAGCGCACATCAACCCAAGCACCCCACCGACCCGCCACTTCAACCACCGTCTGCCCCACCTGTGACAGAGACTGTAGGTCCCGCATTGGATTTATCAGTCACCTGAGAACTCATTTTTAGTGTGGAAGCAAGTCATCCTCGGGTCCAAGGGACTGCCTAAGAAGAAGAAGAATGTTAAAAAATGCACAGCGCTCACACTGCCAAGTTCAGAGAATGCACAGCGCTCACATTACCGAGTTCAGGGAACGCACAGTGCTCACATTGCCGAGTTCAGAGAATGTACAGCGCTCACACTACTAATGTCAGAAAATGCACAGTGCTCACACTACTGATTTCAGAAAATGCACGGTGCCCACACTGCCGAGTTCAGAGACCGCACAGCGCTCATGCTGCCGAGTTCAAAGAACGTACAGCGCTCACACTGCCGAGTTCAGAGAACACACAGTGCCCACACTGCCGAGTTCAGAGACCGCACAGCGCTCACGCTGCCGAGTTCAAAGAACGTACAGCGCTCACACTGCCGAGTTCAGAGAACACACAGTGCCCACACTGCCGAGTTCAGAGACCGCACAGCGCCCACACTGCCGAGTTCAGAGACCGCACAGCGCTCACACTGCCGAGTTCAGAGACCGCACAGCGCCAACACCGCCGAGTTCAGAGACCGCACAGCGTTCACACTGCCGAGTTCAGAAAACACACAGTGCCCACACTGCCGAGTTCAGAGACTGCACAGCGCTCACACTGCCGAGTTCAGAGACTGCACAGCACTCACATAGCCGAGTTCAGAGACCGCACAGCGCTCACACTGCCGAGTTCAGAGACCGCACAGCGCTCACACTGCCGAGTTCAGAGACTGCACAGCGCTCACACTGCCAAGTTCAGAGACCGCACAGCACTAATGCTGCCGAGTTCAGAGACCGCACAGCGCCAACACCGCCGAGTTCAGAGACGGCACAGTGCCCACGCTGCCGAGTTCAGAGACCGCACAGCGCTCACGCTGCCGAGTTCAGAGACCGCACAGCGCCAACACCGCCGAGTTCAGAGACCGCACAGCGCCAACACTGCCGAGTTCAGAGAACACACAGTGCCCACACTGCCGAGTTCAGAGAACACACAGTGCCAACACTGCCGAGTTCAGAGACCACACAGCGCCAACACTGCCGAGTTCAAAGAACACACAGTGCCCACACTGCCGAGTTCAAAGAACACACAGTGCCCACACTGCCGAGTTCAGAGACTGCACAGCGCCAACGCTGCCGAGTTCAGAGAATGTACAGTTCTCTCACTGCTGAGTTCCGAAACCGCACAGCGCCAACACTGCCGAGTTCAGAGACTGCACAGTGCCCACACTGCTGATTTCAGAGAACACACAGTGCCCACACTGCCGAGTTCAGAGAACACACAGTGCCCACACTGCCGAGTTCAGAGACTGCACAGTGCCCACACTGCCGAGTTTGGAGACCGCACAGCGCCAACACTGCCGAGTTCGGAGACCGCACAGTGCCCACACTGCCGAGTTCAGAGACTGCACAGTGCCCACACTGCCAAGTTCAGAGAATGTACAGTTCTCACACTGCCGAGTTCAGAGACTGCACAGCGTCAACACTGCCGAGTTCGGAGACCGCACAGCGCCAACACTGCCGAGTTCAGAGACCGCACAGCGCCAACACTGCCGAGTTCAGAGACCGCACAGCGCCAACACTGCAGAGTTCGGAGACCGCATAGCGCCAACACTGCCGAGTTCGGAGACCGCACAGCGCCAGCACTGCCGAGTTCAGAGACCGCACAGCGCCAACACTGCCGAGTTCAGAGACCGCACAGCGCCCACACTAGTGAGCTCAGAGAACACACAGCACTGACATTCTGGAGTTCAGATAGGAAGGGGTGAGGCCATGAACGGATTTCAACAAGAGAATGAGAATTTTAAAATCAGTGTGTTGGTGGACCATAAGCCAATGTAAGCCAGCGAGCACAGGGGTGATGGGTGAACAAGACTTGCTGCGTGTTAGTGATGTGCCTCAATAAATCCGAGACTCAATGTTAACTGAACAAAGCAAGGCTTTTATTAACTTAGAAGGTAACACACAGTGGAGAAGTGTCTCCCATCCAGAGGTCGGCTGTACTGGATATGAGACACGCTGGGCCTGCTTAAGTAGGGGCCAGGTATGGGCGGAGCCCTACACACAATAAAATACAGGTGAGGAAATGGAACTGAGGTAAGGGAAATGAAACTGAAACTAAACCACAGTCACAGGCACAATCACACACAGAGAATACAGATGAGTGATGAATGGCATATTTCATCACATTCACCCCTTCTATAGATTTAGTCTGTTCGGGGGTTTGATAGTCCTCTGTGACCGACGTGGCTGTTGTGGTGCCGCGGTTGTCGGCTGGGTGTCCCCGGTGGCCTCCTGGGTCTCTGCTGGGGGCGCCGCCAGGGTTGTTGAAGGGGTGGTTGGTGGGGGTACCGTTGGTCGATGTTCTTCCGGGGGTGATGAAAGAGTAGTGGGTGGGTAAGAGTTGCTGTGATCGTTGTTGTGGTTGTTGTCGTTACCGGCTGGGGTGACGTCTTTTATGGACACGGTGACCTCCCTTCCGTCGGCGTGCCGGACATACGCGTATTGGGGGTTGGCGTGGAGTAGGTGCACTGACTCCACGAGAGGGTCCGTCTTGTGGCCCCTCACATGCCTTCGTACAAATACCGGACCTGGGGTGGAGAGCCATGACGGCATGGATACGCCTGAAGTGGATTTCCGGGGAAAAACAAACATTTGTTCATGAGGCGTGGCATTAGTGGCAGTACACAATAGCGACCGTATCGAATGGAGCACATCTGGGAGGACTTCCTGCCAGCGGGAGATAGGGAGGCCCTTGGTCCTTAGAGCTAGAGTGACTGCTTTCCATACTGTCCCGTTCTCTCGCTCCACCTGGCCGTTACCCTGGGGGTTGTAGCTGGTGGTACGGCTCGTGGCGATCCCCCTGGACAGCATGTACTGGCGTAGCTCTTCGCTCATGAAGGACGCCCCCCTATCTGTGTGGATGTAGCTCGGCATACCGAACAGGCAGAACAGTCTGTTGAGGCATTTAATGACCGTGGCGCTGGTCATGTCTGGGCAGGGGAAGGCGAATGGGAAACGGGAGTATTCGTCCACAATGTTCAGGAAGTAAACATTGCGGTCGGCTGACGGGAGGGGGCCCTTGAAATCTAAGCTGAGCCGCTCAAAGGGCCGTGTAGCTTTGATTAAGTGGGCTCTATCTGGGCGGTAGAACCGAGGCTTGCACTCAGCGCAAGTGCGGCAGTTCCTGGTCAGAGACCGAACTTCCTCAATCGAGTAGGGTAAGTTGCGGGACTTTATGAAGTGGAACAGCCGTGTGACCCCTGGGTGGCAGAGGTCGTTGTGGAGGGTCTGTAGCCGATCCCCGGTGGCGCTGGCACACATCCCTCATGAGAGGGCGTCGGGGGATTCGTTAAGGGCCCCTGGCCGGTAAATGATGTCATACTCGAAGGTGGCGAGCTCGATCCGCCACCTGAGAATCTTATCATTTTTAATCTTCCCCTTCTGTTTATTATTAAACATAAACGCTACCGACCGCTGGTCGGTAAGTAGGGTGAAGCGTTTGCCGGCTAGGTAGTGGCGCCAGTGGCGCACTGCCTCCACGATGGCTTGGGCCTCCTTTTCCACGGAGGAGTGTCTGATCTCGGGCCCTTGGAGGGTCCTCGAGAAGAAAGCTACGGGCCGCCCCGCCTGGTTGAGGGTGGCCGCCAAGGCAAAGTCAGACGCATCACTTTCCACTTGAAAGGGAGTGTTCTCGTCCACTGCCTGTAGCGTGGCCCGCTCAATATCCCGCTTAATGCTTTTGAAGGCGGCGTGGGCCTCAGCAGAGAGCGGAAAAGAGGATGCTTTCAAGAGGGGGCGGGCTTTGTCGGAGTAGTTGGGGACCCATTGGGAATAATAAGAAAATAACTCCAGCACCTTTTCAGGGCTTTGGGAGTGTTGGGCAGGGGCAGCTCCCGTAGGGGGCGCAATCGGTCGGGGTCTGGTCCGATTTCCCCATTCTCCACCACGCTGCCTAGTATGCAGAGGCACGTGGTGTTGTAAACGCACTTGTCCTCGTTGTAAGTGAGGTTGAGTTTTTGTGCGGTTTTCAGGAACCTCTCGAGGTTCGAGTCGTGATCCTGCTGGTTGTGACCGCAGATGGTGACGTTGTCGAGGTAGGGGAAGGTTGCCTGCAAGTGGTGGTCATCGACCATGCGGTCCATCTCCCTCTGAAAGACCGAGACCCCATTCGTCACCCCAAAGGGGACTCTGAGGAATTGGTAGAGGCGTCCGTTCGCCTCGAAGGCGGTGTACGGGCGGTCCTCTGGTCTGATAGGGAGCTGGTGGTATGCTGACTTGAGGTCGATGGTGGAGAACACCCGGTATTGGGCGATTTGGTTCACCATTTCTGATATGCGGGGTAGCGGGTAGGCGTCTAGTTGGGTGTACCTGTTGATTGTTTGGCTATAGTCGATCACCATCCGTTTCTTCTCGCTACCCCTCACCACCACCACTTGGGCGCGCCACGGGCTGTTGCTGCGTTCAATAATGCGCTCCTTCAGGAGCCTGTCTACCTCGGTCGCGATAAACCGCCTGTCCTCCCAGCTGTACCTCCTGCTTTTGGTCGCTATTGGCCAGCAGTTAGGGGTAAGGTTCGCGAATAGCGAAGGCGGCTTTACCTTCAGGGTAGCCAGGCCGCACACTGTGAGGGGCAGCTGGGACCCACCGTGATTGAGCGCGATGCTTTGGTGGTGGCACTGGAAATCCAGGCCCAAGATCACGCTCGCACATAGATTCTTCATGATTAGTAATTTAAAATTATCGTATACAGTTCCATTAAGGGGCAATTGTACCGCGCAGTAACCCATAATGGTCGATGTCTGGGTTTTATCAGCCATAGAGATGGTACTCCGAGTAGGGACCACCGTTAGAGAGAGTTGTTGTGCTAGTTCAGGGTGGATAAAACTCTCCGTACTTCCACTGTCAATTAAACCTTTAACCCCGCACCCGTTTACCTCGATGTCCACCATTGATTTGGATAGCGGGTGCGGCCTGGTCTGGTCCACTGTGACCGATGCCACTGTAGGGCCCTGATCGAGACAAGATGGCGCCCACGCTGTCTGCTCACAAGATGGCGGACCCCACGAGGTCGGGCAAGATGGCGTCCAAGATGGCCGCTCCCACGGCGCACACGCAGCGGTGGCGGGTTTTCCGGCGGGGTTCCCTCTGCACACCTTCCCGAAGTGCCCCTTCTTACCGCACTTGAAGCAGGTGGTGCCTTTCGCCGGGCACAGGTTTCTGGTGTGTTTCAGCTGTCCGCAGAAGTAGCAGTTGGGGCCCCGACGCGTCGCGGCTGTCGTAGGGCTTCTGGGGGGAGAGCGGGGCCCCGACGGTGTCAGGCTGCCGGGCGGGGAAGGTGCCTTCCAAGATGGCGGCGCCCTTGGTGCACACGTGGCGGCGTGGGCGGCGCGGGCTGAAGAGTAGGCGTCCGAGTTTCTCTGGGCCACATCCAGGGATCGCACTGTGTCCACAGCCTGTTTCAGGTCCAATCCCGTTTTCTCCAGTAGTCTCTGCCGGATGTAAGTGGAGCTGAGGCCTGTGATAAAGGCATCATGAACAAGCTCGTCAGTGTACACTGCGGCTTTTACATCTTGGCACTTGCAGTCTTTGCCAAGCGTTTTCAGGGTGACTAGGAACTCATCCAGCGATTCCCCAGGTCGCTGTGCGCGAGTAGCGAGCAGATGCCTAGCATACACCTCATTCGTAGGCTGCTGGTAATGCGCCTTTAAGATGTCGCAGGCGGCCGGGTACGTGTCGGCGTCTTGGATGAGGGGGTAAACCCGGTGGCTTACCCAATTCCGCAGGATTCCGAGTTTCATACTTTCAGCGTCCGTAGCGCCTGTGATGGCTGCAGAATTGTCCAGGAAGAATTCCATACACTTAAACCAGTGTCCGAAGCATGCTGATGCGTCCGAAGCATGCTGGTCCAAATCCAAACGTTCGTGTTTCAAGAGTTGATCCATTGTGTTGAAAAATAAGTTAATAAAATTGATGTGCCTCAATAAATCCAAGACTCAATGTTAACTGAACAAAGCAAGGCTTTTATTAACTTAGAAGGTAACACACAGTGGAGAAGTGTCTCCCATCCAGAGGTCGGCTGTACTGGATGTGAGACACGCTGGGCCTGTTTAAGTAGGGGCCAGGTATGGGCGGAGCCCTACACACAATAAAATACAGGTGAGGAAATGGAACTGAGGTAAGGGAAATGAAACTGAAACTAAACCACAGTCACAGGCACAATCACACACAGAGAATACAGATGAGTGATGAATGGCATATTTCATCACAGTTAGGATACGTGCAGCAGTGCTGTGGATAAGCTCAAGTTCAATGAGGTTGGAAGATGGTATGCAGGCTAGGAGAATATTGGAATAGTCAAGTCTGGCAAATAACACATAAATGTAATGTCATGCATGTTGGCAGGACCAACACATAATAGGCTTTTGTAGCCGTAATATTTATGTGGCTGGTCCAGTTAAGCTTCTGGTCAATGGTGACCCTCAGGGTGTTGACGGCGGGGGTGGGGGGTGATTTGACAATGGTAATGCCATTGAATATCAAGGGGATGTGCTTGGACTCTCTCTTGTTGGAGATGGTCATTGCTTGGCACTTGTGTTGGGCAAATGTTACCTGCCACTTATCAACCCAAGCCTGACTGTCATCCAAGTCTTGCTGCTTGCAGGCATGGACTGCTTCATTATCAGAGAAATTGCGAATGGAACTGAACACTGTGCAATCATCAGTGAACATTCCCACTTCTGACCTTATGATGGAGGAAAGGTTATTGATGAAGCAGCTGAAGATAATTTGGCCTAGGACACTGCCCTAAGGAACTCCTGCAGCGTTGTCCTGGGGCTGAGAGGATTGGCCTCAAACAACCACAACCATCTTCCTTTGTGCTGGGTATAACTCCATCCTGATTCCCATTGACTCCAGTTTTACTAGGGCTCCTGGCCGCCACATTTGGTCAAAATGTTGCTGTGATGTCAAGGGCAGTCACTCCCAAACCCACGACCTCTACCACCTAGAAGGACAAGGGCAGCAGGCGCATGGAAACAACATCACCTCCAAGTTCACCTCCAAGTCACACACTATCTTGACTTGGAAATATATCACCGTTCCTTCATTGTCGCTGGGCCAAAATCCTGGAACTTTCTCCCTAACAGCACTGTGGGAGTATCTTGTTTAGAGTAAGTAGTGTTTAAAGGGAAGTAAGGGTAGGACATGGCAGGGCAGCTCGGCAACGTGGAGTGCTCCTCCTGTGCTACGTGGGAAGTCAGGGACACTTTCGGTGTCCTGGGCAAACACGTGCAGGATGTGTCTCCAGCTGCAGCTACTCGAAATCCACGTTTCGGAGCTGGGGCTGTGGCTGGAGTCACTGGGGAGCATTCACGAAGCTGAGATCTTCATGGATAGCACGTTTAACGAGGTGGTCACACCACAGGTAAAGAGTGCACAGGCAGACAGGGAATGGGTGACTGCCAGACAGAGTAAAAGAACTAGGAAGGTAGTGCAGGAGTCCCCTGGGTCCATCTCCCTCTCCAACAGATTTTCCGTTTTGGATACTGCTGGGGGCGATGGTTTCTCAGGGGAATGCAGCAAGAACCAAGTCCATGGCACTACGAGTGGCTCAGCTGCACAGGAGGGGAAGAAAAAGAGTGGGAGAGCAATAGTGATGGGGGATTCTATCGTAAGGGGAACAGATAGACGTTTCTGTGGCCACAGACGTGACTCCAGGATGGTATGTTGCCTCCCTGGTGCCAGGGTCAAGGATGTCACTGAATGGCTGCAGGGCATTCTGAAGGGGGAGGGCGAACAGTCAGGTCGTGGTTCACATTGGTATCAACGACATAGGTAGAAAGAGGGATGAGGTCTTGCAACAAGAATTTAGGGAGCTAGGTAGCAGATTAAAAAGCAGGACCTCAAAGGTTGTAATCTCTGGATTACTCCCGATGCCACGTGCTAGTGAGTACAGGAATAGGAGGATAGAGCAGATGAATGCGTGGCTAAAGAGTTGGTGCAGGAGGGAGGGCTTTAGTTTCCTGGAGCATTGGGTCTGCTTCTGGGGAAGGTGGGACCTGTACAAGTCGGACGGGTTGCACCTGAACCAGAACGGAACCAACATCCTTGCGGGGAGGTTTGCTAGTACTGTTGGGGGGGGGGGTGGTTAAACTAACTTGGCAGGGGGATGGGATACAGAGTGGAGCTATAGTAGAGGGTGGAGAGCCAAATGTGGAGGAAAAAACAAGTCAGCCTGGAAGGCAGAGCAAATATGTAACAGCACAAGGGAGTATGGCAAGGCTGGATGGCATTTATTTTAATGCAAGGAGTCTTGTGAGTAAGGCAGATGAATTGAAGGTGTTGATGAACACATGGGAGTATGATATTGTTGCTATCACAGAAACATGGTTGAGGGAGGGGCAGGACTGGCAGCTTAATATTCCGGGGTATAGAATCTTCAGGCGAGACAGAGGGGGGTGTAAAAGAGGAGGGGGTGTCGCAATATTAATCAAGGAGTCAATTACTGCTGTAAGGAGGGATGATATCTTAGCAGGTTTCCCTAATGAGGTCATATGGGTAGAACTTAAAAACAAAAAGGGGGCAAGCACTTTGCTGGGAGTGTACGATGTACCCCCAAACAGTCAGGGGGAGATAGAGGAACAGATATGTAGGCAAATCTCAGAGAAGTGTAGAAATAATAGGGTAATAATAGTAGGGGATTTCAACTTCCCCAATATTAACTGGGATAGTCAGAGTGTGAAAGGCTTAGAGGGTGCGGAATTCTTAAAGTGCATCCAGGAGAGCTTTTTGAGCCAGCATGTAGAAAGTCCTACAAGAGAGGGAGCAGTACTGGACCTAATTCTAGGGAATGTAGCCGGGCAAGTGATAGCAGTGTCAGTAGAAGAGCATTTTGGTGACAGTGACCATAATTCGGTGAGATTTAAGGTAGTCATGGAAAAGGACAAAGATGGACCGGAAATAAAGGTTCTAAATTGGAGGAAGGCCGATTTTAATATGATAAGGCAGGATCTGGCCAAAGTGGACTGGGATAAGCTATTTGTAGGAAAATCCACATCAGAGCAGTGGGAGTCTTTCAGAAAGGAAGTAGAGAGAGTACAACGCCAACATGTTCCCGTAAAGGTCAAGGGTGGGATCAACAAGCCCAGGGAACCCTGGATGTCAAGGGATATACAAGAATGGATTAGGAAAAAAGGGGAGGCTTTTGGCAGATACAAAGGACTAAAAACAGTGGAAGCCCTAGAGGAGAATAGAAAGTGCAGGGGGATACTTAAAAAAGAAATTAGGAGAGCGAACAGGGGGCATGAAAAAACATTGGCGGGCAAAATAAAGGAAAACCCCAAGTTGTTTTATAAGTATATTAAGGGCAAGAGGATAACCAGGGAAAGAGTAGGGACCAAAGTGGCAATCTGTGTGTAGAGCCGGAAGATGTAGGTGAGGTTTTAAATGAATATTTTGCATCTGTGTTCACTATGGAGAAGGACGATGTAGGCATAGAAATCAGGCAGGGGGATTGTGATATACTTGAACAAATTAGTATTGAGAGGGAGGAGGTACTAGCGGTTTTAGCGGGCTTAAAAGTGGATAAATCCCCAGGCCCAGACGAGATGTATCCCAGGCTGCTGTGTGAGGCAAGGGAGGAGATTGCAAGGGCTCTGACACAAATTTTCAGAACCTCTCTGGCCACAGGGGAGATGCCAGGGGACTGGAGGACAGCTAACATGGTACCATTATTCAAGAAGGGTAGTAGGGATAAACCAGGGAATTACAGGCCAGTGAGCCTAGCATCAGTGGTAGGGAAATTATTGGAAAAAATTCTGAGGGACAGAATTAGTCTCCACTTGGAGAGGCAAGGATTAATCAAGGATAGTCAGCATGGCTTTGTTAGGGGGAGATCATGTCTAACCAATTTGATTGAATTTTTTGAGGGGGTGACTAGGTGTGTGGATGAGGATAGCGCAGTTGGTGTAGTCTACATGGACTTCAGTAAGGCTTTTGACAAAGTCCCGCATGGGAGACTGGTCAAGAAGGTAAGAGCCCATGGGATCCAGGGCAATTTGACACATTGGATCCAAAATTGGCTTAGTGGCAGGAGGCAGAGGCTAATGGTCGAAGGTTGTTTTTGTGACTGGAAGCCTGTGTCCAGTGGTGTACCGCAGGGATCGGTGCTGGGTCCTTTGCTGTTTGTAGTGTACATTAATGATTTAGATATGAATGTAGGAGGTATGATCAGTAAGTTCGCAGATGACACGAAAATTGGTGGAGTGGTAAATAGCGAGGAGGGAAGCCTCAGGCTACAGGACGATATAGACGGGTTGCTCAGATGGGCAGAACAGTGGCAAATGGAATTTAACCCTGAAAAGTGTGAGGTGATGCATTTTGGGAGGACTAACAAGGCAAGGGAATACACAATGAATGGTAGGACCCTAGGAAGGACAGAAGATCAAAGGGACCTTGGTGTGCATGTACATAGATCCCTGAAGGCAGCAGGACAGGTAGATAAGGTGGTTAAAAAGGCATATGGGATACTTGCCTTTATTAACCGAGGCATAGAATATAAGAGCAGGGAGGTTATGATGGAGCTGGAGAAAACGCTAGTTAGGCCACAGCTGGAGTACTGTGTGCAGTTCTGGTCGCCACACTATAGGAAGGGTGTGATTGCATTGGAGAGGGTGCAGAGGAGATTCACCAGGATGATACCTGGGCTGGAGTGCTTCAGCCATGAAGAGAGACTGGACAGGCTGGGGTTGTTTTCCTTAGAGCAGAGAAGGCTGAGGGGGGACCTGATTGAGGTGTACAAAATTATGAGAGGCATATAGGGTAGATAGAAAGGAACTTTTCCCCTTAGTAGAGGGGTCAATAACCAGGGGGCATAGTTTCAAGGTAAGGGGCAGGAGGTTTAGAGGGGATTTGAGGAAAAACTTTTTCACCCAGAGGGCGGTTGGAATCTGGAACTCACTGCCTGAAAGGGTGGTAGAGGCAGGAACCCTCACAACATTCAAGAAGCATTTAGATGAGCACTTGAAACGCCAACGCATACAAGGCTATGGACCAAGTGCTGGAAAATGGGATTAGAATAGACAGAGCTTGATGGCCGGTGCAGACACGATGGGCCGAAGGGCCTCTTTCTGTGCTGTAAGATTCTATGACTCTCTGGGCTGGATTTTCATTCTGGAGGCGTGTAGGAGGCGGGACTACAACTTTCGGGGTTGTAGTCCTGCCTCCATCGAGTTGTGGCCAACCCACACGATTTTCACTTGATTGACCTTGGTAAGTTCGCCCAGCGGGCTCAGCAAGCCAATTAAGGGCCACCCAGCAACAGGTGACGTCACAGATTGACATTTCATCTGTCAAGAGCTTTCGACAGATGAAATATCAGCGTTTCACAGCTCTTTGAAGCTGTCAAACACTGACAATCTGTACTCCAAGTTAATTCCTTCCTCTCAGGCTCATTTAGAGATCTCTCCGGAACAGAAAGCTGAATGCTGCAACTTTTGACAGCCCGCAGCCATTCTGCTTTCTGTGCCGGTGAGATGAGGGACTCCCGAGACCTGAAGGAAGGAAGGCTGTAAAGGTAAGTAAAACTTCTTTAAACACTTTACACACACCAAACACACTTACCTCTGCACTCATGCACCCATCACTCACCTGAACACCGGACATCTCGAACCCTCCAAGTCCTTCAGCCCGACCCCCCGCCTCGCTAACTTGGCGTGGTTTGGAGCCATCGGGAATCCCACACTTCAGGAATAAAAATAGGGATTAGGCTAAAAACTACCTGTCAACAGGCAGTTAATTGGCACTAATCCCCTTCCCGCCTCGGGGAGGTGGGTCCCAGCACAGGTCGGGTATCTGCCTCCTTTGAAACTGGCATGGAGGCGGGTTGGGGGTGGGATGGGTTCGTGCCCCCCGATTTCGAGATTTTAACCCCCCACACGCTGCCAATCCCGCCTCCACGGCCCAAAGAAAATCCTGCCCCATGACTCTATGGACTGCAGCGGTTCAAGAAGGTGGCTCACCAACACCTTCTCAAGGGCAATTAGGGATGGGCAATAAATGCTGGCCTTGCCAGCGATGCCCACATCTCAGGAACGAATAAAAAAACTACCAACATCACAGCTAGTTCTGGAGCACAGGTCTTCAGCACTGCAGCTGAGATGTTGTCGGGGCTCATAGACTTTGCTGTAGCCAGTGTGGTCAGCCATTTCTTGATAGCACGTGGAGTGAATCAAATTGACTGAATACTGGCAGCTGTGATGGTGTGGACCTCACAATGAGGCCAAGATGGATCATCCACTCGACACTTCTGACTGAAGATGGTTGTGAATGCTTCAGCCTAGTTTTTTGCATTCACGTACTGGGCTCTGCCATTGTTGAGGATAGGGATGTTCATGGAGCCTCCTCCCATTAGATGTTTAATTGTCCACCACCATTCACAACTGGATGTGGCAGGACTGCAGAGCTTTGATCTGATCTGTTGGTTGTGGGATTGCTTAGATCTGTCCATTTAATCACAAGTGGGATGACCACGATACTCACCACCTGGCGCCCAATAATGTCCAGCATTCTATTTTCCAGGTTGGGTGTCGGCTTGTCCCCCGCCTGTGCGTTCCTACCCCCTCCTGTTGTGAGCCACCTTAGCCTGTAAGAGAAAGGAAAGTGTGTGAGTGAGTGTGGAGCAATGTGTTTGGGTGATGTGCCTGCCATAGTTGAATAGCTGTCATTGTGTGCAAGGTGTGAGATGTGGGTGTGAGGTAGAGATTGTTGGTGGGTGAGTGCTGGGGGGTATGGTGCTTTGGCCAGTGTGTGCAGACTGTGGTTCAGACGGTGGTATGTAGCATTTGTTGAGACATTCACTCACCCTGACCACCCGAGTGAGATCGTAAAATTTCTTCCTGCGCTTTGTATGGGTCCTGGGGACCACAGTACTGCCCAAGACCTGATGGGCAACCTCCCTCCACATTGCACAAAAGACTTGCGGCGAGGGACTCCTGCCACTTGCCGGGTAGAGCACCGCCCTACATCTCTCCACAGCGGACACCACCTCCTCCAATGCTTGGTCTGAAAATCTGCAGGCTCTCTCCCTGGGGCGTGGATCTGTCATGAGTACAGCTGGTTGAGTCGCCCAGCTCCTTGGACTTGGCCTGCTCCTGCTTGCTGACACAGGTTCATAGGCAGCAATGCTGAGAATGAGGTTCTGCAACATGAATGAGCCTCCCCTTTAAGAACTGGCAAGAGCCTTTGGCAATGATGACTTGCGATTAGACTGCACCTGATATTGGTTAGCGCTTTGAGTGCAACGCCTCCGAGCTAGGCTGTTAGTGCTTGATTTAGCGCTCCCATCCTTTCTTTGAGCGATGACAATGAATTTTGTGTGCAGCGAGAGTCATTAGCACCTGGCGCTAAATCTCAAACTTTTCCAAAGTTAGGGCCCATTCCTGGGCTATAATGAATTTCTCCCCCTCTCTTTTAGTGATGTTGATTAAGGGATAAATATTGACCAGGACACCAGGGGATAACTCCCCTGCTCTTCTTCGAAATAGTGCCGTGGGATCTTTTACATCTACCTGAGAGGGCAGATGGGGTCTCGGTTTAACATCTCATCCGAAAGATGGCACTTCCTCAGTACTGCACTGGAGTGTCAGCCTAGATTTTTGTGCTCAAGTCTCTGGACTGGGACTTTGAACCCACAACCTTCTGACTCAGAGGCGAGGGTGCTACTGGCTGACACATTATTGAATTTGCTTCCACCACCCTTTCAGGCAGTGCATTCCAGATCACAACAACTCGCTGCGTAACATTTTTTTCCTCTGGTTCTTTTACCAATTGCCTTAAATCTGTGTCCTCTGGTTACCGACCCTTTTGCCATGGGAAACAGTTTCTCCTTATTTACTCTATCAAAAGCATTCATGATTTTGAACACTTTAATCAATTCTTCCCTTAACCTTCTCTGCTCGAAGGAGAACAACCCCAGTTTCTCTAGTATCTCCAAGTCTTTCATCCCTGGTACCATTCTAATAAATTTCCTCTGCACCCTCTCCAAGGCCTTGACATCCTTCTAAAGTGTGGTGCCCAGAACTGGCCACAGTACTGTACTCCAGCTGGGGCCAGTGTTTTCTAAAGGTTTAGCATAACATCCTTGTTTTTGGACTGTATGCCTCTATTTATAAAGCCAAGGATCCTGTAAGCCTTTTTAGCAGCCTTCTCTACTTGTCCTGCCACCTTCAAAGATTTGTGTACATACACCCCCAGGTCTCTCTGTCCTGCAGCCCCTTTAAAATTGGACCATTTAGTTTATATTGCCTCTCCTCATTCTTCCTACCAAAACTAATCACCACACTTCTCTACGTTAAATTTCATCTGCTATGAGTCTGCCCATTTTGCTAGTATGTCTGTGTCCTCCTGAAGTCTGTTACTATCCTCCTTACTGTTTACTACATTTCCAAGTTTCATGTCATCGGCAAATTTTGAAATTTTGCCTTTTATACCCCAAATCCAGGTCATTAATATCAAAAAGAGCAGTGGTTCCAACACTGACCCCTGGGGGACACCACTGCACACTCCCCTCTAGTCTGAAAAGCAACTGTTCACTACTACTCTCTGCTTTCTGTCACTTAACCAATTTTGTATCCATGCAGCCCTTTAATTCCATGGGCTTTAATTTTGCTAACAAGTCTATTATGTGGTAATTTATCAAAGTCCAGATACACAACATCAACCGCACTACCCTGATCCACCCTCTCCGTTACTTCATCAAAGAACTTGATCAAGTTAGTCAAACACATTTTGCCTTTCACACATCCGTGCTGACTTTCAGGTATTAGCTCATACTTTTCCAAATGCTAATTGTTTCCGTTGGTTCGCTCCACATGCAACAGGGAAGTGGCCCAGTGCACTGGACACAGAAAATATCTCAGGTAAGGTGCAGAAGACACATGCATCAGAGCTTGCTGCTCCCTGAGCCAAGCTGCTCCAGTGCAACCATGACATAAGAACATAAGAATTAGGAGCAGGAGTAGGCCATACTGCCCCTCGAGCCTGCTCCGCCATTCAATAAGATCATGGCTGATCTTTGACCTCAACTCTACTTTCCTGCCCGATCTCCATATCCCTTGATTCCCCGAGAGTCCTAAAATCTATCTATCTCAGCCTTGAATATACTCAATGACTCAGCATCCACAGCCCTTTGGGGTAGAGGATTCCAAAGATTCACAATCCTCTGAGTGAAGAAATTCCTCTTCATCTCAGTTTTAAATGGCCGACCCCTTATCCAGAGACTATGCCCCCCAGTTCTAGACTCTCCAGCCAGGGGAAACAACTTCTAGGCATCTACCTTGTCAATCCCCCTCAGAATCTTATATGTTTCAATGAGATCACCTCTCATTCTTCTAAACTCCAGGGAGTATAGGCTCAATCTACTCAATCTCTCTTCATAGGACAACTGTTTCATCCCAGGAATCAATCTAGTGAACCTTTGTTGCACCGCTTCCAAGACAAGTATATCCTTCCTCAGATAAGGAGACCAAAACTGTGCACAGTACTCCAGGTGTGGTCTCACCAAAGCCCTGTACAATTGTAGCAAGACTTCCCTACTCTTATACTCCAACCCTCTAGCAATAATGGCCAAAATGCCATTTGCCTTCCTAATTGATTCCTAATGACAATGGCAACTACCTGTTGATGTAGAGGGTCACCTAGAAAAGCAAGATAAGTCTAACAGGGCCACGTATGACCTGCCCTGTCGACCCCCTCCTAATCATTAGTTGAGTGATAACACATAAACTGCTGGAAATGCTCAGCAAGTCAGGCAGCATCTGTGGAAAGAGAAGCAGAGTTAATGGGCTCGATTTTCCAAGCCCCGAGGAGGCGGGTTTGGAGGCGGAAGTGGTGGGAAAATTGCAGAATCGGGGCAGGAACCCATCCCGCCCCCAACTCGCCTCCGTGCCAATGTCCCAGGAGGCGGGTACCCAACCTGTGCTGGGAGCCGCCTCCCTGAGGCGGGAAGGGGATTAGTGCCAATTAACTGCCTGTTAACAGGTAGTTAACAGGCAGTTTTTTGCCTAATCCCTATTTTTAGCCCTGAAGTGTGGGCTTCCTGACAGCTCCGAACCACGGCAAGTTAGCGAGGTGGACCGTCGGTCTTCAGGGGTTGGAGGGGTCGAGATATCCGTTGTGCAGGTGAGTGATGGGTGCATGTGTGCAGAGGTAAGTGTGTGAGGTAAGTGTAAAGTGTTTTAATAAGTTTTACTTACCTTAACTTTCTCCTGCAGGCTTCCTTCCTTCAGTTCTCCAGAGTCCCTCAGCTCACCGGCACAGAAAGCAGAATGGCCACTGAACTGTCAAAAGCTGCAGCCTCTGCTTTCTGGTCTGGAGAGCCCTCTAACTGAGTCTGAGTAGAAGGACTCAAGTTAGAAGACAGATTGTCAGTGTTTGACAGCTTCACAGAGCTGTCAAATGATGATTTTTCATCTGTCAAAAGCTCTTGACAGTTGAAATGTCACTCGCTGACATCACCAGTAACCAGGTGTCCCTTAATTGGCCTGCTGAGCCCGTTGGGCGGGCTTAACAAGGTCAATCAAGGGAAAATAGCGTGGGTTGGCCACAAGTCGATGGAGGCGGGACTACAACCCAAAAAGTGGGAGTCCCGCCTCCAAAAAGCTCCCCATTGACAAAATCGAGCCCATAGTTTCAGGTCGATGCCCTTTCATCAGAACGTGAAACATTTACTCTGTTACTAGTGTCAGCTGTGGCTTAGTTGGTAGCACACTCACCTCTGCATCAAAAGGTTGTGGGTTCAAGTCCCACTCCAGGGATATATGCAGTGCTGAGGGAGTGCTGCATTGTTGGAGGTGGTGTCTTTCGGATGAGATGTTAAACCGAAGCCCATCAGCTCTCTCAGGTGGATGTAAAAGATCCCATGCCACTATTTTGAAGAAGAGCAGAGGAGTTATCCCCGGTGTCCTGGCCAATATTTATCCCTCAACCAACATAACAAAAAAACAGATTATCTGGTCATTATCACATTGCTGTTTGTGGAGCCTTGCTGTGTGCAAATTGGCTGCTGTGTTTCCCACATAACAACAGTAACTCCACTTCAAAAGTACTTCATTGGCTGTAAAGCGCTTTGAGACGTCTGGTGGTCGTGAAAGGCGCTATATAAATGCAAGTCTTTCTTTCTCTTTTCGTAAATGCTGCCTGATTTGCTGCGTGTTTCCAGCATTTTATATCAGATCAGATATCTGCAATATTTTGTTTTTGAATCAGTGATAGTAGGAATCAGCAATAGTGCCATCAGGCAACACCACTGAGCTATTCACCAATGCTAAGTTCAAGTTGACTAGTGGGCCTTTTCAAAAATGTGATCCAATGAACGGGCGATGCAAGATCATGTGGGGTACTGTAAACGTTTCTCTGAGGCTGAATTTGACAAATCCACAGCATTGATTATTTAACATAATTTGAGCTGCAAGGTCCCCACTCTCTCTCACCCCTCCGGTCCCCTCTCTCTTCCCCCTCCGATCTCCAGTCTCTACCTTTCCCCCTCAGGTCCCTTCGCTCCCTCCTCTTGTCCCCTCTTTCTCACTCCCTCCTCCGGTCCCCTTTCTCTCTCTCTCTCTCTCTTCCCCCTCCGATCCCCAGTCTCCCTTCCCCCTCTGGTCCCCTCTGCTCCCCTCTCTCCCTCCGGTCCCCTCTCTCTCTCCCTCCCTCCTCCGGTCCCCTCTCTCCCTCCCCCCTCCGGTCCCCTCTCTCTTCCCCCTCCGATCCCCAGTCTCCCTTTCCCCTCTGGTCCCCTCTCTCCCTCCGGTCCCCTCTCTCTCTCCCTCCCTCCTCCGGTCCCCTCTCTCCCTCCCCCCTCCGGTCCCGTCTCTCCCTCCCTCCCTCCTCCGGTCCCCTCTCTCCCTCCCCCCTCCGGTCCCGTCTCTCTTCCCCCTCCGATCCCCAGTCTCCCTTCCCCCTCTGGTCCCCTCTCTCCCTCCGGTCCCCTCTCTCTCTCCCTCCCTCCTCCGGTCCCCTCTCTCCCTCCCCCCTCCGGTCCCCTCTCTCCCTCCCTCCTCTGGTCCCGTCTCTCCCTCCCTCCTCCAGTCCCCTCTCTCCCTCCCCCCTCCGGTCCCCTCTCTCTCTCCCTCCCCCCTCCGGTCCCCTCTCTCCCTCCCCCCTCCGGTCCCCTCTCTCTCTCCCTCCCTCCTCCGGTCCCCTCTCTCTCTCCCTCCCCCCTCCGGTCCCCTCTCTCCCTCCCCCCTCCGGTCCCCTCTCTCCCTCCCTCCTCCGGTCCCCTCTCTCCCTCCCCCCTCCGGTCCCCTCTCTCTCTCCCTCCCTCCTCCGGTCCCCTCTCTCTCTCCCTCCCCCCTCCGGTCCCCTCTCTCCCTCCCCCCTCCGGTCCCCTCTCTCCCTCCCTCCTCCGGTCCCCTCTCTCCCTCCCCCCTCCGGTCCCCTCTCTCTCTCCCTCCCCGCTCCGGTCCCCTCTCTCCCTCCCTCCTCCAGTCCCCTCTCTCCCTCCCCCCTCCGGTCCCCTCTCTCTCTCCCTCCCTCCTCCAATCCCCTCTCTCCCTCCCTCCTCCGATCCCCTCTCTCCCTCCCCCCTCCGGTCCCCTCTCTCTCTCTCCCTCCCTCCTCTGGTCCCCGCTCTCTTCCCCCTCCGGTCCCCTCTCTCTCTCTCTCCCTCCCCCCTCCGGTCCAGTCTCTCTCTCCCCCCCTCCTCCGGTCCCCTCTCTCTCCCCCCCTCCTCCGGTCCCCTCTCTCTCCCTCCCTCCTCCGGTCCCCTCTCTCTCTCCTTCCTCCGGTCCCCTTTCTCTCTCCCTCCCTCCTCCGGTCCCCTCTCTCCCTCCTCCGGTCCCCACTCACTCTCCCCCCTCCGGTCCCCTTTCTCTCTCTCTCCCTCCTCCGGTCCCCACTCACTCTCTCCCTCCTCCGGTCCCCTCTCTCCCTCCTCCGGTCCCCTCTCTCCCTCCCCCCTCCAGTCCCCTTTCTCTCTCTCTCCCTCCTCCGGTCCCCTTTCTCTCTCTCTCCCTCCTCCGGTCCCCACTCACTCTCTCCCTCCTCCGGTCCCCTTTCTCTCTCTCTCCCTCCTCCGGTCCCCTTTCTCTCTCTCTCCCTCCTCCGGTCCCCACTCACTCTCTCCCTCCTCCGGTCCCCTCTCTCTCTCCCTCCTCCGGTCCCCACTCACTCTCTCCCTCCTCCGGTCCCCTCTCTCCCTCCCCCCTCCGGTCCCCTTTCTCTCTCTCTCCCTCCTCCGGTCCCCACTCACTCTCTCCCTCTTCTGGTCCCCTCTCTCCCTCCCCCTCTCTCCCTCCACACTCCGGTCTCCTCTCTCCCTCCCCCCTCCGGTCGCCTGTCTCCCAGGCCCATCCAATTCCCTCTCTCTCCCTCAGATCCCCTTATCCTCCCCACTCCAGTCCCCTCTCTCCCTCCTTCCTCCGGTCCCCCCTTTCTCTCCCTCCCCCCTCCGGTCACCTCTCTCTCTCTCTCCCTCCCTCCTCCGATCCCCTCTCTCCCTCCCCCCTCCGGTCCCCTCGCTCCCTCCCCCCTCCGGTCCCCTCTCTCCCTCCCTCCTCCAGTCCCCTCTCTCCCTCCCCCCTCCGGTCCCCTTTCTCTCTCTCTCCCCTCCGGTCCCCTTTCTCCCTCCCTCCCTCCTCCGGTCCCCACTCACTCTCTCCCTCTTCCGGTCCCCTCTCTCCCTCCCCCTCCCCACTCCGGTCTCCTCTCTCCCTCCCCCCTCCGGTCGCCTTTCTCACAACCCCCCCACGTCCCCACTCTCTCTTCCCCCTGTCCCCTCTCTTTCCCCTCTCCGATCCCCTGTCTCCCTCCCTCCTCCAATTTCCCCTCTCTCTCCCCCCCCTGATCCCCTGTCTCCCAGGCCCGTCCAATTCCCTCTCTTTCCCTCAGATCCCCTTTCCCTCCCCACTCCGGTCCCCTCTCTCCCTCCCTCCTCCGGTACCCCCTCTCTCTCCCTCCCCTCTCTGGTCCCATCTCTCTCTCTCTCTCCCTCCTCCAGTCCCCTCTCTCTCTTCCCCCTCCAATCCCCAGTCTCCCTCCCCCCTCCGGTCGCCTCTCTCTCACCTCCCTCTTCCGGTCCCCTCTCTCTCTCTCCCTCCCTCCTCCGGTTCCCTTTCTCTCTCTCTCCCTCCTCGGGTCCCCACTCTCCCTCCCTCTCTCCCTCCTCCAGTCCCCTCTCTCTCTTCCCCCTCCGATCCCCAGTCTCCCTCTCCCCTCCGGTCCCCTCTCTCCCTCCCTCCTCCGGTCCCCTCCCTCCCTCCTCTGGTCCCCTCTGTAACGTCCGTGTATAATTGAGACACGGACTGCAGGAGTTGGTTATAACAGGTGTTTACTGAATGGAGACAAAACTGGAACTACTATACAAAGTTACTACACAGGCTTATATACAGGGGTGGTCACTACTGGTACTGCAGTATACAGGGGCTGCAGAATATAGTTCCTTCTTCAAGGTACATACACTACAATTCCTCCCCTTTTAGCTAAACAGTACATAACATTCGATTAATAATTAAATAACATATTTACAATTACAGTTGCTATATACATTAGCTGAAGTTAATCAATTATAAATTCAGTCTTTGAGGAGGCTTCCTGATTCTGTCCGGATAACGCCTCTTTGGGGTATCAGGTTCTTCTGGCAAAGTTGATTCGGGATCAACGTCGTTGTTTGGTTCGTCTGCTTCCAATATCACCGATTCTGAGGTAGATGCAATTGATACTTCGGTTTCATCACCAGGTGTATAGGATCGTGGTGTAGATTTGACGTTTTCCAGTGACTCTAGAATCTGGTCAGCATGGCGTCTTACAATGCTCTCTCCAATGTCCACGGTATACATTAGAGGTCCTTGCCGTGTGCAGATCGTTCCTGGCTGCCATTTCTCTGTGCGGTAGTCCCGGGCCAAAACTGTTTGACCTATCTTGAAACTCCTGGTTGGCCTTTCATTCATATTCTGAAACTGCCTGTTCTCCACATCTCTTCTGATGTTTGGCTTAACCAAATCCAAGCGGCATCTTAGTCTTCAATTGAAGAACATCATGGCTGGAGTTTGGTTGGTAACCGCATGTGTCGCATTCCGGTAGGCAAACAAGAAGTTATCCACCTTGTGTTGTAGGGGTATGTCTTCATTACACATTGCCTTGATAGCCTTCTTGAATGTTTGAACGAACCTCTCAGCCAATCCATTGGTGGCTGGATGATATGGGGCGGATGTGTAATGCTTAACACCATTGTTCTTTAAGAACCTCCGGAACTCTTCAGATACAAACTGTGGTCCATTGTCGGAGCAAATCTGTTCAGGCAGCCCATTTCTGGCGAATATGATTCGTAAGACTGTGATAGTTTTTTCTGTGGTGGTTGAGGACATTTTTATTACCTCTGGCCACTTTGAATGTGCAGCCACCGCAATTAAAAACATCGAGTCCATAAATGGACCAGCAAAATCAATGTGTACCCTTTGCCATGGAGATGAGGGCCACTCCCATGGATGTAGAGGGGCTTGTGGTGGGGCATTTTGGACCTTCTGGCATCCTGTACAGCTCTTGGTCATCTCTTCGATTTCTCTATCGATTCCCGGCCACCACACAAACGCTCTGGCTAAGTTCTTCATTTTTACCCCTCCCAGATGACCCTCATGAAGCTCATTGAGCACTCTATCCTTCAATTTGGGTGGAATTACTACTCTGGATCCACACATCAAGGTTCCTCGGCACACCGACAGCTGTTCTCTTCTCGGCGAGAATGCTGGCAACAGTGGTTCGCCATGTGCTGGCCATCCCTTCACCGTTAAATCATAGACCCTGGAGAGTGTCGGGTCATTTCGTGTTTCCTTTTCTATGTTTGCATTCGTCACAGGTAGACATTCGACTATGGTCGAGTGGAATATCTCCACAGGATCCACTGCAGGTGCTTCTTCCACCGTCGGCAACGGTAGGCGCGACAATCCATCAGCATTCCCATGCTGTTTAGTTCCTTTGTACTCGATGTCATATTGGTGTGCCCCTAGGAAAAGGGACCACCTCTGTAGCCGTTGTGCTGTCATTATCGGGACACCCTTCTTAGGGTTGAAAATGGAGACAAGAGGTTGATGATCAGTTAGTAGAGTAAATTTCTGTCCGTGCAGGTAGTGATTGAACTTCTTCACCCCCCACACCAGGCTGAGGGCCTCTCTGTCAATCTGGGCGTAGTTACGCTCGGCTGCAGTTAACGAGCGTGACGCAAAAGCTATCGGCCTCTCTGAACCATCAAGGGATTTATGTGACAGTACCGCTCCAACGCCGTAGGGAGACGCATCACACGCCAGTCTTATCAGTAGTGATGGGTTGTAGTGAGCCAATACTTCTCTTGAAGTGATCAGGCCTTTACACTTCTGAAAGGCCCGCTTACATTCATCGCTCCATTTCCATGCTACTCCAGTTTGTAGCAGGGCGTTCAGTGGGTGCAGGATTGTGGACAAATTCGGCAAAAAGTTATGGTAGTAATTCACCAATCCGAGGAATAACCTCAGTTGCGACACATTTTCAGGCGCTGGAGCCTTAACTACCGCTTCAATTTTGTCAGGGGACTTATGTAACCCCTCTTCATCAATCACGTGGCCACAATACGATATTTGTTTCTTAAAAAACTCACACTTGGGGCGATTGGCTCATAGCCCATGTTCTCTTAGTCTAGTGAGCACCTGCTCTAGGTTGGCAAGGTGTTCACTGTCATTTTCACCTGTCACTAGGATGTCGTCCAAGTAACACTGAGTCCCCGGAATCCCTTGCAGGACTTGTTCCATCGCTCTTTGACATGTAGCCGGAGCTGATGCAACTCCGAATACCAGTCGATTATACTGGTAAAAACCTTTGTGAGTGTTTATCGTGAGATATTTCCTAGAGGATTCTTCAACCTCCATCTGCAAATATGCTTGCGCTAGGTCAATTTTTGTAAAACGTTTCCCTCCAGATAGTGAGGCGAAAATATCTTCTATCCTCGGAAGAGGATACTGTACTGTGTGAAGGACTGGGTTCACAGTCACCTTGAAGTCCCCACAGATGCGAAACTTCCTTGGCTCCTCAGACTTATTATTTAACGTTTTCTTCATGACAGGAACGAAGGGTGTCGCCCACTCGCTCCAGTCTACCTTAGTTAACACGCCTGCATTCTCCAGATTCTCCAGCTCTGCCTCGACGGCTGGGCGAATTGCATACGGTACCGGTCTTACTTTGAAAAACTTGGGAATTGCATTCTCTTCTATTTTTATCGAGGCGGTTACGCCTTTAAGAGTTCCAAGTTCTTGTTGAAATACCTCTTTAGCGTTAGCCAAGATTTTTGACAATCGTCCAGGTGTGACGTCGTCATCCTTTTTACCAGCCACAGTCAGTGCCTGAATGGAGTGCCAGTCTAAACTTATCTTTCTGATCCATTCACGTCCCAGTAACGGTGGTCCACCATCTTGCAGTATGTACAGATACAATTTCTGTATTTCCTTGCCGTTGTATTCGACAGGCACCCTTATTTTCCCTCTGGGGTATACTTTCTGCCCCGTATATGTCTTCAAGACAATGGATGTGTCTTTCAAGGGTATGAGTGAGAATAGCCGCTCGTAGTCTCGTCGATTCATGATGGTCAGGGCTGATCCTGTATCCAATTCCATTTTGACTTGGGACCCTGCTATCGTGAGGGTGACCCAAATGGTTCGGTGATCCTCTTTTGTGATTACGTTGTGTAGTTTGAGACAGCTTAGTCTCTTGTTCCCGGATTCACTATCGCTCTTCTGGTCTTCGGAACTACTGTCCGTCATCTTTTGTACTTTCCTGTACTTTTCCTTAGTAGTCTTTTTGTTGTCGTTAGTCTTCTTCCCGGACCTGCAAACTCGTGCAATGTGTCCCATCTTTCCGCATTGCCTGCATGTTTTGTCCTTGGACCAGCAGTCCTTCTGGTCATGGGTTGTTCTGCCGCAGCGATAACATTTTTCAAATCCCCGTGTCATTTCATGGGTGCCGTATTCCTGTGGCTTTTGCTGTATTTCTGCAGCTCCCCTTGCTGCTGCTTCGTACGATACTGCCATGCTGAAAGCCTTATCTAGCGACAGCTCTTTCTCTGAGAGTAACCTCTTCTGGGTTCCTTCACTCAGGAGTCCACAGACAAATTTGTCCCGTAGGGTATCTGCCAGTCCTGCTCCAAACTGGCAGTGCTTTGATAGCTTGCGTAGTTCCGTAAGGTAATCAGCATTGCTCTCATCTTTATGCTGATTTCTCTTGTGGAATTTAAATCTTTCTGCTATCAGCAGTGGTGTAGGATTTAGGTGTTCCTGTAGGATATCAACAATTTTGTTAAAGCTCTTCTCCATCGGTTTGACTGGAGTGATCAGGTTCCGCAATAGGCCGTACGTTCTTGCGCCCATTAAGTTTAGTAGTACCGATGCCTTTTTCTCATCGGCTACTTCATTTGCCTTGCAATATACTTCGACTCTTTCCACATACGTGGTCCAGTCTTCTATTGCATTATCGAAGGCAGTGATATTGCCAGTCTTCGGCATCTTGGAGATCTAAGATGGCACCTCCCGTGCTTTGCCTTCTTCCCCGATTGAACAAAATGGCACCTCCCGCGCTTTGCCTTCTTCCCCGCTGGATTAAGATGGTGCCTCCCGCGCTTTCTGTCTTTTCCACTGCTGCCAGCGCTGTTGCTGGCGTTTTTATGCCTTGATGGCGACGCCCTATGGTCTTCACGCACTTCCCCCCGTGCTGCTGCCAACGCCGCTCTCCGCGGTCCCCGTGGCAAACTGCAGCTCCTCGCGGCTTTCTGCGCTTCTAATTTCTTTTATTTTAATTACTGTTCCCTTTGTCAGAGCAGACCCTATGGGACAATTTCCTCCCTCTTCTCGGGTCTGTACGCTGCCCGGCTTCGTAGCACCGGCCGCGCCCTGTGTGCTCCACCCTCTCTCCCTCTCTCCTCTTCCCGACAACGCTGCTCGGCCCCATTGAAAAGCCACCCGATCGAGCTCTAGCCCGCCGCAGCCCAGGAAGGATCAGTGTACTACCTGCCACCAGCCCGATTAGCTGGAACACCATAGACTGGAGAACCAAGCCCAACTCTCGACAGCCTCTACTGCAAATCTTCGAATTCGATGAATCAGAGGGCGGTTGCCCACGGTCGACGCCCGTTTCTTCTGTTTGTTTTTTTTTTCTTTTTGGATTTCTTCCTTCTGGCCTCGACCTCTAACAACTTCGCTTCAGGGATGGATCCCCGTGAGGTGGTGCAGAACTGTAGGTAAGTTCGGATCTGTTCGTCGCCAATGTAACGTCCGTGTGTAATTGAGACACGGACTGCAGAAGTTGGTTATAACAGGTGTTTACTGAATGGAGACAAAACTGGAACTACTATACAAAGTTACTACACAGGCTTATATACAGGGGTGGTCACTACTGGTACTGCAGTATGCAGGGGCTGCAGAATATAGTACCTTCTTCAAGGTACATACACTACACCCTCCCTCCCTCCTCTGGTCCCCTCTCTCTCTTCCCCCTTCGGTCCCCACTCTCCCTCCCTCTCTTCCTCTTCCGGTCCCCAATCACACTCTCCCTCCTCCGGTTCCCACTCACTCTCCCCCCTCCAGTCCCCTCTCTCCCTCCCCACTCCGGTCGCCTTTCTCCCCCCCCAACGTTCCCACTCTCTCTTCCCCCTGTCCCCTCTCTTTCCCCGCTCCGATCCCATCTCCCTCCCTCCTCCAATTTCCCCCTCTCTCCCCCCTCCGATCCCCTGTCTCCCAGGCCCATCCAATTCCCTCTCTCTCCGATCTCCTTTCCCTCCCTCCCCCCTCTGGTCCCCTCTCTCTCTCTCCCTCCTCAGGTCCCCCCTCTCTCTCCCTCCTCCGGTCTCCCCTCTCTCTCTCTCTCCCTCCTCCGGTCCCCCCTCTCTCTCTCACACCCCTCTGATCCCCTCTCCCTTCCCTCCTCTGGTCCACTCAATTCAATTCAATTCAATTCAAATCGCTTTATTGGCATGATGACAAGTTACATCTTATGTTGCCAAAGCATCGAAAAACATTCATGTTTGTACACAAAAATACAGATCTATCCATACAGTGTATAAACAGATATATCCCTGAGTGTATAAATATACATTCATATAATTTATATATACTCTTATCTTATATTTAGTGGTTGTCCCTCTGTTTATGGCAAGCTGTAACATAGTGTGCCGCTAGTGTTACACAATTTCTCTCTTCCCCTAGTAGGTATGGGAGTTTTTGGTCCTCATTCAAATTTCTGAATTCCGGGCATATTTTTGTGAATTTTGGGTAGAAATTCTCCCTTATGCCCTGATATTTTCTACAAGCTGTGAGGAAGTGCATCTCTGTCTCCACCACTCCCTGACTGCAGTGAGAGCATATCCTGTCCTCTCTTGGTAGCCGGGTCTGCCTGTGTCTACCTTTTTCGATCGCCAGGCTATGTTCACTAAGTCTGTACATTGTCAAGGTTTTTCTCAGTTTGCTATCCTTTACCATGGTCAGGTAATCAGCCATGTTGTATTGTCTGTTTAGGGCCAAGTAGCAATTGAGTTTGCTTTGGTTTTTTGTTGTTTCTGCCCAATATGACAGATATTTTTCCTTTTGCTTAGCGACGATTGTGTTGGGTCAAATTCTTTGTGTTATGCTGTCACTGTCCTGGGGCTGGTTATTGTTAGTAGTGACTTCACTGAGTCCCAGGACTAGTTGACTGAGGGTATTCTTCTTTATGGTCCTCTCTTGGCATTTCAGGGCTTCGTAATGATAGCATTGGGGGTTGCTCATTTCTAGGTGTTTCCAAAATTTGGTGGCTCTTTTTTGGATAGTGATTATTAATGGATATTGGCCTAGTTCTGCCCTGTGTGCATTGTTTACGGTTTTCCTTTGAGTCCGGAGGATACTTTTACAGAATTCTGCATGTAGGATCTCAATTGGGTGTTTGTCCCATTTTGCAAATTCTTGTTGTGTTAGCGGTCCCCACACCTCACTGCCATAGAGTGCAATTGGTTCAATTACTGATTTGAAAATTTTGAGCCAAATGCTAATTGGGATTTCTATTTGGATTGATTTTTTAATGGCATAGAAAGCCCTTCTTGCTTTCTCTTTCAGTTCATTCACAGCCAGATGGAAATTTCCCGTAGAACTGATTTTTAAGCCCAAGTATGTGTAGTTAGTGGTTTGTTCAATTTTGGTTGTTCCTAGTGTGAAATTTATTTTGGGTCCCTGATGTCTGGATCTTTGCTGGAACACAAGGACTTTGGTTTTTTGGGGATTTATTGTCAGGGCCCAAGTCTGGCAGTACGACTCCAGCAGATCCAGGTTCTGCTGTAGACCCTCCTTAGTTGGTGACAGCAGAACCAGGTCATCTGCATAGGGGAGGAATTTAACCTTGGATTCATATAGGGTGAGGCCGGGTGCTGTAGATTGTTCAAGTAGTTTTGCCAATTCATTTATGTAAATATTAAAGAGTGTCAGTGAGATTGGCGAGCCCTGCATCACCCCCCGCCCCTGTGGGAAGTATTTTGTTTGTTTGTCTCCAATTTTAACTGCACATTTGTTGTTTGTATACATTGATTTAATTACATCATATGTTTTGCCCCCTACCCCGCTTTCGATAAGTTTCAGGAATAAACCGTCGTGCCAGATGGAATCGAAAGCCTTCTGGAAATCTATAAAGCATGCGTAGATTTTGCTTTTGTTTTGATGAACGTGTTTGTCAATTAGGGTCTGTAGGGTGAAGATATGATCTGATGTTCTATAGTTTGGCAGGAATCCAATTTGGCTTTTATTCAAGACATTGTGCTCCTCAAGGAAGTTTATAAGTCTTTTGTTTATGATACTACAGAATACCTTCCCCAGGTTACTGTTTACACAGATGCCTCAATAGTTATTTGGGTCGAATTTGTCCCCACTTTTGTATATGGGCGTTATGAGTCCTTTGTTCCAGATATCAGGGAAGTAACCGACACTCAGAACCAAGTTGAAGAGTTTTAGGATAGCCAGTTTCATTTTATCGTCTGTGTGTTTAATCATCTCGCTTAGTATGTCGTCTGCCCCGCAAGCTTTTCCTGGTCGCAGGTCCTTGAGTTTTTCAAATAGTTCTTTTTCTGTTATTATGGAGTCTAGCGGGTTTTGGTTATCTTTTATGGCCATTTCGAGCTTTTCCAGTTTTTTGCATATTTGGTGTTGCTCTGGCCTTAGTGTGTTTTTCTGGTATAATTTTTCAAAGTGGTTTTCCCATGTGTCTTCATTTTGAATGGCCAATTCGTCGTGTTGTTTTTTGTGTAATGTATTCCAGTTGTCCCAGAAACAATTGGAATCAATGGATTCCTCAATGGAGCTGAGTGTATTTTTAATATACTGCTCTTTTTTGGTTCTGAGTGTGTTTCTGTATTGTGTTAGTGTCTGACAATAAGTAAGGCGTAATTCCTCGTTTTCTGGATGTCTGTGTTTTTGGTTTGATATTTTTCTAAGTTTTTTCCTCATGTTATGGCAATCTGGGTCAAACCATTTTTCATAGTTTTTTGTTTTGGGTTTGTTCTTGCGAGCTTTCAAGTTTGACCTTGTTGCCAAATTATCAAAAATATTGTTTAGGTTATTCACTGCCCGGTTTACGCCTTCTTTATTGTGAGTGTGTATGTTATCCAGAAAGGTGTCCAAGAGAGCTTGAGTTGATTCGTTGCTAATTGCTTTCTGGTATTTTTCTGTGCTGTTTTTGGCCCATCTGTATGATTTTTTGGTGTTGTACAGCTTACTGGGTTGTGTTTCTGTGTTGGTTGTTTCTGTCTTTTTAAGATACATAGTAATTTGACTGTGGTCTGACAGTGTTGTTTGTGGTTTGACTGTGAATGCTCTGAAAGAGGATGGGTCCAAATCCGTAATCATATAGTCTACGGTGCTGCAGCCAAGAGGTGAGCAATAGGTCGATCTTCCTAGGAGGTCTCCCATGAACCTACCATTGACAATGTACAGACCCAGGCTTCGACAGAGCTGCAGGAGCTGTTTTCTGTTGGTATTTGTCTGCTTGTCACAGTTATGCCTGTATGGAAGGGAAGGGATATCGAAGTGGTTATTCCCAAATATGTAATTGTTTCCCTGATTATTGGTGAAGTCTGGTTCTTCGCCAGTTCTTGAATTGAGGTCACCACAGATCAACACGTTCCCCTGGGCCTGGAATTGGATAATTTCCCTCTCAATGTTGGAGGTGTCCTCTTTAAAGTACGGGGATTCCATTGGGGGGATATAGAGTGCGCAAATGAAAACATCTTGTGTGTTAGAGATAATCCCCCTCTCAATTTTGAGCCACATGTGGTTTTAGCCCTTTTTTATAAATTTGATGCAATTCTTAAGCTCTGTTTTAAACCAAATCAGTATGCCTCCGGAGTCTCTGCCTTGGGTTACTCCTGGTAATTTATTGGAGGGGACCACCAGCTCTGTGTACCCTTGGGGACGGCCAGTGTGTCCTTTTCCTTTATACCAAGTTTCCTGTAAAATGATAATATCTAGATCTTTAGTTTCATCTATCAACTCTGGGGTCCTACTCTTCACGTCGAGCACCGAAGAGCGTAGACCTTGGATATTCCAGGTCGAAATATATAAGGATTTCATGTTAAGTTTGATCTTTTACTATATGTTAAAGAATGATATGTGTTTGTCGTGTCTAAATGTGGGGAAAAAAAGATCATCTCAGTTGTCTATAAATGCTAATACTACTTGGTTACAATTCTTTCTATTAACTAGTCCTTGATTTTTTTCACTTTCTGATCCATAAGGCGGAAGTAGATGCTGTTGCACGTCTCCCCCCTCCGACCCCCTCTTTCCCTCCCCCCTCCAGTCCCCTTTCTCACTCCGGTCCCCTCTCTCTCTTCCCCCTCCGATCCCCTCTTTCCCTCCCCCCTCTGGTCCCCTCTTCTCTCTTCCCCCTCCGATCCCCAGTCTCTCCCTCCTCCTCCAGTCCCTTCTCTTCCCCCCCCCAACCCGGTCCACTCTCTCTCCCACCCACCCCCCCCATAAGAAATAGCTGCTAGATTCAAAAATTGGGTTTTGATTCTTAGAACAGAGGCTGACAACAAACTGAAGAGTTGCGGCTGGGAATGCATGGCAGGAATGTCAGCAATGTCAGATAACAAGCACAAAAAGACAAATGGCCGAGGCCAGGGCATGGAAGTGATAAGAGAGTCGTAAAATGCAAGACAACACAAGATGGTAGAATGATAGTTAGACAATATGGAGCTAGAAAGTCATAAAATGTCCTTAAAGAAACATAACAAGACATTCCTCAGAAAGATAAGAGGAAAGCCTTGTCAGCCATGATTGACACCAGGTAATCACCAGCCCACCAAAATCTATACATATAAAGCAGTATGTCTGTCCGTCTGTCTGTCCATCTGTATGTCTGTCTGTCCGCTATACACTCAAAAGTTATAGAGCATACCTACACATATGTTATATCAAAAGAAAGCTGATGATCAGGGGAGTGTCATAGGTGTATTTACTTTTTGGTCAGACAAAAATTGTTTGGACAGTATACAAAAAACGTTCAAAAATCCGCTCATTAGCGGTTGACCAATCCTACCGCTCATTAGCGTTGAGTGGCGTGATGGTTGACCAATCCTACAGTTCAGTGACCTGATGGTTGACCAATTGGTGCATCACAGGCGGGACCTAATCCTGCAGCCTCCCGCCATTTCCCCCCCTGCTTTTCCTCAACAGCAAGCGGGGCAGCTGCGTCGGCCCTCCGGAGCGGGAGATGAGTTGGGGTCACTCGGGCCGGGCCTCACAACCGCTCGGCCCGAGACACAGAGTGGGGGAGCAGCCGTCAACCGCGCGGCCCAAGACACAGAGCGGGGGAGCGGCAGCGGGCTGCCGTCAACCGCGCGGCCCGAGACACAGAGTGGGGGAGCGGCAGCGGGCGGCCGTCAACCGCGCGGCCCGAGACACAGAGTGGGGGAGCGGCAGTGGCCGGCCTTCAACCGTGCGGCCCTCTAAATTGCCCTGGCAATGCCGGGCCCCCTCAGCTAGTAACGTATAAAATAGGGGACCGAGAAAGAAATAGTCAGACAGCTAGGGGCGAAGGCTTCCTTACGGTGGAAATCAATGCTGGCTTATGCCTAACACCTCCAACAGCTCGAGGGATGAACTAACAGAAGTGACTAATACAAAAGCAAAATACTGCGGATGCTAGAAATCTGAAATGAAAAAAGAAAATGCTGGAAATACTCAGCAGGTCAGACAGCATCTATGGAGAGAGAAACGGAGTTAATGTTTTAGGTCGATGACCCTTCGTCAGAACTGGAAAAAGCTGGAGATAGAACAGGTTTTTAAGAGACAAATGGAAATCTCATCGGAGAGAAGAGCAGAACTTCTTCAAGTTGGGCATTCTTAGAACAGAAGTGACTGTTGCTGTAAGCTGCAGAGATCCGCCAATCCGAGACCTCCACACTGTCTCATTGGGCTTCGGGGGTCGTAGATCGTTCTCTACTGTCATGGGTTGTATGTCTATTATAGTTATCTTAACCACATGTAATATCTGATTATGCTTTAAACTAGCTCTTTAATAAAAAGCCTTACAACTCCTAAGACCCTTTGGGTAATGTGTGTGTGACCTGTGATCTAAACCCTCCAGTCCACTCTCTCCCCCACCTCCGGTTCTCAAATTCAAATTCAAATGCTTTATTGGCATGAAAGTTTACAGGGAACCATATTGCCAAAGCTTACATAACAAAAAAAGTACAGGTTTCCAACATTCTGTAGGTGTCAAACAATTTTGACCTTCGTTGGGTACAGACAGTATTAATTTAAACAGTCGTTGACCCTCGTTGGGTACATTCAGTATTAATTTAAACAGTCGTTGGGTACATTCGGTATTGATTTAAACATTTTTAGAGTATATATGCTATGGGTGTGCTCGTTAGTCACTCACTGTTCCTCAGGTTGTGACATGTTGTTACATATTGGGCACCAAGATATGGTCTGTCTCCTTCCCCCAGGACTATTCTTAATTTTGACAGGTCATCCAATTCTTTGAAATCTGGGGTTGTAAGGCTGAGCTTGTCAAAATATGTTTCTTGTTTTGTTGAATTTTTCGCATTTTAGGAGGAAGTGCACCTCTGTCTCAACCTCGCCGGCCAGACAGTGATCACATATTCTATTTTCTTTAGGTTGCCAGGATTTCTTGTATCTTCCTTTTTCAATTGCCAGTTGGTGGTCGCTTAGTCTGTATCTGGTGAGGGTCTGTCTCTGTTTTGTGTCTCTGATGGTCAAGAGATAGTCTGCCAGTTTATATTCTCTTTTTAGGGCCCGGTAGCATTCTAATCTGCTTTGGCTTTTGGTTATTTTGTTCCAATGTTCCAGGTAGGTTTCTTTGCATTGTTTAATGATTTGGTTCACTCGGATTGGTGTTTGGAGAGCAGTGTTGGTCTGGGACTGGTCAGGGTCCGGCTGGGTAGGAGTACTTAGTTTCAGTAACAACTGACTCAGGGGACTCATTTCTGGGTTCAGCTCTTGGGTCTGGAGGGCTTTAAAATGAAGGGTGTCTGGGGAACTAGATTTGAGGTGATTTAGAAAGTTTAGTGCTCGTTTTTGGATGTTTATTATCAGTGGGTATCTGCCTAGTTCGGCTCTACACGCATTTGTTGGTGTTTTCCTTTGGGTGCGAAGAATGCTTCGGCAAAATTCTGCATGCAGGGCTTCTATTGTGTGTTTTTCCCATTTAGTGTAGCTATGGTGATTGAGTGGGCCCCATACTTCACTACCATACAGCGCAATGGGCAGGATTATACTATCAAATATTTTGAGCCAGATTTTGATTGGAATTTGGATGTTGTAGAGTTTTCTTTTTATTGCATATAGGGCTCTTCGGGCTTTTTCTTTTAGTGCATTCACTGCTATGCTGAAGCTCCCTGATGCTGTAATGGTTAGTGTAGCTCATAGTGTGTCCTATGATGGTATCACTGAGAGTAAACTGGTATTTGTTTTCCTGACATCTGGGCCTTTTTTGAAAAATCATGATGTTGGTTTTCTTTAGATTTACTGTCAGGGCCCAATTTTGGCAGTATTTGTCGAGTAGGTCTAAATGTTGCTGTAATCCCTGTTCTGTGGGAGACAGCAGAACCAGGTCGTCCGCATAGAACAGGGATTTCACTTCCCCATCCAGGAGACAGAGACCCGGTGACTCGCTTTGCTCCAGCATGTCTGCTAACTCATTTATATGTTGAACAGGGTCGGACTCAAATTGCAACCCTGCCGGACACCTCTTCTCTGGGTGAAGAAACCGGTGCGTTTGTCTCCAATTTTGACACCGCATTTATTTTTCAGACACATCGATTTAATAAGGTCATAGGCTTTGCCCCCTATTCCACACTGAAGAAGTTTGTAATAGAGCCCTTCGTGCCAAATAGAGTTAAAAGCTTTCTTGAAGTCAATGAAACAAGCGAATATTTTCCCATTTTTTGTTTGGTGTATATGTTTTTCAATGAGAGTGTGAAGGGTATAGATATGGTCGGTGGTGCGGTGTTTTGGAAGAAAGCCTATTTGATTTTTTCTAAGGATATTATGTTTGTTAAGAAAATCCAGTAATCTACTATTTAGAATACTGCAGAATAACTTTCCTAGACAACTGTTGACACAGATGCCATGGTAGTTATTTGGGTCTGATTTGTTTCCACTTTTATATATGGGAGAGATGAGTCCTTGGCACCAGATATCGGGAAAACAGCCTGAACGTAATATGATGTTGAATAACTTGAGTACAGCACCCTGCATCTCCATAGTGCTGAACTTGAGCATTTCATTTTTGATGTTGTCTGGACCACAGGCTTTCTTTAGGTGGAGAGATTTTGTTTTTGTGGCCAGTTCTTTCCAAGTGATTGGGGAGTCCAGAGGGTTTTGGTTGTCTTTAATTGTTGCTTCTAATGTGTGGAGTTTTTCTGTGACATGATGTTGACTTGAGTTTGTTTCGTTTACTGGGATGTCTTTGTAGAGGTTTTCAAAATGTGTTCTCCAGATGTCACCATCTTGGATTGGTAATGCTTGTAATTGTGTTGCACTCAGGTTATTCCACATATCCCAGAATTGATTTTGATTAATGGAGTTTTCAATTTCTTCAAGTCTTTTGTGGGTATAATTTTGTGTTTTGTTCCTAATGGTGTGTTTATATCTTTTGAGGGTCTCACTGTATCTAATACGCAGGTCTGGGTTGTTTGGTTGGTGGTGCTTTTGGTTTGATATTTTTCTCAGGTCTTTTCTGGCATTTTTGCATTCGTGATCAAACCATTTCTCATTTTTTTGTCTTTTGTAACGTTTCCTCTTCTGTTTCACAAGGTCGGCTTTTACAGCTGCCTCATGGAAGATCATATTAATATCATCTATGGCCATGTTTACACCATCTCTGGTGATCTCATATAGATTTTCTTTAAATTTTGATATTTTACTTGTGAGATCAGGTGAATTTAGTGCTGTGATGAATTTATCTCCACTGTCTGGGGCCCATCTGTATGTCTGGTTTAGTTTATGGAGCTTACTGGGTTCCTTTTTTGTGTCTGTAGTTTGGGCAGAAAGTTTAAGGTACACATTTATTTGGTTATGGTCTGAGAGGGGGGATTGCTGCCTGACAGTGAATGCGTTGATATCACAGGGGTCCATGTCAGTGATTGTATAATCCACCACACTAGACCCAAGAGTTGAGGAATATGTGAGTCTCCCTAAGGAGTCCCCTCTGAACCTACCGTTAACTATGTACAGGCCTAAGGCTCGGCAGAGTTGCACTACCTCCCTGCCGCTTTTATTTATTTCACAGTCAAGGTTGTTCCGATTTGTGATGGCTGGTGTGACATATAAAGGGGTCTGGCCAAACACATGGTTGTTGCCCTGTGGGTCTATGAAGTCAGGTTCACATCCGGTCCTTGCATTTAGGTCCCCACATAGTAGCACCTTTCCTTGGGCCTGGAAATGGCTGATTTCCATGTGGAGAGTTTCAAATAACTCTTCAAAATATGGCGATTCTATTGGAGGTATGTAGATCGCACATAAGTAGGCATCTTTTTTAGCTATTCCTATATTTTTATCTAATTTTAGCCATACATGTGATTTCCCCTGTTTTACCGGTGAGATGTGTTTGTCCAATTCTCCTCTATACCACACCAAGATTCCCCCGGAGGTTCTGCCCTTGCATATCTTAGTGTTCTTTACTGAGGGCACAATGATTTCATGGTACATTGGAGGACAGTGGGTGGGCACGTCCTTTTGACACCATGTTTCTGTTAACACAATTATATCAATGTCTTTTATAGATTTTAGGAATTCAGGGTCTGTACTCTTCAGCCCAAAAGTTGAGGAGCAGAGACCCTGGATATTCCAGCAGCTTATGTGGAAAGAACGCATCTATATAGTTCAAAAAACAAAGCAAAATGGACCTATTTTGTGGGACGGGTGTGAAAACACTAGTTTCTATAGATGTACAATGCTAAATGACGATTTAGTATAAATTCCATAAGGCATGCACATACTGCTACCTAATAATAGTAATATAACAATAATAATAATTTAGTACATTCCTATCCTGTTTTCCATCAGGGTGCTTATCATCGTCATGATCTTTCTCAGTTCTTGGTTTACAGTCGCCTGTGGTCTAAAGGGGGGTCTGGGGTCAGGTACAACAGCACGGTTCTGTTGCTGGTTTTGTATAGGGGGGTGGGGGACAGTGGTGGTCCTGTTTGGGTTAGGGCTCCCAATGGTAGAGGGGGTGGGAGGGGTGCGTCCTTTGGCAGTGTTTATGAGGTTTTTTGCGAAGATCCACACCCGCTGTTTGAGTAGATGTAATCCGTCATAGAGGTCCCATGTGTTGATGTTTGGGTGGTGGGCCAGGTGGACGTTGGGGAGGGCAGCACCATCCCATGTCGATCTCCCTGTTGGTGTTGTGGATTACATAGGCTAGGGGAGATCACAATCCGCGCATCGGGGAATTCCTTGCTGGCCTTCTCCGCCATCCTGCTCACTGCTCTAGCAGTGCCTTCATGTAGGGTGTGCAGGTCGTTTGTGCCTGTGTGGATCACAAGCCATTTTGGGCTTCCAAGGATTTCTTTGTTCAGGATCTTCATTGCCTGGCCTGTGGTGCTGCACCGTTTTTTCAGGACTTGCTGACCTGGGAACATCCTCTGGGGGTCCAAAAACTTCCCGTTGGAGTCGGTCAGCAGGACCGCCTGAGGGGCTGGCTTTTCAGACTGGGTAGCAGTAGTCTGGGCAGGACTCAACTGAGGGCTGGTTGTTGACTGAGTTGCTGGGGTAGGCTGTGTGACAGGAGGGGGGTTTGGGACCTGCGGTGTGTCCCTGTTCTGGTCGCAAGGCAAAGAGGGTGTGGCATCCTCGTGTGGGGGGACATCCAACGGGTTCTGTGTCCCTGCGTGTGTTGTTTTTGTGTCAGCCGGTTGTTGGACCTTAAGGGGTTTGTGTTGCCTGCTGAGTTCATTTTTCTTCCATTACTACGGCCTCCTTCATTTTGTTTAGCTGAGTACGGAGTTCTTTGATCTCATTTCTTTGCCCCTCCACGATCTCTATCAACTTGTGGATGGTGGACTCGTTTTCCGTTTTCAGCTGTTTGAGCTCCTCCTTCAATTTCTTGGCCTGTGTTTCCCTGTATTCATTGAAATCGAGTTCTAGCTTGGACAGACTCTCCTTCAGCAGTTGGTTCGCGCTGAGAGGTGTGGGAGGGGTAGAGATGGCCAGGGAGGTGTGTGTCTCTGCTGGACTCTCTTCTTCTTCCTCTGCTTGGCTCTCTTCACCCTCTGTTGGGCTCTCTTTTGCCTCATTTCCATTCGTCCTCTTTGCGCCTACCTTAGCTTTCAACCGGGGGAATTCCTTTTCAAAGGAGCCCAAATTTTCTACATTCCCCTGTATCATGATCTTTCCTTTGTTGTTATAGTAGCTTATAGTTAGCAGGGGGTCATCTTTATCTAGATTTCCATCTTTACATATTTTCAGTCTGCCTCCCTTGCCAATACCTTCACTGAAGACGTGTGCGTAGTTTTTGTATAAAGTATCCTTCCATGAGGGAACGGAGTCAGTGTAGAATATGAGGTTGTTCTTCTTCCTAGTCCCTTTCTGTTTCACATAGTCAACGTAGAGGACCTCTGGGTTATTTTGTAGTGTTTTATCCTTGTGTTTATCCTTTGCCTTTGCACTTTTGCAATGCTCAGGATATATCACTTCCCTGCTCTGTGTCATTGCAGTCGTTTGTTTTTGTCGTAGCTAAATAACTTTTTTTTTGGGCTCTCTCTCTCTCTCTCACCGGGTTCCCGTCTCATTTCTCGGGCTGTGCCGGTTTTCCCTCTCTGTTCTCGGGTGGTTTCTCTCGGAGTGTCTCTGGGTCTCAGGGCCGCTGTTTCTCTCTCCGGGTCCGGGGCTGTTTCTGGGGCCTCACTCACTGTCAGGCACCGCGGTCTCTGGGCCTCAGTCTCCGGCCCCGGGCTCTCACTCTCAGGCCCCGGCCTCGCTCACTCTCCGGGCCCGGTGTTTGCCCGAGTTTCTCAGGCCCCGGAGTTTCTCGGGTTTCAGGCCCCGGGCTCGCTCGCTCTCCGGGCCCGGAGTTTCTCTCGGTCTGCGGCCTGTTTCTCTCTCCAGGCCCCGCGGTCTCTGGGCCTCACTCTCGGGGTTTTCTCGCTCTTTGGGCCTCGCTCTCTCCCGGTTTTTCCCCCGAGTTTCTCTCTCTCTCCACAGTCCTGTGATCTGTTCCTCTCTCTCTCTCTCTCTCTCTTCCCCACCCCCGGATCCAGTGACCCTCTCCTTACGGAACCGAAGAAAGCGCGGCCCAAACGGCAGCCACAACTATTTAGTACTGCGCAGGCGCAGAAGACCGCAGCGACGTTGGCGCGATCACTCCGTTTGTTGGGTCACAATGAGAGTGAGCGGGCTGCGCCGGCGCGAGTTCTCCCTCCCCTCCCCTCCCCCATGGAGCGGTTCGTGCTGAGGGGCAGCGCCGCCGGTCCAGCGCAGCCGGCCAAGGTTTATCGCCAGGCCACGCTCGAGTCTTTAAAGGTGAAGTCCAGGCTTCTGAATTGCGCGGTGGTCTGTAGATGGTGTAAGCTTAAAATCTGGTGTTTGTAAACCCATGAATCATAGGCCGTTCGCAGGTTCCTTGAAGACTTCTCACTGAAGTCTTTTCTGTGTGAGCTTGTTTTGTTCACATTTCCCAGTAATCCTTTGCCGAAGGAGGAAGAGAAACTATTCGTGGTCAGCCAAAAGATTCCTCTGTGTGGGTATATTTTTTAAGTCTTAATCGTTTTGAGGATCCAGGAGAGACTAGAGTTATGAGTTGATTGTAGTTGCAGGTCAATGCAGTATGCAAAATGAACTGTGCAAGTGACCTAGAGGATGGGAAATAGTTCTGGATGGAACGGATGAGGATCTGCACTATTGGTATGATGAAGGAGGCTCCAAGCACATCTTTTTGGGCACAGGTATTGGCAGCAAGAACATTCGGTGTTTCAGGAGACCTTTCTGAAGGCAAAAGACATTGCATGAAAAGGACCCTCGAAACACGATCTTTCTTGAAAGTAAATGCACTTGGGAACAGATCACAGAATCACAGAAACCCCACAGTGCAGATAGAGGCCATTTCGGCCCATCGAGCCTGCACCGACACATATCCCACCCGATCCCCGTAACCCCTACACCAACACATATCCCACCCTATCCCCGTAACCCCACGTATTTAATCCCCCTAACACTAAGGGTCAATTTATCATAGCCAATCAACCTAACCCGCACATCTTTGGACTGTGGGAGGAAACCGGAGCACCCGGAGGAAACCCACGCAAACACGGGGAGAATGTGCAAACTCCACACAGACAGTCACCCGAGGCCGGATTCGAACCCGGGTCCCTGGATTGGAAATGGAAAATGAATAAAGTCTTTTGTTACCGAGTACTAGTTGATTGTTTCTCAACATTTCTGTTGTGGCCTTGAGTTACCTGAAAGGTAAAACAATTATGTTTGAAAACAAATTTGAAAATGCCTGAAAAGATGATAATTAAAATAGGGAAAGTAAAAACTAATTACATGACAAATGAAAGCTTCCGGGAGTAGAATTAAAATGTGAATGAAATTTGGGGCAAAGACTAGGCCAAAATATGGTCTTATGAAAACCAATAAAAATAAGATTTAAATTTTTTTTTAAAAGACAAAATTAAAGCTATTTTTATGAAACTAAAACATCATTCCCAACTCATTCCCTTATTACTCCATACTGCCAGATATAACATTTGCATACATATACCATAGCCCAGTAATTTGAAAACACAGGGAAAATACATTTTATTCTGTTAGTACTGGATACTGTACACAATTTTGGATGATCTGCATTTTTGTCAAAGCGCTCACATTTCTGTAATTTGAATCAAGAATGCCCATGTTCATAAGATGTAAAATACTCCCTATTGATTCCTCTCCAAAATCGTAAACACTGAAGTAGTGTTTACGTGGTAAATGATGTGTTTTTTATTCTCAAAACAGAGGGTTGTGGTGATTGAAGATATTAAGAGATTTAAATCTATATTGGAACTGCCTAGTCAAACAAAGGAAAACTTAATGGAAGCATTACTAGAACTAAAGAAGAAAATACCATCTCAAGAAGTATTACGCTCAACTAAAATAGGTAAAGATTATAATGGTAGAGTTTTTTGTTTTCAACATTGTAATTTTTCTTCTGCTAAAATCTTTAAAATGTTGACATTGGATTAAATTATGTTTTTGTAACTTGTTATTTGCATTATTAAAATTGTGCTTGTGCTGCTCATGCCTTTTGAATCCAATATTTTGAAGTGTGGCTCATTCCACAGTACCAGTAGGGGGATCAAAACTGGATTAGTGGATTTTCTATCACTGCTGTTGATGTCATTAATTGAGGAAAAAGAATAGTTTGGGAATTCCTCCAATTTTGTCTCACTGTTTTCCCTCACCCTAAAGGAGAGGTGTCCAAGCATTTTGTTTTCAAGGGCTGTATATACAAGGGCTCAAATTGCTGATACTAACGGATGTTGGTGTTCTGATTACAAGAATCATCAATAAGGCTACAGACCTTTCCAAACCTCAATTGAAAACAGCACAAACCTGCAAATATAAGAGATATAAGCACAAATAGGAATGTGTTACAAAGATAAAATACTGCAGATGCTGGAAATCTGAAACATAAACAGAAAATGCTAGAAATAGGTCAGGTCAGGCAGCATCTGTGGAAAGAGAGACAGAGTTCACGTTTCAGGTTGGTGAAAGGACTGAAATGTTAACTCTGTTTCTCTCTTCACAGATACTGCCTGACCTGGTGAGTATTTCCAGCATTTTGTGTTATATAATCGGAATGAGTTGCCTGGGCTTTTAGGACAGGATTGCCCAAGCTTGTCAGTCGCCTGTTTAGACAATCTGAACTAAGGAGATGTAGAAATTTGTTACTGCAAAATTCTTCACCTACTGGCCTAACTATTGGATGGGAAAGCTGTTTATTGAGAAGAATGGATGTATAATGACAGCGTAGGTTTCACACATGGACTCTGGGCAATCAGTTGTACAAACACTTTCATGTTATCAACAACAACTTATATATTTATATAGCACCTTTAATGTAATAAAACGCCCCAAGGTGCATCACAGGAGTCTTATAAAAAAAACAAAATTTGACACTGAGCCATAAGGAGATGTTAGGGCAGATGACCAAAAGTTTGGTTGAAGAGGTAGGTTTTAAGTAGCGTCTTAAAGGAGGAAAGAGAAGTGGAGAGGCAGCGAGATTTAGGGAGGGAAGTCCAGAGCTTAGGATCTAGGCAGCTGAAGGCACGACCACCAATGATGGAGCATTTAAAATCGGGGATGTTCAAAAGACCAAAATAGGTGGAGCGCAAAATCATGGGGGATTACAGAGATAAGGAGAGACGAGGCCATGGAGGGATTTGAAAACAAGGAACATCAGCAAGCATGGGAGATGGGTGAGTGGGACTTGGTGCAAGTTAGAACACAAGTGGCAGAGTTTTGGATGACCTCAGGTTTATGGAGGGTAGAACTAGGGAGGCCAGCCAGGAGTGCATTGGAATAGTCAAGTCTAGAGGTGGTAAAGACCTGGATGAGGGTTTCATAAGCAGATAAGTTGAGATAAGGCCGGAGACGGGCAATATTACGAAGGTGGAAATGGGTAGTCTTCATGTTGGAACGGATATGAGGTAGGAAGCTCAATTCGTGATCAAAATTGACACCAAGGTTACGAACAGACTTGGCCAGCCATAGGCAGTTGCTGGGGAGAGAGATGGAATCAGTGGAAAGGGAATGGAGTTTGTGGCGTGAACCGAAGACAATGGCTTCGGTCTTCCTGATATTTAATTGGAGAAAAGTTCTGCTCATCCAGTGCTAGATATCGGTCAAGCAGTCTGATAGTATAGAGATGGTGGAGGGTTCGAGAGGTGGAGGAGAGGTAGAGCTGGGTATTATCAGCGTACATGTGAAAACTCACGTCGTATTGCCGAATGATGTCACTGAGGGGCAGCTTGTAGATGAGAAATAGGAGGGGGCCAAGGTTCGATCCTTGGGGGACACCAGAGGTGACAGTGTGGGATCAGGAAGAGAAGCCATTGCAGATGGTTCTATGGTTACGGCTGGAAAGATAGGAATGAAACCAGGCAAGTGCAGTCCCATCCGGCTGGACGACGGTGGAGAGGCGTTGGAGCAGAATTTTGTGGTGAACTCACCTTTATTTGTAACCCTCACATTTCTAAAATTTCACACACCATCACAGTTCCATCAATAAGTAGTCCTATAAAGAGGAACTGACCAGCTGACTGGTTTAGTAATATGCTGTGACATTGCATGGTTGGACTGAAAATTATGTTTGCAATTTGCATAACTAGATCCTGTTCTTAGTAGAAAGTGCAACCATTAAGGTAGCATCAAGTGGAGAAGATGAACCTCCACTGAGCGAAAATGATAAGATTCAGGAGGAAGCATAAGGGACCCAAGCGTGTACAGCTAAAGTCTTAAAAATACAAGACGAAAGGATGAAAATAAATGGACAGATCAAAGCACTTGTGTGTCCAGGTTTGAAACACGGTACAAACTCTCAAAATCTTCTAGCCATAGCATCCTACGTGACTCCGAAAAGGTGATTGATATGTTGTGACCAATGCAGAATAAGATTGTTGTGGGGTTCCTTAATGGATCAATGAAAGAGTAACTGCATTGCATGGTGCGGGGGCTGAAACATACAGGTCAGCAAGATCCCAGGTTTGATATTTGGTCTGTGATGAGTTTGGTGTTTTGAGCCTGGGCAGCACTGGGGTGCTGTATTTGGCATTGGTGTCTCTCTGCTGGATAGAAGTTCCTGTAATGGAAATCCATCCTATTTCCAGTTACAAAAATTTCTACATTCTGTGCTTTCAATTAGATTGTAGCAAAGTTAGAGCTCTGGGATTTAAAAATTGAAGCCCTGGCTGCTGCTTCTGTAGTTTTCCTTTGTCTTTTTGGCTTCAGAGCCTATTGGCAAAGCAAAAATATGCTTCTGTCCTGAAAGTTCACATATTGATGTCAAAGTGTGATCCTGATGCTGTGGAAGGTCCTGTGGTTGAGATTACCTGCAGTGAGCAATAAATAGCTAATTTTTAATTACAGATGTAGCATCAGCCATCCTTTTTTATCAATAGCATCCTGCTTTGACTTATGTTGATTTGAATCTACCTCCTCATTTCTTAGGGCACACTGTGAACAAGATGCGTAAAAATTCAGACCCTGAAGTGGCCGAGCTTGCTCAAGTCGTTTTCACAATGTGGAAAACCTTCATAAAAGAAAATAGAAATAAGCAATCCATAGAGGTGCGATGTGATTCTAAAACAGAGAGCCTTAGGGGGAATGCTCGAAAACTGTTAACTGAAGCCTTGGAACTGGAGGTAATTTAAATAAAAAGCCCTCTACACTGAGTGCTAGAAAGAGATTAAAACAGAATTTCTATATGTATATTTTAAATTGGAGGCTTAAAGGGGAAGAAATGCATTTTTCCCCAACATGGTCCCATTCTTTATACATTTGTAGAAGAAAATAAGTCTTACCAGAAAACCTTTGACTTTATATTTAAAAAAAATTGCCAGAATGGAAACTGTATAGTAGGGTCTCGCTCCGTGTAAGCCTGTTCATCAATTGTGGGGTGTGGAGTTGTTCAATTGTGCTAGCCGTAGAGCTACTTCACACTAGTCCAACGGCAGCACAAGAGCCTCCGGACTTCAGGGAAACAACAAGCTGGGATTTCTTTTTGTTTTTGGGCTCTGGGCAAGCCAGTATTTATTGACCATCCCCAGTTGCCCTGAAGACATTAAGAGTCAGTCATATAGTGTGGGACTGGAGTCACATGTAGGCCAGATTGGGTAAGGACAGCAGGTTCCCTTCCCTGAAGGACATTAGTGAACCAGTTCGGTTTTTACAATAATCCAGCAGATTTCATGGTCATTTCCCAGCTTATAGCATGGGCTGGATAAGTCTGGAGCAGTCCTTGGGCCAATCTGAAGTCACACCCTTGCTATTTGCAATAGGCATCCCAGGACATTCCTTGTAATTGAGGTCACTACAGCATCCTATGAGGGAGGGAGGAAAACCCTAATCAGAATGAGCATGTCTTCCACATCGCTGCTTTAAAAAAAAAGTCAGTCACTTTTGACTTGTATGAATAGACTTTCTTTGTTGCATTACTTCTAGTCATCTACTGTGCTACATAACCTTCCAATGAGTTTCACTGTTTGCAACCACTATTTCAGGGTACTTTGTGTGGATGTGCCACTTTTAGCATTTAACGTCAGATTATTAGTTTGTACAGGTCTTGCATATTTTTACCACTGCCTACTATAAATAAATACATTGTTCAATTATATAATCTTTTTTATAGCATGATCACCCTCTGATTGAAAACATAGAGCGAGAGGTTTTTCATCAGTGTTCTCGTCTGATCAACATCTCCTACCGACGGACAGTACGAGCACTGGTCTTTACTTTAAAACATAAGCCTGAAGTCCGAGAGCAAGTTAAAACCTACAGACTCCCAGTGAAGCAGCTTGTTGAAAACCACAAGAAATTATGACTCATAGTGGTTTTTAAAAAAAATTATGTATATACATATAAATTGTGAACTTCTAGAACTGCTGTGGCCTTTTTTAAACTGTAAACTCATTTTTCTTTATTTTTGGAGGAATGTCAATGAGTCAAATTTGTGAACCTTATTAATAAATTCCTGGTGTTTGTACAGAGCTGTCAGAGCATTCTTTTGGTCTGGTTCGTGACTGCTGTAAAAGCAATATTGCACTGATGTATAGTCTACGGAGCAAAGTAAATTGTATTTGTTCTATCTGTAAAACACAAAGGAATCCATGCAACTGATGATAAGAGGGAAATGAAAATAGCAATGTATCCAAGAATTCTAAAGAATGTTTTTAGGAAATGGGAAATGTATATATGATCAAGCAGCACTATCCATAATTGGATGATGACATAAGGTTGGCAACAAATGTAAAACTTACTCTTCTGGGGTCTCTTGAGGGAATCCTTTTGGATCAGTGGTAATTAGTTGGGTAGAAGAAACTGGTTGCTTTGATGCAAATTAATGTATTTTTTTAATTGCTTATAAGGCAGTTTGGTGCATTTGACTGTAACTTGTTCTGTCACATCTTTAAGAACATAAGAATCAGGCTCCCCCTGATGGTGCAGAGGTGTAATCAAGGCATACAGACTGGTTAGGTTTCAGTTTTGATCACCAGTCCTGAGTTTGCTGACCTTAGCTGGGTCTCTGGTAAAAGCTGTACAGTTAGTCACAGGACCCCTGGAGGGAAAGCTTTAGCCAAAATTCCAGCTCGATTGCCATACACTGATCTCTTTGACTGGAAAGTGTGCATATGTGCAACACTGGATGAGGACAGGATTGGACTGAGCTGCAATGTCCTCCACACATGGAGTGGTGTGGGTGTACAGGAGGATGACAACTACCCATGGCACCACACCCATATACTTTTAGGGGAAGGGAGAACAAGAAAAGGAGAACACGAGCAAGCAGTCTGCGCTATTGTCATATGGAAATTCAGTTTGGAGGCAGGTTGGATGCTGTGTATATTGTGGGGCCATTAAAATCTTGTGTTATTCTAAGTCAGCAAACTTTATTGTACAAAAGAGAATGATTCCAAAGGTTGCTGTCATTGGTAGAGCAGGACACCACCCGTTATAGAACCCACCTGAGTCATCAGCCGGGTTCTACAATGGGTGGGTGATGCGCCGTGCCAGGTTACCGCCCAGATGCTAAAGTTTCAAATTACCCCCTTGTCTCCAATATGAGTCCAATTTATTGCACATTTTGATAGCTGTGTAACTGGAACTACTTTTTACCTTCCAGACTTAAAGTCTATTCTGTGGTATTAACCTATACACCAGGTGATGATAAATGTTACTCTTACACCACTTCTGCTTCCCAGTACATCCTTGCGTTTGCATCATTTTGCAGGATCCATTTGTTGTTTATCACCTGCTGAATTATTCCTTGTATATTACTCGGAATGTAAAGGCTCTGGGTAAATGAGATAGAATCCCAGCGGAGGCCATATTCTGCATTCCCCCCTGTAGAAATGGGATTTAACATCCCTTCCCAACCAAAGGATTTCAGGGCCATGGTTCTTCCATTATCAATAAAAGGTGTGACACACAAATCATGACAACAGGAAGTAAGGATAACATGGATAGGAAGTGCACACCATACACAGGACTTTTAATGTATTATTAGATGTTATAAAACTTTTATATAGATTGTAAACTTTTTTGTCTAACTACACTACTCCCATGGTATGTGAAAGACCAATAAATTCTACCCTGGTTACTGTCGCAACAAAGGGTTCTTAGTCCTGCAACAATAAGTTCCGTGTGATTCTGGCTCGAGTGGTTTGAAACAACAAGCTTTAATATCTATTGACTAATAACAGTATTATTCTTATACAACTGTTCTACAGTATTCTATTAAATGACAAGCAAGTAATACAACCTGGTTCCTAGGCCCAAAGTGATCAGTTACAGCTCTCTAGGCTGCCTGTGTGGCTGTGGACTTCCAACTGTCCTGAGAATTCTAACTTTCAAAGGGGGAAAGTCCTAGCTTTATACTATTCAGCTACCTTAGGCTGCACGTAGACACCCCTTTTCTTATCTTCTAATTATAAATTATCCCATCTTTCTAGCTCTGCTTCAGCTGACTGCTGATGTCATGGCCCCAACTCTTGATTTTGGCTGGAGACACAGTGGGCTGGATTTTGCTACGGGGGCGGGTTGGGGTCGTGTTCCCCACATTTCGTGTTTCCCACACGAATCCTGAACGATGTGGGAAATTGATGCAATTTTGATTTTATAGCCCAATTGATTCCCCACGTGTGGGAACCCCTAGCCAGTGAGCTTTTCAGGTGGGAAGCTCGCCTCCGATGACATCATCACTGCTGCTTCATTTAAGGGCTTCCACAAGCCTTGCTCACTTCAGCAGACTGCCAAGCTTCTGGCCCTGGCAGCTGCTGCTACCATCATCAATCATGGCGACACATCGGAGTAAGGCATCCCCCAGATTTGACGAGGCAGCCCTCCAGGCATTGGTGGAGGGAGCGACAGAGAGCAGGGAGGTGCTCTTCCCCTCCTCAGGGAGGAAGAAGCCACCCCAGCAAACCAAGGCTGTGTGGCTGAGGGTGGCAGAGCAGGTGAACGCCAGCTCGAATACCAGCAGAACATGGATCCAGTGTCGGAAACGCTTCCATGACCTTCTGTGCACTGGAAAAGTGAGTATGATGTTCCCATCACTCTTAATCTGATCCCCATTGCCTTTCCTCACCAATCTCTTCCTCCACATCCCACTTGGCAGCACGGTGGCATAGTGGTTAGCACTGTTGCCTCACAGCGCCAGGGACCCGGGTTCGAATCCGGCCTCGGGTGACTGTCTGTGTGGAGTTTGCACATTCTCCCTGTGTTTGCGTGGGTTTCCTCCGGGTGCTCCGGTTTCCTCCCACAGTCCAAAGATGTGCGGGTTAGGTTGATTGGCTATGATAAATTGACCCTTAGTGTTAGGGGGATTAAATACGTGGGGTTACGGGGATAGGGTGGGATATATGTTGGTGTAGGGGTTACGGGGATCGGGTGGGATATGTTTCGGTGCAGGCTCGATGGGCCGAAATGGCCTCTATCTGCACTGTGGAGTTTCTGTGATTTCTGTGATTGACACTGACATCCATGCACCCTTTCCCACTCCCTCTCTCTCTATGGTCACATTCACCTAACTAATGGACTATGCAGCCCTCACACTCCCTATCACTGTCATGCTATGAAAACAACTTACATCACATAGGGAGGGCCCTTGGTCTTGCCATCTCACTCCATCTTTCTCTCCTTCTAAGCATCTATGCCATCGATTCTCTACACTCACTCCTTCATTCTCGCTCAAACTCCACTTGTCTCCCCCATTGCAGGAAAAGAGAGCTCACAACCGAAAAGAGTGAGCCAGGACAGGGGGAGGGGCAGCCTCCTTAGCCCAGCTGACCCCATGGGAGGAGGCGATCCTGGAGATCGTCGGCATCCAGGACGACACACAAGTGGGGGACGGAGAGACCGGTGCAGCAGAGCAAGCTGGTGACAGAAGAGTTTTCCAACTCTCTAAATTGCATTGCATGACTCGCTGATAATGACTTGGAAGCTCTAGCAGATGGACCTCTGATCATCTGCAATAAGCACTGTGCAGGTAACCCTGGCCTCTCATCTCTGACACTTCCCTTTACTCCCCCACAGGACCATCGCAAGCTCCCGTCTCCAGGACGCAGGAGGAGGTTCAGCCTCAGCATCCAGACTCCTCAGAGGAAGCTGCAACCTCTGAGGGCGCAGCGTCAGCAGAAGGCAACGCACCCAGCACCAGCGCAGACACTCACACCTCGGTGGGACCTTCGGGACATAGAGTAGTGTTGTCACCTGGTGTATCACAGCTCACAAGTGAGCCTCAGCAGATGGTGGAGACAGGGACAGCAGTGGAGAGTCCTAGTTGGAGGGCGCAGCACTCTCCCAGCTCGGCTCAGCTGCATGTCGACCCTCTGCCTCTGGGTCCATCCACAGTATCAGCGGTGATGGCACTCCAGGAAAATATGCAGGAGTCTCTGGCAGGTTTTGTCTCCAGGGTTGCTGCGAGTGTGGAGCGAATGGAGGAGTCCGTCGCTAACATGAGCAGAGCCTTTGTGGAGTCATTGGCGCATCAACGCATTACCACGGAAAGGATGGCAACCTCCGTGGAAAGGCTGGCTACGGCCATGGAGGAGATAAGTCGCGCGAGTGTTGAAAACATGGTGAGTGTTCAGACTAGACTGACATCTCTGGAGAAGCGATGGGCAGCTATTGAACAGAGAAACCAGACCTTCATGGCAGTCCCTCTGAGAAGGACTGCCAGTCCCGACACGGGTCCCCATGGCTCCCCTGATGTGCAGCAAGGTGCTCTCTCGCCACTTGCAAGCGCTGAGGGGGACCTGACCCATGAGAGGGATGATGGTGGCAGAGAACAAGGAGGTGGGGGCTCCTCTCCAAGCGCTCAAACTTCCATGCCACTGACAAGTCCTCGGTCAGAGCCCCACCTGAGTCAGCACCCAAGTGAGATCGGCGTCTCAACCCCTGCACAGCCGCAGGAGCAGCAGACTGTTGCGCAGCCCTTACAGGCTCGCAACCCCAGAGGACGCCCGCCAAAGGTGTCCAGACAGGAGCAGCAAGGAAGTGAGCAAGGGGCCTCCACATCTGCTGATGCCACTGGGGAACCACTACGTAGGAGCACGCGTAAGAGAAAGAAACTGCACAAATAGTCACAAGGGTAGTCACTTGGGTGGAATTTAATGTGTTATGGTTGAAAGCCATCAGAATAATGGTAATAAATCATCTGTTGGCTACTGCTGTAGTTGTGGCGTGTGTCATTTCGCGAATGGGACTTTCACTTTGAGGTCAGTATGGTGGTCACATCGCTAGAAGTCAGCTGGTTCCTGGCTATTGTCAGTGCTCAGGTAAAAGGATGCGAGGCAATAGTCCCTCATGGGCGAGGCTCAGCAAATCTGCCCAATATGAACGCGTTCCTTGCATCCCGGGCAGCAATGTTCTCGCGCACTGCTGCCGCTGGTTGATGAGCCTCTGCAAGATGTTCGTCTTCGCTCTCCTCCTCCCCTCATCTGAGGAGGATATGTCAGGAGCCACTTGGTCCTCGGCCATCTGCAAGCCACGACGCTGTGCCATGTTGTGAAGCACACAGCAAACCACAACGATTCTGGAGACCCTGGCTGCTGAGTATTGCAGGGCTCCACCTGATCTATTCAGGCATCTGAAGCGCATCTTCAGCAGACCAATGGTCTGCTCGATCATGGCTCTGGTGGAAAGGTGGCTGGAGTTGTAGTTCTCCTCAGCTGCGTTGGATGGGCTCCTCAGCGGCGTCAATAGCCACGTCCTCAAGGGATAGCCCTTGTCTCCAAGTAGCCATCCGTTAAGTTGGTGTGGCGGACTGAATAGCGGAGGCACAGTAGACTGGCGCAGTATGAAGGAGTCATGGCAACTGCCAGGGTACTTGGCACAAACATGCAAAATTTCCTTCTTGTGGTCACACACCAGCTGAACGTTGAGTGGAAGCCCTTGCGGTTGACAAAAATACCAGGATTGCGATGGGGAGCCTTAAGGGCCACATGTGTGCAATCAACGATGCCCTGCACCCTTGGAAAGCCTGCAAGATTAGCAAATCCAACCGCTCTCGCCATGACACTTGCTCGATCCTTGGTGAAATGGATGTGATTGTGCGTGATGGCAAAGAGGGCATCGGTTACCCGCTTGATGCAGGTGTGTGCGGCCGCCTGGGAGATGCCGCTGATGTCTGCTGCTGATCCCTGGAATGAGCCTGAGGCAAAAAAGTTGAGTGCGATGGTGACTTTGATGGCCACTGATAAGGCGTGTCCAGCTGCTCCTCTGGGCTCCAGGTCTTGCTGCAGCATTGCGCAGATGTCAGCCACTATCTCTCGCGAAAGACGGAGCTGCCTTTGGCACTGCTGCTCAGACATGTTGAGGTAGCTGACCCTGCGTCTGTAGACCCTGTTTGGGGGGTATCTCCTGCGCCGACGGCCTTCCATGCGCTGGCCCCTTCTGGCCTGTGCATCCTCAGGTGGGGCAGCAGCAGCTTGGCGCAACTGTTGTTGCTGCTGCTGTTGGGCGGCCTCATGTAATATCCAGAAGGGCAGGACAAAAATGGCTCCCATGCTTCTGGTAGATGCCTCAGTTGAGGAAGCGCTCAGTGAAGGTGGCGAGAGGGGTTTCCCAGGAGGTCACACTGGAGATGGTTGTCAGGCTGCAAACTTCCAGAGCTGTGGGTATGCCTTCTGAAAGATCCCCCAGACCTGAGAGAGCAAAGTTATGCCACCTGCAATTAAAGCCTGTTCAAATCTGCCATTTAATGGTTGAGCTGCAGCTGCTACTCCGCAAGCCAGTTGTGCTCCCGCCAGGTTTCAGATGTGTGTTTCCCACCAGGCGTGTTTCACGTGGGAAAATGAATAAACTTGCAAGTGGTTAGGAAAATGGGATTATAGAGCCAATTGAGGGCTTGTTAAGGGCCTTAAGGGCCTATCCCGCCTCCTGGAGGCGGGACGGAGTCGGGACCAGCAGACACGAATTTAGGAAAATTGCGTGGAGGCGGGATGGAGGCGGGTTTGGGCCCGCACGCCAGTTTTGCGATTTTTATCCCCCACACGCCTCCAATCCCACCTCCCCGGCCCTAGCAAAATCCAGCCTAGTATGTACCTCTCAGGAATGCACGCAAGACTATGTTATCAAAGCACAAGTTATTTTATGGCCATCAAGTCCTACAAGCGAGAGCAGTTTCCCATGTCAGGTATGTGGATCTCCTAGCAACCTGCTTTCTTATCTAGGTAAGGGTCACCTCTTGACTTAGGAGTTACAGCTAAGAGAACTTCCATTGTTTGCAAGGACCAAGAACAAGATTCAATCCCCACCCCCTTCCTTCATATTGCTCTCTGGCTAAAATGTTAATGCAAAGCTCGCTGGGATACTTGACAATTTAAACCATTAAAAAATATTCTAACAGTGGCCGGAATTTTTCCCTAAAGGGTAGGTTTGGAGCGAGGGGGCAGTTAAATTGTTAAAAATGTGATTCCCGACCTGATCCCAACTCCAACCCGCCCACTTCTGGTTTTAACGGGCGGGGGCAGGCGACCAACCCACTCCCAGGGGGTGGTACGTCAATTTAAATATTATAATGAGGCTGGAAACCTCTTTTTCCACCTCCATTTTGAATTTAACTGCCTGTGGACGGGTTTCACACAATTCGTGAAACCCGACAGTTAAACCGAGGCGGGCACTGCTGCATCCAGGAGTTAAGAGGCTTTATACCTACCTCCTGGATCCAGAGTCCCTGCCTAGCCCACCCTCCATGATCGGAGACTTCCCCACAAGGCCTCTGATCCCCACCATGAGGCCTCACCCCACAATCCTCCGGTGGCCAGCCCCGATCCTATCACCCCCCCGCTGATGATCCTCCGGCCACCCCCCCCGATCCTCTGGCCAACCCCCCACCCCCGCCGATCCCTGGCCGCCCCTGCGACCCCCCACCCTCGGACTGACCCCTCGCTCCTTCTCTGCAGCTGCAGGCCTAACCGCCCGCAGCTAGCTAACCTCTCACTCTCCCAGGTTTCCCACCTGTCTCGGAGGCCGCCCGCCCCCAACCCGCCTACCTATAGAAAATTCCAGCTAGTATGTCAGGAGCGATTCTGCATTAATTTGTTGATGCTGATGTGGTTCCATAATGACAAGATTTCCTCCTCCCCGACCTCCTCCAAACAGATGCATTGCTACTGTTAATATTTTTTTCCTCTTTAATTTGCTCCTCTGCCCTGATATGTTAACTCATGCAGATATGCTGTTATTTACACTTCTGGTTTTTAATTCAAATGGCCATTCTTCATGTATGAGACCAGTAAGTATTGGTAGGCTTTTTGACCATTTGGGGCATTCTTGATCTGTGTCTGTCCACACACATACATACATTTTCCAGCAAGAATCACTGGATAGAAATCAGGAACAAGACCTCTGGATGATTACTTTTCCCCCCTTCCCTCTCCCTACTTGAAACAGAGAGGTGTGGCCAGTTTTGCAGTGCCTCTAAATGTAGCCCAAGCTGAGATCAGTAAATTTATTTCAGATTTGGGTCCTTCTTGGTCTTGTGGCTCAGCAGCGGGTGATGCATTTACCTACCAATCTGTCACACAAGCTTACTTCTAGCATTTTTGGCCTGTTGTATATCATTATAAAACAACATACCATGCATGCACAGTGCTTGGTTGTCATGGTGACAGAAGTATGCAGAGAAAAGGGGTAAATTAAAAGATAAATGTCTATTTTGTTCATTTTAATTGTTGGTGGGATGGAAAAGATTTTAACAAAGGAGCATTAAATATGTAAGGACCTTTAAAAACAGTTTCTATTGCCAATTTAAAAACCTAGGCCTAGAGATTCGGTGGGCTGCGCCACCAGTTAACGCCTAAAGAGGGTACTCAGTGGCTTTAGCGCCACTGGCCGCGCCTCCCGCGATATTTAGCGGGGCGCTAATGGTGGCGTTAGCCTGTAGCGCTGCGCCGCCACCGATGACGTCATCGGTGTGCACAGCGCCCCGCTACCGCCCCATCGCGATATTTGGTCGCGCCTGCCTCTGTAACGCGGTCGCAAATCGCGCCCGGTTCACGGGGCCTACCTGTGGCGGTAGTGGCGCAAATTAAGGTGGAGGTGTGGGGCGGCCATTTTTTCGGTGGTCGCCTGCCATCACCTCTGTCCCCGGCCTCCTGATCCCCCCCCCGGGCAGTGTCGGCTGTGTCCCGACAGCCCGGCACTTCTCCTCGGTGCCGGGCTCTTTTGCCGGCACTCGTGATCTCTGATCGCGCTGGTGCAGGTCGCTCCCCCTTAAGAAGGGGAGGAAGGCCTGCAGTACCGCAGCGCACCGTGCCACAGCGTGTGGCGCTGCGGCACGTTGCGCTGCGATATTCAGTTTCAGCGCCCCAAGAGGGACGTGGGGCGCCTCGGGCAGCGTCCCGCGTCCCTCTTGGGGCACTCAAACTGAATTTCCGGCGGGTGCAACGGCTCTGTTCGCAGCGGTAATTCCGGCGCCCAGGCGAGCTTGGCGCCCCGTTTGGGGCTCCACCGAATTTCTAGGCCCTAGTCTTTTTGGCTGTTTTGTTGTTATTTTTGTTATCAAAAATGGAGAATATAGAGAGAAATGCTAGAGCCCAAAAACCAGGATAAATTCAGAGAAAACCTGTAAAAATGAGTTTTTACACTGAAAGGCATTATAATAGGGGTATGTGTGCTTCAACGTAATATCTATTTCCATGATCACAAAATACTTCAAGCTATTTTAGCAGTAAAATACATTTATAATACTTGTGAATGGACTGTGCACTGCATAGCTTACTGCTAAAATACACGTTTAAAGTAGCAAATCACCACTATATCATGGTGTAGCACAAATATTTTCAAATTTTGGCCAATATAAAATAGTTGATGCTAAAATTTAATTTTGAAGTATGTACTATGGTAAATTGTAATCATTTTGCTAGTAACATAGTATTTAGTCATTATCGACACTCTTTACGGACTTCATTTTGTAAATTCTGCTTCATTTCACAGTATAATAGCTCTTAATGGCCATACATCTTGATACCCATTTCCATTTCTTTCTTGTTCCACCTCCATTATAAACCATAAATGCTCTTACTTTGCTTAATTGAGCCTTGGATGCTGATCTGTGGTGTACTTCAGGCTGATGCTTGGGTGGCCAATTATCAGAATGTTGCCCATTAAGTCACAATGCCTCCCTGCTCAACACCTTCATTTTCCTTTTGGGGCCACAGGTCAGGTGTGATAGGCATGTGACAAAATAAGTATTCTCCTCACTTATAAAGCTCTTTGGCTGTGAGCTCTTCCTCATGTACAGTTTCTGTGTAGAAATGTTATTTCTTTAAAAGCCCAAGCCCATCTCTGAATTCCTGCCCCAAATTCATTATTACCATTATTAATTTGTAACTTATTTTAGGAATGCAGGTTTTCACTAGACATTAATGTCAACCTTCTTGCTGTGCAGATCACTTTCATTTAATCTACTAAATAGAATTTATATGATGCAAGATATAATGTAACTTGGATGGTCAGGAGCCAAGGTCCAAAAATCAAAAAAAGAATTTGCATTTGTACAGCACCTTGTCATAGGGTGACCATATTTTTTAAACCAAATCCAGGGACACACAGGGTGGGAGCACAGCAAAGTAGCCAGGATGCATTTCAAGAAAACCGGCATGACAACTTTGTTGCTTTGGCTAGTGGAATACGCATGGAGACAACAGTATTTTCACTTTACACCGAATCTCAAACCTTGCGTGTGTTCTGGCAATAATGCTGTACCATCTGCACTCGACCCGACTACCCCAACTTTCAATTTCTCAATTTTAAATCTGTTTCAAACAGACTGAGATTTTCCATATAATGTGTGAAACATCCTGTCTCAGAAGGTTTCAGAAACCCCTTCCCAGTGGGAGAATTTAGAGCTTGATCTATTCAGTAAATAAACCCACCATGTACCATACTAATCTGAGGTAAAGTAAATCCACTCACCCACCAGCTCTCACCGCGCCCTCGGCTTCTCCCGTGTATGTTAAAGGTTCTGCCCTCTGGCCAATCACTATTGGCTGAAACATGGGGTTAGGTGACTCAATCCCCCCAGAGTACAGTGTGGCCCGAGCTATCGATGGGGCCTTTTCTCTGCCGTGCTGCATTGTGGGAAGTCAGGGCCACCATCGTCGTCTCCCATTCAACTGGCTCCTGGAATCCATTCCTGAGCTCAAACCGGGTGGGAACGGGCCGAGAATCTCCCCCTGGGGTTTCTGTACATTTGCATTTTAAAAAACAAAGACTCTCTACGGGGACGAGTTTTCTGAACTGGGGAGATCTTCTGGGGACATTGTTTGAAAGAAGAAAAAAAGAATTTCAGCATTCATCCCTTGCTCCTTTTTAAAGTTGAAAGAAAGACTTGCATTTACATAGCGCCTTTCACGACCACCGGACGTCCCAAAATGCTTTAATGCCAATGAAGTACTTTTTGAAGTGTAGTCACTGTTGTAATGTAGGAAATGTGGCAGCCAATTTGCGCACAGCAAACTCCAATAAACAGTAATGTGATAATGACCAGATAATCTGTTTTAGTGATTGTTGATTGAGGGATAAATATTGGCCAGGGATAACTTCCACCTGAGAGAGCAGATGGGGCCTCAGTTTAATGTCTCATCCGAAAGACAGCACCTCTAACAGAACAGTGCAGCACTCCCTCAGTACTGCACTCAGTGTCAGCCTAGATTTTTGCGCTCAAGTCTCTGGAGTGGGACTTGAACCCACAAACGTTCTGACTCAGAGGCGAGAATGCTATCCACTGAGCCACAGCTGACACTGTCAGTCTTGCTAGAATGTGTAACTCAAGCAGGCATTCCTCTGTTTCAAAACCACATTCCATTTCTCCCACTTGTCCCCCTCCGACATATATTTGCCCATAGCTGCAGAGTAGCTCCAATGTTCAAATAAACCATGGTTTCATTCCACTGTATTTCTTCCCACAAGTGGTCAAGCAATTCTTCTACCGGGGAGAAGGAGAAGAAGGAAAATGAATTGTTGAACGCTGTTGGAGTAACAAGGATATTCTCAAGCATGGGGTGAATACAGATGATATTGACTGAGCATTGCAAGTGTATTTAGACATCTAAAGGAGAAGATTAGAAGAAACTTTTTCAAGCAGAGAATTATCGGAATGCAGGATGCTTTTCCACAAATGGTGATCAATGCCAAATCAGTTACAGCATCCAGAAAGCTACTAGATTAAGGAACATAAAAAGGAAATGGAGAAAGCAGGCAAGTGGGCCTAGTTTCAGGAAAAATATAGGAAAATGAATTGTGCAAACACCAGCGTACAGAGAGGGCTTAGATACAGGCAAGAATTGCCTCCCATGCTAAAATTTGGACGTAAAATTTTAACACAGCAAAAAAGTGATTTACAATGCCAAGAATCTTTACTTTTGGCTTAACATCATTTTTAACTAATCAACATTAACTGAGCTTCAGGCATTGGTAGGACAGTGCAGTACGGGTGGCAAAGAATGCAATGTCTGATAGAACAAGTGATGCTGGTGCAGTGCACTGGTTCTCCAGTAAGCTGTGCCATTGAGTAGTGGGACACTGGTTCAGCTATGCATTGCACAAATAATTGATTAAAAAGTAACTTGCAGAGTAGACTGTTTTCAGTGTAATGTACTTCCCACCTCCACCAAAAAATAATTGCACTTCCCCTCTCCACGGAGACCTGAATTTGAAGTACTCCCCTCAGCGCAGGGAGCTGTTTAGTTGACACCTTCTAATTTCAGCCAGGGCAGTGGCTGTTAGGGGTGTTGCAACTAGGTCCCTGTGCCCTGGCCCAGAGAGCAGGAAAATCAGGATTCCCAGAGTGATCCCTGCTAGAAAATCCTGCCCTCATCCAACACTGATCTGTCCGCCTGTCTTTTCCCCCCACGCTCCCCCCACGCCCCCACCCCCACCCCACTCCCAGTCAAATCACTTGTCCACACTTGCTGTCAAGGCTTATGGAGGAAGACTGGTTATTGGGTACCAGAGAGATTTTTTAAAAAGAATGATTAGGGACAAGAAAAGGCTATTTGGCATAACATCTAATTTTTGATTGCCCTCAATCTTACTTTCTCACCATATCCCTCAATCCCTGCACTCCTGAAAGTTGCTTCAAACTATCTATGCTGTCTGCTTCAATGGTTTCCCCATGTAATTTATTGTACAAGTCAAAGAAAATTTTACCTGACTTCCCTTCTGACTCCTTCCCAATGCTTAACTTGTGCCCCTGGTATTTGGATCCTTCTCCCCACCCCACCCCCCAACACCACCCATGCTGAATTGGTCAGCAGCCAAAATTGGCAGGGATTCTTGTTCCTGATCGCTATCCAGTGACTCCTGCTGGAAAGTGCATGTGTGTGAACATCAGGTCACGGCAGGTTCAATTTTGGTGTGTAATGCCCCACATGGTCAAATAGCTTGTTAATACTTTGATTTATACATGAAGAATGGCCACTTGAACGAGGTACTGGAGAACTGCTGGTGACTGTAAACTGTATCTACATGTCAGGCATGTCATTTTCATTTTTTTTAGGGAGGGGGTGTTAGGAGTCCTCTTTGTGTTTCCTTGGAAATTGGTATTTGTTGTCATCCTATCCACACACATACATTCTCCAGCAGGGGGCACTGGATAACAACTACAGTCGGGGTTCACACAGGAAGAATAGCTACTTGACAAATGTACCAGAAGGCTACCAGTGTCTGTGTAAGTGTGTCCCAGCATAAGTCAGTGGCTTAGGGAAAGGAAATTAATGGAGTGTCAAATTAAAATACTTCATTATGTAAAGGATTTTAAGTTCATTCGCATTGTTTTGGATGTCCTATGGCATTGCGTCTGGTAAGTTGAAGGATATGCTGATTTATAATGACTGGAGTATAATACCATAAATGATAGATGTGGTAAAAAGGCAGGTAATGGAGTTGAAGTCCATCAAACAGAGTTAGACTTGTTTTGATGTGTTAGAAGGTGGCATGGTGATGCCAAAATAAATATACCGTGTTCAATTAAAGCACTGAAGCATTTATTTTTGTTGCCACTGCAGCTATTCGTGCCTCTATTAATAAACTCATCTTACTCTATAACCAAGACCTGGTCTCTGCATTAGATATACCACCATCTTCTGACTGCATCGCCCTGACTGAGATCAGACAGCTCAGCAGGGATCAAACCGGATCTGTATGGCTCAGTACCACACAGGGCAGAACACTTAACAACCGAGTCCCTGGGGAGCCTGTTGATCTTGTAATCTCTGCGTGATATTCAATGAAATATTGAACAAAATAGTTTTACATAAAAACCGTGAAAAAATTTAAACTTGCCGCTGATCGCAGACACCTTCATTCCACATTGTTATTGCTTTCCTGCAGCCCACATCTACTTTGCACAGCTGCAGTAAAATAACACTGTTACCTGGCACTTCAGAGAGGCTGGGTGCAATAGACCAAGGCGAACATACGAAATCGATGGGCTGGAAAAGACCAGCTGGCCCATCGAACCTATCCCACATAACCGCAATGCCTGGAGCATCACGATTAGACACCCATACTCACCAGCACACATACCCACTTGATCACCATTAGTCATGTAATCTCCTGGGAGAGGCAAAAAAAACCAATGCCAATGAGAGAAAAGAAAATGTGGGAAATTCCACTCCAACTCCCTTCGGCGATCGAAACAAGTTCAGGAGACCACATAGTGCTTGGCATTTTACCTACCTTTTATGACATGACCTTCTTCCCAATCAGGAACTGGATAAACGCTTTCTTGAAGACATGCAGGAGAATCTGCACTCATCACGTGAGCTGATAACTTGTTCCATAGGTCTACAATTCTCTGGGGAAAGAAACATCTAACATCTAACCTAGACCTACTCGTACATAATTTATACGCACGACCTCTGGTCTTCCCCAACCTATCAAGTTGAAATAGTCCCTCAAGAGGAACACAATCAAGCCCTTTAATAATTTTGTATACCACTTTCCAATCATCCAGAAATCTATGCATTTCTAAAGGGAATAGACCCAGCCTTTTAAAGCTTTCTGAATAACTACGGTCTTTTAAACTAGGGATAATCCTCATGGCCCTCCTTTGGACTTTTTCCAAAGCTTCTATATCGCCCACCAAAGAGGGACCAAAATTGGATGCAGTATTCCAAATGCAATCTAACCAGGGTCTTGTACAAGGACAAGACAGTTTGTTTTATATTGAATATATTTATGCAACATAATACCCTGTTTGTTTTGGCTACGGCTTCTCAGCATTGGTTATGAACCTTTAGAGTGTTACGAACAATAACGCCATGATTGGCAACTGATTTTAATTCAGTACCATGTAGTGTGTAAGTACACTTGGTATTTATCCTGCCCACATGCATTACACTGCACTTATCAAAGTTAAAGGACATTTGCCAGAGTTTGGCCCAATCACCTAACACATTTAAATTTGTTTGCAGAAGGTCCTTCCTGACTCCTATACAAATTGTAGTGTCATCTGCAAACATGCAGACCATTCCCCCAACATTACATGGAGGGCATTTATGAAAATAGTAAAAAGCAATGGCCCCAAGACCGATCCCTGTGGGACACCACTAGTAGCCAGCCTCCAAGCAGATCCATAGCCATGAGCCACATCTTTCGGCATATGGGAATGTAGCCAATTCATAATCCATATCAGGCTTATGAGCCTGGAGTTCCTTGGATCTGACATGTCACCCTTTTTGAAAATCGGCACCACATGAGCATCTTTCCAGTCCAAGGGCACAATCCCAGACTCCAGCAAGCTGCCAAAGATAAGGGAAAGGGGCTTGCAAATCACACGTTCCAGCTCGGGTGAATTGTAATGTATGTACCTTTAAGGGGAGAACTACTTTTTACAGCTCCTGTATACTGTAGTACCGGCAGTGACCACACCTGTATATAAACCCTGAGTAGGGATCTGTACAATTAGTTCTAGAGTAACCCTCATTCAGTAAACACCTGTTGATCGTTCCCTGCAGTCTCTTGTCTAATTATTGAAGAACACAACATCAAGATACACGGATCTAACATTGGCGACGAGCAGATTCAAACCTACCTGCAACTCTGCATCACCTCCCAGGGATTCGCTCCTGGAGAACAGTGGAAGAAGGCCGAGTCCAGAAGCATGGGCGTCGACCACGGGAAACCCCCAAGTCATCCAGCGGAGATTTGAGCATCACAGGGGAGGCTGTCGAGAGCCAGGCTTGGCTTTCCAGTCACGGTGGTCCAGCAAAACGGGCTGGCAACAGGTACTGCGCAGACCCTTCCCGGACAGCGGCGGCTAGAGCCGACCGACGGCACAGAAAAAGGCCGAGCAGCGTCGACGGGGGAGAGAGAGAGGGTAGAGCGCACAGGGTGCAACCGGTGTTCAGGACTGAGTGGCGTCAACGGGGGAGAGAGGCGAGAGAGAGCAGCGCGCAGCCGGTGTTCAAGGGCCAAGCAGCGTCAGCGGGGAAGAAAGGAAAGCACGGGAGACGCCATTTTAAGCCGCAGCGGGGAAGAAAGGAAAGCGCGGGAGACGCCATTTTGAGCCAGTCTAACCACACCCAAAAATGTCAAAGATTGGACGACATATGTCGGACGCATAGAAGTATACTGCAAGGCGAATGAAGTGCCAGATGACCTTCGTGAAGCTCATTGAGCACTCTCTCCCTTAACTTGGGTGGAATTACCACTCGGGATCCACACATCAAGGTCCCCTGGCATACTGACAGCTGTTCTCTTCTGGATGAGAATGCTGGCAACAGTGAGTCGCCATGTGCTGGTATTGTTGAATTCAATGGGTGCAAAAACGTATGGCTTACTACGAAACCTAGTAACCCCAAAGAAGCCAGTAGAAAAGGATTTTGAAAACAGTGTCAATCCTACAGGACCACTTAAATCCCACACCGCTGCTGATAGCAGAAAGATTTAAGTTTCACAAAAGGAACCAGCATAAAGATGAAAGTAATGCTGAGTATTTAACGGAACTGCGCAAGCTATCGAAACACTGCCAGTTTGGAACGGGACTAGCAGATACTTTAAGGGACAAGTTTGTGTGTGGGCTTCAAAGTGAAGGAACCCAGAAACAGCTTCTATCAGAAAAGGATCTTACGCTGGACAAGGCTTTTAGCATTGCAGTATCACACGAAGCAGCAGCACGGGGCGCGGCAGAGATACAACGGAGACTGCAAGAATATGGCATAAATGAAATGTCATACGGAACAGTGAAGTGCTATCGCTGCGGCAGAACAACACACGACCATAAGGATTGCTGGTTCAAGGACAAAGTGTGCAGACAGTGTGGAAAAGTAGGACACATAGCAAGAGTCTGCAGGTCGGGAAAGAAAATCAGCAGCAAGAAATCTCCACAGGAGAAGTACAAGAAGGTACATAAGGTGACAGAGAGTAGTTCAGACGAACAGAAAAGTGATACAGACTCCAGAAGCAAGGAGCTGGGTTGTCTGAAACTACATAATGTGATCAAAACGGAGGATCACCAAACTATCTGGGTCACGCTCAAGATAGCAGGAGTCCAAGTGAAAATGGAATTGGACACAGGATCATCCCTAACAGTCATAAACCGAAGGGACTACAAGCGGCTATTCTCACATATACCCTTGAGAGATACAAAGATTGTCTTGAAGACGTACACGGGGCAAAAAGTCTACCCCAAAGGAAAAATAAGGGTGAACGTTATATATAAAGGCAAGGAAACACCAAAAATGGACCTATATATATTGCCAGATGGAGGCCCACCACTACTAGGACGTGAATGGATCCGGAAGATACAGCTAGATTGGCATTCCATACAAGCACTGACTGTAGATGCCAAAAAGGATGACGACGTCACACCTGGACGACTGTCAAAAATGCTAACTGACGCACAAGAACTGTTCCAGCAGGGACTCGGAACACTAAAAGGCATAATAGCGATGATCAAAATAGAGGAAAATGCAAGCCCAAAGTTTTTAAAGGCCAGACCGGTACCTTATGCGATCCGCCCAGCCATCGAAGCAGAGCTGGAAGGTTTGGAATGTTCAGGAGTACTGTCCAAAGTGGACTGGAGCGAGTGGGCTACACCCATCGTTCCTGTAATGAAGAGGTCGTTGAGTAATACGCCTGGGGAACCAAAGAAGGTTCGCATCTGTGGGGACTTTAAGGTGACAGTGAACCCAGTCCTTCACACTGTACAATATCCGCTTCCGCGGATTGAAGATATTTTCGCCTCGCTATCTGGAGGGAAACGCTTCACTAAGATTGATCTGGCCCAGGCATACCTGCAAATGGAGGTAGAAGAAGCCTCGAAACAGTACCTCACGATCAACACTCATAAAGGTCTCTACCAATACAACCGGCTGGTGTTCGGGGTAGCATCAGCTCCGGCTATTTGGCAAAGGGCAATGGAACAAGTCCTGCAAGCGATTCCAGGGACCCAGTGTTATTTGGACGACATCCTGGTCACGGGCGAAAATGACAGTGATCACCTCGCCAACCTGGAGCAGGTGCTCACGAGATTGAAGGAATATGGGCTCCAAGCTAATCGCCACAAATGCGAGTTTTTCCAGAAGCAGATCTCGTATTGTGGCCACGTTATTGATAAAGAGAGGTTACATAAGTCCCCTGAAAAGATTGAGGCAGTAGTCAAGGCTCCAGCACCGGAAAATGTGTCACAACTGAGGTCGTTCCTCAGGCTGGTGAACTACTACCATAAGTTCTTGCCGAATTTGTCTACCGTACTACACCCACTGAACACCCTACTGCAAACGGGGGTACCATGGAAGTGGAGTGACGAATGTAAACGAGCTTTCCAGAAGAGCAAAGCATTGATCACATCAAAAGAGGTGTTGGCTCATTTCAACCCAGCACTACCAATTCGGTTGGCGTGTGATGCTTCACCCTATGGCATTGGAGCGGTGCTGTCGCACAAATTCCCGGACGGCTCGGAGAGGCCAGTAGCCTTTGTGTCTCGGTCACTAACCTCAGCCGAGCGTAACTACGCCCAGATTGACAGGGAGGCCCTCAGCCTAGTGTGGGGAGTGAAAAAGTTCAATCACTATCTGCACGGGCAGAAGTTCACCTTGCTGACTGACCACCAACCACTTGTCTCCATCTTTGATCCAAAGAAGGGCGTTCCGGTGATGACTGCGCAACGGCTACAAAGATGATCCCTTTTTCTAGGGGCGCACCAATATGAAATCGAGTATAAGGGCACGAAACAGCATGGAAACGCTGATGGGCTATCACGCCTGCCACTGCCTACTGCGGAGGAAGCACCAGCAGTGGATCCTGTCGAAATATTTAATTCAACTATAATTGAATGCTTGCCAGTAACTAACGCAGAGAAGGAGACCCGAAATGACCCGACACTGTCTCGGGTATATGATTTGACGGTGAAGGGATGGCCAGCACATGGCGACTCACTGTTGCCAGCACTCTCATCCAGAAGAGAACAGCTGTCAGTATGCCAGGGGACCTTGATGTGTGGATCCCGAGTGGTAATTCTGCCCAAGTTAAGGGAGAGAGTGCTCAATGAGCTTCACGAAGGTCATCTGGGAGGGGTGAAAATGAAAAGCCTTGCTAGGGCTTATGTGTGGTGGCCGGGGATCGATCAGCAAATCGAGGACCTGACAAAGAGCTGCTCAGGATGCCAGAAGGTCCAAAATGCACCACCACATGCCCCTCTACACCCATGGGAGTGGCCCTCATCTCCATGGCAATGGGTGCATATTGATTTTGCTGGTCCATTCATGGACTCAATGTTTTTAATAGCTGTGGATGCGCACTCGAAATGGCCTGAGGTGATCAAAATGTGCTCCACCACCACGGAGAAAACGATTGCAGTCCTACGGACCATTTTTGCCAGGAACGGCTTGCCAGAGCAGATTTGCTCTGATAACGGACCACAGTTTGTGGCCGAAGAGTTTCGAAGATTTATGAAAAGGAATGGGGTAAGGCATTACACATCCGCCCCGTATCATCCAGCCACAAATGGATTGGCTGAGAGGTTCGTATAAACCTTTAAAAAAGCAGTAAAGGCCATGTGCGATGACAACATTCCACTGCAGCATAAGGTGGACAATTTCCTGTTAGCCTACAGAAATGCGACACATGCAGTCACCAACCAGGCCCCGGCCATGATGTTCTTTAACCGAAGGTTGAGATCTCGTCTGGATTTGCTCAGACCAAATGTACGAAGAGATGTTGAGAGTAAGCAATTCCAGCACATCAATGAGAAGCCGACAAGGAGCTTCAATGTAGGGCAACCAGTCTTGGCCCGCGACTACCGAACAGAGAAATGGCAACCAGGAACGATATGCACACGGCAGGGGCCACTAATGTACACAGTGGATGTTGGGGAGAACATTGTGAGACGCCATGTTGACCAGATCCTAGCGTCACAGGAACGAGTCAACCCCAAGTCTCGCCCATACGTACCTGGTGATGAACCCGATGTACAGGTAGCATCTACCCCAGAAACAATAGCATCGGAAGCGGATGAACCAACCGACGACAGGGGGCCAGAATCGCCTCCGCAGCAAGAGCAAGACACTCGGGAAAGGCGCTATCCAGAAAGGATCAAGAAGCCTCCCCAAAGACTGAATTTATAAATAGACTATTTTCAGTTAATGTTGCATATTAAAAGTGTTAATTGTAATTAGTTTGATATTTAATTGTTAAATGAGTGTTATGGTACTGTTAATCTAAAAGGGGAGGAATTGTAATGTATGTACCTTTAAGGGGAGAACTACTTTTTACAGCTCCTGTATACTGTAGTACCGGCAGTGACCACACCTGTATATAAACCCTGAGTAGGGATCTGTACAATTAGTTCTAGAGTAACCCTCATTCAGTAAACACCTGTTGATCGTTCCCTGCAGTCTCTTGTCTAATTATTGAAGGACACAACATCAAGATACACGGATCTAACAGATGTCATCCGGATCCGCAGCGTGACCGAATTTAAGGTGCTTTATTGTATTTAAGACATTTTCTTCTTTATTGTAATATTCTCAATTTTCCTGTTTACAGCACAACCCATGTCTAGTAGTTGGGCATCATCCACGGGAGTGTAGACTGATGCAAAGTAATCATTGAACACCTTTACCATGCCCAAGATTCTACTTCAATTTTTTCTAAGGTGTCTCTTAGTGGTCCTAAGCAGTCCTTAATGGTCCGCTGACTATAAATTAACTAAAAATGCCTTTGCCAATACTCCTGCAATTATCAACAATCTTCTTTCCCATTAATCTCTTAACTGCTCTAATAGTTACTTTTGTTGCCCTTAATTGTGCGTGATACTTATCTCTATTTTCTTGTCAGTTGTTTTCCTTCATCTATATCTAGCTACGTTTCTGGAATACCTATGATGTCTAAATTCTCTAATGATGCACAGGACTGTAATTCAATCAATTTATTTCTAATACTGCTTGCATTTGCATAAAAGCATTTTAAGGGTCGCTCTGTTATCTGAATTGAGGTTACTTTCCCTTTGTATTCTTGCCCCTGGGCTATAGAATGGCTGGCTGGGTGTTTCATTGAGGTTACCTATCCTAGAGGAGGCAGGCAGTATCTGCTTTTTTTGCATTAAATAAGTTCACAAGTTTCAGAAAAGCCAGCCTATGTTCTTCCAGTGGATCATACCGAAGCAAATAAACACATTTATAAATACAGCAACAAGAATCAAAACTATTGCAAAGACACTGAAGATGAGAATCACCAGTAAGAAGTGATCCTTTTTAATATAACAGATACAGAGTTAAACTGAGAAGCTCCCAACTAAGACTGCACTATATAAAAACAAAACATCTGATGTTGTGAAGGTCAGAAAGAGAGGCTGTGACCCCGGTGTCAGATACAATATTTCCATCTGTCCATCCATAGCTGTGATTAAAACCATCTGCCATGAGATGCAACAAGATGCTTTGGGTTGCCAGTAACAAGACCTAGTACAAAAGACTGTTGGCCAACTTTCCCTCAGTGGAACAGACATACAAGGTGAAGGGTATCAGCACAATGAATTTGTTGCAGTCTCATGTGGTTTGAGGGGGTATATTGTCTAACCAGCACTATCCATGTACAAACAATTACTGCACCTGTACTAAATCTCTCTGGGTCCTTTTGCAATGCAGGTATTAACCCATTTAATGGCTGCAATAAAAAAATACAGAGTGATTTAGTATGATCATTTTAAAGGGGTAATTATGAGCTCCTATGTTCCCAGTGTTATAGTCCTAACTCCGGCTCACGGTCTCATTGAGTGTGTTGGCCCCACTGGGAGCGTGGGATTGCAAAATTATCCCTTAAGTAATTGTATGGGGACAGTGCTGTTCAGAAAATATACCCACAAAGTAACGTCACTGCGGTTTCTTTTATGGTGTAGGTTTGTCATTGATAGGTTTGTTTAAGAGGGGCTGCAGCCAGTGTTTCTTCCCTTCCCTCTTCTCCTGCAGTGATATATGCTGGAATATGGTTCTAGAACCACTTGTATCCCCCTCCTAGCTCACTAAAATAGCCATTCTTCATTTGTAAGCCTAGACAGTGATTGTCAAAAAGCTATGCAACCATGGAGAGCGTCACAGCCAAGCCTGATTCTGCTCTCACTTGACACCCACACATGCGCAGTTCCCAGCAGGGGGTCACTCAGTAGCGACAAGGAGTAGAAACCCTGGTTGAATTTTCCCCTCCCTGTTGCGCTGGGCTGAGGCCAATTGTAGCATCTTATCTGTTGCCCCATCTGAGATCAGCTAACTAAGCACAGGCCAGGGATGAATTCCGAGACCTTCCTGCTTTCAGTATCACACTGTACAGCACATTTACCCACTCAGCCATTGGGTGAGCAACATATTTAAGCAGTAGGATCTCACTTGTACCACTTGTGGATGAAAAGGACCCAATTCGATAAGAATTAAGCTGGGGTTGTTCTCCTTAGAGCAGAGAAGGCAATGAGGAGATTTGCTAGAGGTGTTTAAAATCATGAAGGGTTTAGATAGAGTAAACAGAGTAAATAAAGAGAAACTGTTTCCAATGGCTGATGGGTCGATAACCAGAGGGCACAGATTTAAGGTGATTGTCAAAAGAACCAGAGGCGACATGAGGAAAAACTTTTAAAAAAAACAAGTGGTTAGGATTTAGAATGTACTGCCTGATAGGGTAGTGGAAACAGAATAGCTTTCAAAAGGGAATTGGATAAATTTTTGAAGGAGAAAAAATTTCAGGGATGTAGGGAAAGAGCCAGGGAGTGGGACTAACTGGATTGCTCTTCGGAAAAACAGGCGCAAGAGTCGATGGGCCAAACAGCCTCTTTCTGTGCTGTACTATTCTATGATTTTTAGGAAAATGAACAAAAGGGAAGAATTTCACAGAAACCAGGATCTGCGACTGCTCTGAGAGTTTCCTGAAGAGAAGGGATTAAAATTTGCTTTTCAAAATGTTTGCTCTTAAAGACATTCCACCAGACTGATTAACACACAAGTCTAAACCTGTGATCGTCTCATATCTTTACAGCAGGACCAGACCTATGATAGCAATCAACATGAGAATTCCAGCCAAAACACAAATACCGATGAAGACAATGTCGCTGGTATCTTGCATTCTGGAAACCTCTGGCCCATTTACCACCTTCGACTCCTCAGGGTTTGGATCCACCAGACTCTCAGCCAGCTGCTGGAGCTGGTACAGTTCTGTGTCTGTAATGATGTTGTAAGAAGCTGCTTTTCTCTTAACGTCACACTGCACCTCATATTCCTGGGTGTCAACCCGTGTTCCATCAGAAAAGTTTATGTACAAAATATTCACAAAGATGGTGATGTTCCTTCTTCGCTGCAAAGCCAAAAACAAAACAGTGACCTAGTTTCCAATTGCATGTGGACTAACTCTGAAAGACATAGAGCTCACAAAGGGACAGTGACACCATCTTCTTCATAAGAATGTAGGAAACCAAGGAATGGAAAAGGATATTCAGCCTTTGTAGCTGTTCATTTCACAGACAACGTACTCTACATTAAACAAATTTACAATTTACCTTAAGTTACAAGTTCAAGATCAATCTGTACTGACTAACTCAGTTTCTGCTTCCATGATGCACTGATTCAGCCAGAAACAGGGACAGTCTGGACCATGCTTTCATTTCATCACCAATATTGGTTGACAAGAGGCACACGTAGCAGGGTGGAATAGATCCCTGAGCCAGCGTTCCTCACAAATCCACTCTTCCCCCAATTAAGATTGGGCATTTTCCAAACAGGGTGCACAATCAAACAAAGCAAATAACTGGCAAACCTCACTCTAGAGGCCAGTCAAGGTTAGGGTGTGAACTGTTGCGAGGCTAGGTTTGGCCTACTGGGGAGGGGGAAATCGAACTCGAGTTCAGGAAGGGGACCGAGCTGGGAACTGGAGAATGCCGACATATCTAGTCTGAAGGCCGAACCAGGAACTGCACAGACCTTTAGGCCAAACCTAGAGACTGAAGGCGGGTGACAGAGGTTCCTGGGAGCAAAATGGAAGAGGTCCTCCAAAGCCACTTTGGCTGATCTCAAAATGATTGGGCGATCATGAACCAACCCCACCCACCGCCACCACTGGGTGTGAATGCGTATTTTTCAAAATGTAAGTTTCATGTACTGAATTTTTGTGCTCCTCAAGCTGAGCGATATCTCTCTTTAGGAATAGAACACCTTCCCATTTAAGGCACCCAAAGTCAACATCAAACAATCCCAGGTCAGGTACAGCACAGGTTAGATGCACAGTAAATTTCTATTCTGGTGCAGCAATGTCCCTTAACTTAAACCTCAAAAGAGCACCTCCTATCACACCAGCGTGATGTTAGCATTTTCATTTTCCACACCAACCATCGTTACAGCCTTTGAGCAAGATTGCCAAATTTGTACCAAATTCTGGATGGTTTGCACAGTGGATCAATGCCCACTTTTAACTGGGCTGAAACTGCCCCAAACTCATTTTAGTAACATAGAAACATAGAAGATAGGAGCAGGAGTAGGCCATTCAGCCCCTCGAGCCCGCTCCGCCATTTAATGAGATCGTGGCTGATCATCCAAATTCAGTACCCTGTCCCTGCTTTCTCCCCATATCCCTTGATCCCTTTAGTCTCAAGAACTATATCCAACTCCTTCTTGAATATATTTAATGAATTGGCCTCAACTGCCCTATGTGGCAGAGAATTCCACAGGTTCACCACTCTCTGGGTGAAGAAATTCCTCCTCATCTCTGTCCTAAAAGGCTTACCCCTTATCCTTAGACTGTGACCCCTGGTTCTGGACTCCCCCACCATCGGGAACATCCTTCCTGCATCTAGTCTGTCTAGTCCTGTTAGAATTTTATAAGTTTCAATGAGATCCCCTCTCATTCTTCTAAACTCTGGTGAATATAAGCCTAATCGACCCAATCTCTCCTCATACGTCATTCCTGCCATCGCAGGTATCAGTCTGGTGAATCTTCGCTGCACTCCCTCCATGGCAAGAACATCCCTCCTCAGATAAGGCGACCAAAACTGCACACAATACTCAAGGTGTGATCTCACCAAGGCCATGTACAACTGCAACAAGACATCCTTGCTCCTGTACTCGAATCCTCTCACTATGAAGGCCAACATACCATTTGCCTTCTTAACCGCCTGCTGCACCTGCATGCTTACCTTCAGTGACAGGTGCACAAGGACACCCAGGTCTCGTTGCACTTCCCCTTTTCCCAATCTATTGCCGTTCAGATAATAATCTGTCTTCCTATTTTTGCCACCGAAGTTGATAACCTCACATTTATCCACATTTTACTGCATTTGCCATGCATCTGCCCAATCACCTAACCTGTCCAAATCGTACTGGAGTTTCTCTGCATCCTCCTCACAGCACACATGCCCACCCAGCTTTGTGTCGTCTGCAAACTTGGAGATATTACATCTAGTTCCCTTGTCTAGATCATTTATATATATTGTGAATAGCTGGGGTCCTAGCACCGATCCCTGCGGTATCCCACTAGTCTGCGTGCCACTCAGAAAAAGACCCGTTTATTCCAACTCTTTGCTTTCTGTCTGCCAACCAGTTCTCTATCCAAGACAGTACCTTACCCCCAATGTGTGAGACCCACCCAACCAGCAGAGAAGACTTTCATCCTATTGGTGTCGGCCTCAGACGTGAAATGATCGCATGCAAACTCAATTCATCACCTGATTTTTTAATGCAGTTACTGGCTACCTTCTCATATTTTCAATGCTTCCCTCCCTCCCTTTCCCCTCCTCTTTCACCCTGTTTCTAGCTCTATGGTCAATGTATAGATCTCTGAAACAAAACATATGCCTTAACAGTATGGCAAAGGATGAGTGCTGCAGTCATACTGGAGGCGGTATGAACGGCACTCATCCCGTTAATTTTAATTTTTCAAAATACACAGACTTTTTTTTGTGGTCTTTTTAGTCTTGGCGCTTGATTAGATTATTCCATTGAAAGGACACCTTTGACAGTCAATTACCTGGGTCTTCATTCCGCAGGCATCAAACCGTGAGATTATTTTGTATGTTGAGCCAAATACCTGGGCCATACAGTCCTTCCTTCCTACATAAATGTTGCTTCGACTGAGCGAAGGAAGAGCCTGCACAGCAATCTGAATCTGCAAATCTGTTCTAGTGCAGCTGATGTTCATGGGAACGACTGAAACAAATAAAAGAAGCATAACTCAATTAATACTCAGTAGCTCTGGCTGCATCTGTTACACAGAATAATCCTCAGAATACTGAAGGTTAGTGGGCCTGATGACTCAGTTGGTAAATACACTGCCCAGTGTGGTACTGAGCTCAGTGACTCAGTTAGTAAATACACTTCCCAGTGTGGTACTGAGCTGAGTGACTCAGTTAGTAAATACACTGCCCAGTGTGGTACTGAGCTCAGTGACTCAGTTAGTAAATACACTGCCCAGTGTGGTACTGAGCTGAGTGACTCAGTTAGTAAATACACTGCCCAGTGTGGTACTGAGCTCAGTGACTCAGTTAGTAAATACACTGCCCAGTGTGGTACTGAGCTCAGTGACTCAGTTAGTAAATACACTGTCCAGTGTGGTACTGAGCTCAGTGACTCAGTTAGTAAATACACTGCCCAGTGTGGTACTGGGCTCAGTGACTCAGTTAGTAAATACACTGCCCAGTGTGGTACTGAGCTGAGTGACTCAGTTAGTAAATACACTGCCCAGTGTGGTACTGAGCTCAGTGACTCAGTTAGTAAATACACTGCCCAGTGTGGTACTGAGCTCAGTGACTCAGTTAGTAAATACACTGCCCAGTGTGGTACTGAGCTCAGTGACTCAGTTAGTAAATACACTGCCCAGTGTGGTACTGAGCTGAGTGACTCAGTTAGTAAATACACTGCCCAGTGTGGTACTGAGCTCAGTGACTCAGTTAGTAAATACACTGCCCAGTGTGGTACTGAGCTGAGTGACTCAGTTAGTAAATACACTGCCCAGTGTGGTACTGAGCTGAGTGACTCAGTTAGTAAATACACTGCCCAGTGTGGTACTGAGCTCAGTGACTCAGTTAGTAAATACACTGTCCAGTGTGGTACTGAGCTCAGTGACTCAGTTGGTAAATACACTGCCCAGTGTGGTACTGAGCTCAGTGACTCAGTTAGTAAATACACTGCCCAGTGTGGTACTGAGCTGAGTGACTCAGTTAGTAAATACACTGCCCAGTGTGGTACTGGGCTCAGTGACTCAGTTAGTAAATACACTGTCCAGCGTGGTACTGAGCTCAGTGACTCAGTTAGTAAATACACTGCCCAGTGTGGTACTAGGTCCATGGTTCAGTTGCTTTGTGTGCCAGGTGACTCAGTTGGTAAACTATGTGGTAATGAGCTACACAGACCAGGAAGGTCCCTGGTTCAATCCCTGATCTGTGTTAAGTTAGTTTATCTCAGCTGGGGCAGCAGTAGGGACGCTACAATAGGCCTCAAGGACCCCCATGCCCCGGGTGAGGTAGGACAAGAATCAGCCAGTGCTCCCTCTCCTGATCATTATCTAGGTTTCTCTGCTGGAAAGTGTACACATGTGGACGTAAGTGAAGATGAAAGGATAGGATTAAGCTTGGCTGTGTTGACCCCCACAGTTGAACAGCTTGCCAACACAACTCCATAGGTTCACACATAAAGAGCAGCCTCTTGGGTAAAGTAACAGAGGGTGGCCTGTGCTTGTGGAACCTTACCACAGCATGGTTAGGAAGAAAATCGGAGTAAAAATGAAATACTGACTTTAAAAAAAAACTTATTTAATATTGTAGCCTCAGAAAAATCAATCAATAGAGTACAATATGAAAGATCCCTGCGGATATCACAGATAAGGGGACGCGAGAATTCTGGAACCAACAGAATCTGGGATTGCTAGTCTCTGTGCACATGTTCCCAATGCTTCCACGAGGCCTTGTTGCATCTGTCTGTTATTGTGTTATTATATTTTTACTATTTCTACGATTTGGGACATTTAACTATTTGACCTAGAAGGGATTCTGGCCTAATTAATAAGGTCAGATTCCAGTTACAAAGGATTAGATCCCAGAGATACACAATGTTGATGACAATGATGATTAGATGGGAGCACCAGACAGAAGAGCATTTAAATTATGGACATTCACATGTCACATTAATGCTGCACTAGAGTGTCAGCCTAGATTATGTGCTTAAGTCTCTGGAGTGGGACTTGAACCCACGACCTTCTGACTGGGAGTACTACCACTGAGCCACACCATCAGAAGAGTTATAGTTCCTTAACTGAAATGGTCATTCCCACCATGATGCTTTCTTTGTCTATCAGGTACATCATTAGATAAATGTCCACCCAAATACCACACAGTTAATGATTCCTTGCCATGATGACCTCGCCACTTACCACCGGTGTACGATACATGGAAGCCACGAGAAGCTGTATTCCTGTCAGCAGACAACACAAATAAAAGTCTGTTCCCATTGGACAGCAGTGAAGGGGGTGAGTTCCGACCGCACCATTTCCCCAGCAATGTGTCAGTCTCACTGTCTCCATCAAAGATTGCCAGAAAGTCATAGTCGCAGGCGTCACTGAGGCTGTCCCTGTCCTCCAGCTCAAAATCAATGAAATGAACTTTCACCCTGTAACTGAGAGGCTGCTGGACTGTCCAATGACAGTTGATATTATTGGGGTAAATATTTGGGTATCGGGGGCTGGAGAAATTCCCTTTAATGGCTGTGAATACTTGCTGACATTCACCTGGAGGAAATGAGAGACAACATACAAATATTTACCCTTAAAAATATAATTTACAAATAAATAATTGTTAGTACAGTTAGGCACGAAACAAAAACCACAACGTGGCTGCTACCTAGAATTGACAGTGATTCTTTGTGGATCTGTGAACGTGAAGGAATTGTCCTTTGACAAGCTGGTTACGGTTGGCTGGGAAACGTCTGTGCTCATCAAGGCAAGGGAATAGTGAAGGTAGGAAATGGAACACTTTCCCAATTAGCGCTCCCAATGTCAACATTAAGTAGTCCCAATGCTAGCATACCATAGTTAGGTGCAGAGTAAAATATCTTCTATACTGTCCCAACAATGGTCCCAAAATTCTTCACATCCTGGTGGTCACGCCAGATTCCCGGTGTCCTCCCGCGCTGATCCTGACAGAGATTGCCTGGTCAGTGAGGGGGGCACTCAATTAGCATGGGACAAGCACACTTTGCACAAGCCTCTGGCATCCAACTGCCTCATGAGGCCAGAAATTCCAAAAATGGAGAGTAACAAGAAAATGTGTAACAGAGAGAGAGAGAGGGGTTGGAGAAGGATTGCCAAACAGATGTGATTTTTCTTGTATCCTGTTTAGTAGAGTGAGAGAGTTGTTAGAAGAATCTCCTCAGATATAGGAACAGTATTCAAGTCTTGGAGAGGCATGAACTTTGTAGAGAGTTAAGAAATTTTGAGGGGAGCAAAAATGTTTAGCAAGAAAGGAAGAAGCAACCTTCTTGGAAGGCAGTTTTATGAAAGGAAGACATTCAGGAGTTCCATTTGAGATCCCAAGCCCTCACCTTGACTCTCCCTCTGCACGCTGGCATCAGTTGCCAAAGCCCTTGCCCAGCGCTAACTTTATGCTGAGGACAGTTCCTTTGGGTCCTCGCCGTCCTAAGGCTCCCAACCTAATTTCCTGCTCCGGCCCGGAGGTCAGTCCTGCCGGTTTCGGGAGGGACACTATCCTGTAATATTTAAAATGAGGCCCGGGAGTTAAAATGGCCCAGGCCTCTCGCTGAGATCCGCCTGGGGGTTTCTCTCCCACCTGCACTGCCACCCGTCCCGAAGGGCCCCCCCCCCCCCCCCCAAGTAAAATTCGTGGCTGTAGTATCGCTGAATAATTGAAAGAAACAACATTTTTGCTGCCTAAGAGATTGTCAAATTAGTGTCCATTAGTGGGAAATTATGGGTAATATTGTACTGTGCTTCCACATCAGAGAACAACTTGGTTGAGAGCCCAAGCTCATTTCATATAGGACCATTCAACCCAACAGAGACAAAGGTCTTTCCTCTCATCAGTCTCTGAGTTTTCTCTCTTTCCACCTCTTGCAAGGCAAATGGCGGCCTGGGGATGAAGACCGAGCAGGGGACTTCCTACTCCATGAGTTTCTGGCCCTGGCTTCAGAGGCAAAAGGACAGTATCTAATCCACCATATCAATCACCCGCCCACTACCGCCAACACCCCCACCCAATTCGTTCTTTCTAAATTACTTCCCAGAAAAATTGATACTTGATCCTCTGCAGACCACAGGAAACATCTGTTTCATTGGTAAAGCAGATAACCTTGCTGTCAGCTCATACTCAGTGGGAGCAAACTTAAATAGAAAACTGTGACAGCAGCGACTCAGTCTGGAAATAGATCAGCCCCACTCACCTCACTGGCGAGTGTTGACTGTACTATCCAAAGGTTCACTATTCTACCTACTCCTCAGAGTCCATTTCTATAACTCCCCTGTTGTAAATGTATTGTATAGTGGGTTATTCAACTACACAGATTTAGGAGACCAGCTACTGAGTTCGTGAATTTCAACTAAGGTAGCTAACCTTAGCCTCAGTGTCTTTAGGCTAAGGATGGAAAAATCCCACTCCTGATCTTAATCCAGTAATCCAGGGAGCATGCATGGATGTCAGGTGAGGACAGAATGAAACTTGGTTGCAACGCTCCAGTGGTCAAACAGCGCACCAACACTCGCTGTTGGGAGATTTTACTGTGTTAAAGACGCTGTATAAATACAAGTTGTGGTTGTTGTCTAGACCACATATTAAGAATGGCCACTTGGGCAAGGCACCAAAGGACGGTTGACATCTGTGTTATTGGAGAGGGAGAGAAGGAAAGTTGAACAAAAAAATAATTACAGCCATCACAGCCAGCGGTGAGTTACGACCTTTAATGGAGAACTATTTCTAATTTAATCAGGCGTATTAATGAACTCGGTGAACACAAGGAACATATTAAAAGGCTGTCCATATCAAATTAGTTTGTTTGAAAACAATTTCAAAGAATATTATCTTTTATTCAAACCTGACTGCATATCTTACCTGAAAAATAAAATGCTTTGAAGCCCTTTGCACCAATATTGAAGTCTGATTTAAAGACAACAAGTAGATCACTGGTGCTGGAGACGACATCTGGAGGTTTTGTCCCACCACAATAGTGACCCCAGTGTCTGGCGTTCAAGCTGGACCCGTCAAACAAGGCCACGTAGTCAAAGCTACAATCCTCATTGTTTTCCAAGTGAAAGTCGTAGAAAATCAGATTGACCACCGAGTGATTGGAGACACGAATAAACCAGCGACATTCCGCATTATTGGGGTAATTATCTGGGTACTCGGGGCTTGACAGCACCCCAGACAGACCTGTTAACACTCCTCCGCACACATCTGTAAAATAAATAGCATGATTTGAAACTTCAATATGACTCTGAAGGTTTAATGCCCTCATTTTTTATTTATTTTATAAATATACTTTTTCCCTCATGCAAGTCATCCCCCAGTATTTCTTCAATGTCCCAAATCTGGGCCAATGCCCCGTCTGGCCATTTGCTGAGCGCTATAAGGCAGCGAATGTTTGATTTTCACTGCTACTCTTTGCTTGGCACAGCTCAGACTGGGAACAGGAAGAAGCAAGCCTGAACTTGTGTCCTCCTATTCTGTGTCACTCACTGAGCACAGTTGATGCCCTGATTTTTTTCAAGAGTCCAATATTATAGATTCTAAAATACCAATTGCACTGGAGAGTTTGCAGTCTTTAATTGAAGAAAACAGAGTATGTGGTTGTGGGGGGGGAATCAAGCAACAACAAGAAGTTGCATTTATATAGCGCCTTTAATGTAGTAAAATGTCCCATGGTGCGTCATAGGAGCGAATATCAAAGAAAATTTGACACCAAGCCACGTAAGAAGATATTAGAATAGGTCAAAGAGGTAGGTTTTAAGGAGTGTCTTAAAGGAGAAGAGAGAGATAGAGAGGTGGAGAGGTTTAGGGAGGGAATTCCAGAGCTTAGGGCCTAGGCAGCTGAAAGCACGGCCGTCAATGGAGTGATTAAGATTGGCAATGCCCAGGAGGCCAGAATTGGAGGAGTGCAGAGATCTTAGAGGGTTGTAGGGCTTCAGCCAATTCGATTCACTCCACGTGATATCAAGAAATGGCTGAGCGCACTGGCTACAGCAAAGGCTATGGGCCCCGACAACATCCTGGCTATCATGCTGAAGACTTGTGCTACAGAACTAGCCGCACCTCTAGCCAAGCTGTTTCAGTACAGCTACAACACTGGCATCTACCCGACAATGTGGAAAACTGCCCAGGTATGTCCTGTCCACAAAAAACAGGACAAATCCAACCCGGCCAATTACCGCCCCATCAGTCTACTCTCAATCAGCAGCAAAGTGATGGAAGGTGTCATCGAAAGTGCTATCAAGCGGCACTTACTCACCAATAACCTGCTCACTGATGCCCAGTTTGGGTTCCACCAAGACCACTCGGCTCCCGACCTCATTACAGCCTTGGTCCAAACATGGACAAAGGAGCTGAATTCCAGAGGTGTGGTGAGAGTGACTGCCCTTGACATCAAGGCAACATTTGACTGAGTCTGGCATCAAGCAGCCCTAGTAAAACTGAAGTCAATGGGAATCAGGGGGAAAACGCTCCACTGGCTGGAGTTATACCTAGTACAAAGGAAGATGGTTGTGGTGGTTGAAGGTCAATCATCACAGCCCCAGGACATCGCTGCAGGAGTTCCTCAGGGCAGTGTCCTAGGCCCAACCATCTTCAGCTGCTTCATCAATGACCTTCCCTCCAACATAAGGTCGGAAATGGGGATGTTCGCTGATGACTGCACAGTGTTCAGCGCCATTCACAACTCCTCAGATAATGAAGCAGTCCATGCCCGCATGCAACAAGACCTGGACGACATTCAGGCTTGGGCTGGTAAGTGGCAGGTAACATTCGCACCACAGAAGTGCCAGGCAATGACTATCTCCAACAAGCGAGAGTCAAACCACCTCCCCTTGACATTCAATGGCATTACCATCGCCAAATCCCCCACTAACAACATCCTGGGGGGTCACCATTAACCAGAAACTTAACTGGACCAGCCACATAAATACTGTGGCAACAAGAGCAGGTCAGAGGCTAGGTATTCTGTGGCGAGTGTCTCACCTCCTGACTCCCCAAAGCCTTTCCACCATTTACAAGGCACAAGTAAGGAGTGTGATGGAATACTCTCCACTTGCCTGGATGAGTGCAGCTCCAACAACACTCAAGAAGCTCGACACCATCCAGGACAAAGCGGCCCGCTTGATTGGCACCCCATCCACCACCTTAAACATTCACTCCCTCCACCACCGGCGCACCGTGGCTGCAGTGTGTACCATCTACAAGATGCGTTGCAGCAACTCACCAATGCTTCTTCGGCAGCACCTCCCAAACCCGCGACCTCTTCCACCTAGAAGGACAAGGGCAGCAGGCACATGGGAACACCACCACCTCCAAGTTCCCCTCCAAGTCACTCGCCATCCTGACTTAGAAGTATATCGCCAATCCTTCATCGTCGCCGTGTCAAAATCCTGGAACTCCCCACCTAACAGCACTGTGGGAGTATCTTCACCACACGGACTGCAACGGTTCAAGAAAGCAGCTCACCACCACCTTCTCAAGGGCAACTAGGGATGGGCAATAAATGCTGGCCTTGCCAGCGATGCCCAGATCCCATAAACTAATTTTTTAAAAAGGTTACTGAGATCGGGAATGGTGAGGCCATGGAGTGCTTTGAAAACAAGGATGAGAATTTTTAAATCGAGGCATTACTCAACCGGGAGCCAATGTAGGTCAGCAAACACAGGGGTGATGGGTGAACAGGGCTTGGTGATGGGTGAACAGGACTTGATGCGAGTTAGGATACAGGCAGCAGAGTTTTGGATGAGCTCAAGTTTACGGAGGGTGTAAGATGGGAGACCGGCCAGGAAAGCATCGGAACAGTCAAGTCTGGAGGTAACAATGGCATGGATGAGCGTTTCAGCAACAGATAAGCTGAAGAGATTATAGTAACAAACTGTTTGAACAAAACTATTCTTGGTCATAATATGTCATTATTATTTTGTAGCCCCTCTTTGTATAGGAGTTTTTATTTCTTGTAGTCTTTCCAACTTTGGGAACTACTAAAACTCTAACTCCTGGAATGCAATCCTGCATGTTTTGGTGAGAGTAGCTAACCAGAAGGTTCATCTTACTCAATGATTTGAACAGTTCAGCCTACTTAAATACGCCTCAAATGGTTGCTGGGGCTTGCTGGATATTAATAACTGTTAGCTCAATCCAAAAGGATCTTCCAGTCATACATATAACTGAACAAATCATACACATTTTCTTTTAATTTGGCTTGACTTTTCTCCTCAAACTTTCTATAGCTTTGGAGACTTCTGAATAAGCATTGCAACATTTGTACCAAGTTAGGCTCAGGACATGATTCTGACTACAGTTGATTTTTAAACTCCATATGCCATTTAACAGAGTTAAAGAGACCATTATCAAGCTAAGACTAGACAAAAGTGCTTCTTTTTTGTCACATCCTGGTTTCCAATCCGTCTCCCTGCTCAGCACTGCTGTAACCAAGAAATCAGTGGCATGACAATGGATTGAAGCTAGGTCCTTCCATTCCACATCATCAAACATTGGCCCAGAATTTGGTGGAGCTGGGCATCTCACGGCATGTTCGTTAGTTAGATTTGTTTCTGCACCCTTCAGCTCAAAACATTTTTTACCCACGAGGTTGCTGGAAGTGTGAGCTGATAATGGCACAGCGAGGGTAATAGGGTATCTAGGATCTTGATGACAAGACCAACAGGCAATGTTCACCATAATTTTTCTTTGGCCCACATGGCCCCTTTAACGGGCTGTGCGGGCCATTTAAAATTCTGTGCATGAGCGGTTTTTCTATTTAAAAGCCGGCTCACCGGCTGCACGGGTCCCCTGGAGTGCTGTGCATTTGCGCAGCTTAAAGGGAACGTTGCCAACAGGGCATCTCCTTAACCAATGAGTTCTAAGGATTGAGAAATAAACAGAGGAAGAACTGAGACGGAGGGTGAATTAGAGTGGGTGAATTCAATTGCAAATCAGGTACAGAAAGAGAAATAAGGCTGGTATTTCCTGACGCCAATGCAGGTGGGAATGGAGGATTGTCGGGAGGGAAATTTGAAATACCTTGGAGCGGTTCAGCAACCCAACGTCATCCCGCCCCCATGCGCCTTTCCCTCGGGCATGTTTGCCAGCGCGACAGTGACCCAAACGGCAGAGGCGGCCGAGCTAATTCAAAATAGTATTAGGTACTTGTCAGAGCATTAAGCATCTTTTTAACCCTACCTTTCAAATTTCCCTGGATTACCACGGGAATCATGCAGCTCGTGAACCACGTCTGTGAACCTGAGGCGGAAGGTCAGTGGCCATTGATCCAGCTCATTAGTGCACAGCATGGAAAGCACAATAAACACTCTCACCTGGTCGCTTTCCTAAGGCAGATGCTGTTGCTGAGTGCATTGTCAGCAGAGATTTAGCTTTCTAGGGGTTGCAAGATTTTTCAGCGAAGTCAGGATCCACTGTCACCTCATTGGTACCACCTATCACACCATTGACAATGCTTCTGTCATCTCTACTTGACCTGCCATCTATTACATCAGCATGGGTGCTATTTATACAGTATCACCTTGGTCCTTAGAATCAGACCTCAATGAACCCCAACACACCAGCAGCACCAGGGACACCAGCAGCACCAACAACAACAACACCAACCTTCTCCTCATCAACCTGATGCTGCACAGGACAGAGGGCATCAGCGCAGGGCTGCACCATGCCAGAGGCAATAACCCCAACACAGGGTATACAGGCAGAGGATGAGCTTCCTCAACATGATTGAGCAGCAGTGCCAAAGGAGGTTCAGACTACTGTGCCAGGTCGTCGCAGACATTTGCAGATTGTTGGAGCAAGACCTGCAGCCCAGAGGAGTGGGTGGCCACGCCTTACCGGTGGCTGTCAAAGTCACCAGCGCACTCAACTTCTTCGCCTCAGGCTCCTTCCAGGGATCTGCAGCAGACATTTGCGGCATCTCGCAGTCGGTCGCCCACAGATGCATCACACAGGTCACCGATGTCATGTTTGACAAGTCAGCCAATTATATCAACTTTGCCACTGATGAAGCCAGTGTTACTGAGTGGGCGCTGGGCTTTGCCACTCTGGTTGACTTCCCACGGGTGCAGGGTGTCATCGACTGCACACGTGGCCACCAGGACACCCAATCCCAGGAGTGTTTGTGAACCGCAAGAGCTTCCACTCGCTCAATGTGCAGCTCATCATAGGAAGATCATCCTGCATGTGTGTGCCAAATTCCCTGGCAGCTGCCATGGCTCTTTCGTCCTGCGCAAGTCCACCCTCCCTCAGCTCTTCGGTCCTCCAAATAGATTTCCTCGCTGGCTGCTTGAAGACAAGGGCTATCTACTGAAGACGTGGCTCATGACACCCTTGAGGAGGCCATGTACTGAGGGCAAGGAGAGATATAATGAAAGCCACATTTCCACCAGATGTGTCATAGAGCAGACAATAGGCATGCTAAAAATACGCTTCAGATGCCTTGACAGATCTGGAGGAGCCCTTCAGTATGCACCAGCCAGGGTCTCGAGAATCATGGTGGTCTGCTGCGCCCTGCACAACATTGCGCAACAGCGAGGATTAGCGCTGCATGAGGAGCAAGGCTCTGAGCGCACAGCCTCTTCAGAAGAGGAGAAGCAGGAGTGCCACCAGCACCCGAGCACATTGCTGCCCGGGAGGCCAGAGCCTCATCATGGACAGATTTACTTAACTTCAGGATTTACAACCATATGGCTGCCATATGCTGCGCCAGATTCCCACCACCTCACAGCAACACCATAAAGCATCCCTATAATGATTAGGCCATCCCTTACACACTGACTACTATTGCTGGAGGTAACGTTATGTCTCACCATTCACTCCAACTCACTAAGCCACTTCCAAATTTGCAGACACAATTGGCATGACCAGAAAGTGGCGAAAATGATCATTTTTATCTGTCACATCACATTAACGGAAACTTCATGCAAACAGTTATTAAAACACCCAAGTGCTTACCCTTGTGCATCTACTTGTGTGTCATCTTTCTCTTACACGTGCTTCTACGAGGTGCTACCCCATGGCTTCAGCAGAGGTAGAGGCAGCCTGCTCACTTTCCTGTTGCGACTGCATAGACACTTTCGGCAGACATCCTCTGGGGCTTGGAGCCTGTGATGGCCCCGTCAAAGTCTGCTCCTCCTGCGACTGTGCAGGGGCAGACTCGGCCATCGTGATCTGAGGAGGTATGTGGGGCTATGACTGAGGGGGAGGCAACGGCTGAGAAGTGTGGGTGCTTTGAGAAGAGCCCCCACTTCCATGTCCTCTCTCACCATCATCCCTCTTATGGGCCACCCGCACTTCCCTGCTAGCAAGGAGCTGGAGAGCACCTTGCTGCACAGTAGTGGAGCCATGAGGACCTAAGTGTACGTTTACATCCCTCCTAGAGAGGAGGTCTATGAGCGTCTGCCATCTATTCTCCATAGATAGACATCTATTCTCCGTAGATTCCATGTGCTCCTGTGAGTGGTGCATTAGCTGCTTCATGCAGGTAGCTATCCTTTCCATGGAAGAGCCTACAGTCACCATCGTCTGCGACACGGTGGTGCTCATGTTGGAGATGGACTCCTCCATTCTCTGCACACTTGCAGACATCGCGGTCGCAAACTTGACAAAGCCTCCTGCACTTCTTGCTGCACCTCCAGGATCACCCTCTTTCTGGATGGCCCCCAAGGCTCAGCGTCTGCATGCAGCTGAGCAGAGCAGGGAGCATCCTGCGCCCTTCAGTGAGGAGTCTCCACTGCTGTCCCTGTCTCCACCATCTCATCTTGCTCACTTGTGACTTGTGAGACACCAGGCGACAACATTAGTCTATCTTGCATGGGACCCACTGAGGTATGTGTATCTGCGTTGGTGCTGGGTGCGCTTATGTCTGGTGACGGTGCACCCTCAGAGGCTGGAGGCTCCTCTGAGCAGTCGTCTTCCTCTTCCTCCTGGACAGTTGGGGGGGGGGCTGGTGGGAGGGCAGGGGCTCTTGATGGATATGTGGGAGAGTAAAGAGATGATTTAGAAATGCCATATCAAGAATGGGTAACGATACCATTATGCACATGATGAACATTCACTGGCTGCTGACATCAGTCCCCATATGAGTGACTTCTTTCTGTCATGTGGTTGTATGAGATGTAATTCTGTCACCGGGTTGCTGAGATGTACCCCGCTCTCCGTCTCCCACCTCCAGCTGCTCTGCGACTCCTGAGACTTCCAGGGCGACCTTATCTGCTGCAGTTAATGATGGAAGGCCACCTCTGGTTCTTTCCCTCTTCCTCTTATTGTGGGCGCTCTTCTACAAGGAGGCAAAGAAGAAAAGTTTGAGTGAGAGTAATAGAATGAGTGTAAGGAATGGATAAGTGACATCTTTAGAGGGTAACTATGATGGAATGGGGTGCCAATGCCAAATGGCCTCCTTGTGTGTTGTTGGTTGGTATGATTGCATTAGGATGAGGGTGAGTGCGCGGGGTGTTTTATCAGATGGGGATGTGATAATGCAGATAGAGAGAGAGGGATGGGTGGACATGCAAGGTATGTTGGTGTTGATGTGCAGGACCAGGCTTGGGATGGCAGAGTGATGGGGATATGATGAAGTTGAATTTGGCTTTGCACTCACCTTTCCTGAACTAATCAGATCATTGAAGTATTTCCGGCACCACACCCAGGTTCTCCTGACAACAACCCTGTTGTTGACCTCCTCTGCTATTTGGAGACAGGCTCCTTTGGTCTGTTGGGGAGGTCTCTTCCGCCCATCTGAAGGGAAGAGGACTCCCTGCATGCTCTCACTCCCTCCACAAGCATATACGGGAATAAACGGTTCTTTTTCTGAGTGGCAGGCAGTGACTATTGGGGTACCACAGGGATCAGTGCTAGGACCCCAGCTATTCACAATATATATTAATGATGATCTAGACAAGGGAACTAGATGTAATATCTCCAAGTTTGCAGACGACACAAAGCTGGGTTGGCGTGTGTGCTGTGAGGAGGATGCAGAGAAACTCCAGTATGATTTAGACAGGTTGGGTGATTGGGCAGATGCATGGCAGATGCAGTATAATGTGAATAAATGCGAGGTTATCCACTTTGGTGGCAAAAACAGGAAGACAGATTATTATCTGAACGGCAATAGATTGGGAAAAGGGGAAGTGCAACGAGGCCTGGGTGTCCTTGTGCACCAGTCGCTAAAGGTAAGCATGCAGGTGCAGCAGGCGGTTAAGAAGGCAAATGGTATGTTGGCCTTCATAGCGAGAGGATTCGAGTACAGGAGCAAGGATGTCTTGCTGCAGTTGTACAGGGTTTTGGTGAGACCACATCTTGAGTATTGTGTGTAGTTTTGGTCGCCTTATCTGAGGAAGGATGTTCTTGCCATGGAGGGAGTGCAGCGAAGATTCACCAGACTGATACCTGCGATGGCAGGAATGACGTATGAGGAGAGATTGGGTCGATTGGGCTTATACTCGCTGGAGTTTAGAAGAATGAGAGGGGATCTCATTGAAACTTATAAAATTCTAACAGGACTAGACAGACTAGATGCAGGAAGGATGTTCCCAATGGCGGGGGAGTCCAGAACCAGGGATCACAGTCTAAAGATAAGGAGTAAGCCTTTTAAGACAGAGATGAGGAGGAATTTCTTCACCCAGAGAGTAGTGAACCTGTGGAATTCTCTACCACAAAAGGCAGTTGAGGCCAATTCATTAAATATATTCAAGAAGGAGTTAGATATATTTCTTAAGGCTAAAGGGATCAAGGGAGAAAGCAGGGATAGGGTACTGAATTTGGATGATCAGCCATGATCTCATTAAATGGCGGAGCAGGCTCGAGGGGACGAATGGCCTACTCCTGCTCCTATCTTCTATGTTTCTATGTTATGCAGGCACTGTACTGTACCATTGGAATACCAAGCATATGGAGGGAGTCATCTGAGAACCTGGGTGCAGTCATGTTTGCAAGTGTTTGGAACACTCCAATGGTGCAGTACAGTGCATGCACAACCCTAGATGAACCTTCATATGCAATGTGACCATGGCTCCTTTAAATATCCCGGCTGAAAACATGTCATCGATGACGACATTAGACCCGCACCATTTAATAGGGCCGGGTAATGCGCAGGGCTGCCTTAATAACTCAACATGTAAAAAGCCCAACAAGGGAGGATTCGCCATTGGATCTAGTAATGGGGAATGAACCAGAGCAGATAAGAGAAGTAAAAGTAGGGGAACATATAGGCAATAGTGACCATACGGCCTTAGAGTACTGCGTACAGTTCTGGTCACCATATTATAAAAAGGATATAGAGGCACTGGAGAGGGTGCAGAGAAGTTTTACAAGGATGATACCAGAAATGCGAGGGTATACATATCAGGAAAGGATGAACAGGCTAGGTCTCTTTTCTCTTGAAAAAAGAAGGCTGAGGGGTGACCGAATGAAAAATTTTGATAGAGTGGATACAGAGAAAATGTTTCCACTTGTGGGGAAGAGCATAACTAGAGGCCATCAATAGAAGATAGTCACCAAGAAGTCCAATAGGGAATTCAGAAGAAACTTCTTTACCCAAAGAGTGGTGAGAATGTGGAACTTGCTACCACAGGGAGTAGTATAGATGCATTTAAGGGGAGGCTAGACAAGCATATGAGGGAAAAGAGAATAGAGGGTTATGTTGATAGATTTAGATGAGGAAAGACAGAAGGAGGCTCGCGTGGAGCATAAATGCGGCATGGACTGGTTGGGCCGAATGGTCTGTTTCTGTGCCGTATATCCTATGTAATCCATTAATGGAAAGTTGATCTCAGGTGTGGTATGGAATGAGCAGCGGGGTCGCGACCTGCCACGGTAACTACCTGCAGCCGACCTGCCTAGGTACAGAAAATTCCAGCCAAAGAGAGGGAAAGAAAGATGGGATTGAGAGAGAGAGAAAAGAGACAGAAAGGAAAAGTAAGAAAAACATTTTAAATTTAACATTTTTAAAATTTCCAATATTTCACAACCTGAAGGAGTGAGGCTCCACACTTTTAATTGTTCACTTTCTGGGCCAGAGAGGTTGATTGGCAGTCATTAACAATTATCATGTCGTTAAAAGGGTATTTGCGCTGTTAATTCCTAGACTTCACTTTCTGTGGCAAGTTTAATGGGCAATTAATGTGCAACTTCATGAAACTCACGGGGAGTTTAAGGGCGGGATGCCATTTTTGCAGCTTTGGTAAATTGGCCAGCAACTTATGACGATTCACAATTCGCGGGGTATCTCTTCCTCGCCACAATTTGCTGGCCGATTCACGCATTAACAATGGCGTGCGTCGTTCAGATGCTGTTATTTTTTCAGTAAATTCTAGGCCATTATTGCTCCAATGCTCGCCGTTACAACACTGCCTAGTAGAGTCAGAACTCAAACTGTGTCACATTGGATCAAACTGAACAATTGTTTACCAATTGAGCGTTTGATTCAATGTAAAAAATAAACTTTGTAAATAAGGTTACAAATTGATCAAACCTTTGCTGTATGAAGCTGAGAATCCATGGCTGACCACGTGCTTGTCTGAGCGGAAAATGATTGACATCACGTGCCAGGAAGAGGTGAAACGAGGAGGAAAGACTTTCCCACAAAATTTGCCCAGGAGATTTCCCTCATCCTCGGACACTCCGTTGTAGATTTTGATGTAATCATATTCACAGTAAATGTGAAATTCGAGGTCAAAGTGCTGGAAGGTGAGCAGAATGGAGGAGCCCTCTGTAACAACAATCAGCCATGTACATTCAGTGTCATATGGATAATATCCTGGGAAGTTAGGGCTGGAGAAATTTCCATTCGTCGCAGACAGGATGCCACCACATTTAACCCCTAATGGGAAAAAAAAATCAAAAAATATAATTCTACTGCACAAGATTTACTTCAATACTTAAAAAGCATGTTAATAATTTTACATAGAAAATGGCCAGATGCTTTCTCAACAGCTCAGTGGACGATGTAGCACCCAGTGTAGTACTGAGCCATTTGGGAAGTATGCAGGTTCCATTCCTTGTCTGTGCTGAGTCAGCTGATCTCAGCTAGAACACTTTTGGCTTTTTACAATTGAAAGAAAGAACTTGCATTTATATAGCACCTTTCACAACCTCAGGATGTCTCAAAGCACTTCACAGCCAATTAAGTACTTTTGAAGTGTAATCACTATTGTAATGTAAGGAAACGCAGCAGCCAATTTGAGCACAGCAAGGTCCCACAAATAGCAATAGGATTAATGACCAGGTAATCTGTTTTTTTAAGTTATGTTGGTTGAAGGATAAATATTGACCACGAAACTGGTAGAACTCCCCTTCTCTTCAAATCGTGCCATGGGATCTTTTATGTCCACCTGAGAGGGCAGAAGGGGCATCGATTTAATATCTCATCAAAAAGACAGGATCTCTGACAGTGCAGCATCTCCTCAGTACTGCACTGAAGTACCAGTCTAGATCGTCTGCTCAATTGGATTCAATGCCCCGGGATGAGACACATCAACCAGGATTCACACTCCACATCACTATCCACTGACCCAATGACCATTTGTGGACATAAGGTGTGAACAGGATTTGGCTCGGCTGCGATGACCTTCACGATAGAATAGCCCAATAATACCACTATACCACTGTCTAGACTCACAGGTGAAGAATGGTCTCATGGGTGAGGTACCAAATTCTGCCAACACGCACTCAGTGCCATCAAGAAAGGAGTACAGAAAACAGGGGGCGGGGAGAGAAGAAAATGGACAGACTGCAGGGGTGATCTTCAGCACCAGATTTTCATTTTCATTAAAATTACAGGTTTTAAAACCTGACCACAGTTTCACCCTGAAAACAAACACGTCTTTGACACAGTGAGCTGTGTTGTCAGTATTCCCTGAAATTTGTGCTTTTGTTTCTATTGGTCTCGAGTTCAACAGAAATCAGCTTAACATTGTTCACACAATGTTCTTATCAAGATTTAAAAGTAATTTCCTAAAAACAAAGGAAGAAAGAAAGAGAGAGAGAGAGAGTATATTATCAGTTTAAACCCATGCAATATATATGTACCAGTTAAAACACACACAGATGATTGCTGCTTTACCTGGTCTGGCTGTGACTCTGCAGTCAATCCACAATAACAACATTGCTACGGCAACCTGCCCTACACTATTTTGCATTGCTGAGCATATAAAGAAAACTAAAAACCCAGACAGGAAAGGCAAAATTATATAATTCTTTACAGCAACATATGAAGTAACACACAATGGTTGTAGAATTAATAGTGGCATTAATAATTCACTAGTAGTCTGAATTAGTAACTTGATCCATCTCTGGTTCGTTTCAGTAAATATTAATGAGCTGGATCCAGTGTCCTCACCCTCCACACTGCACTATACAACTTGTTGTACAATCTTTGGAACAATTACGTAAATATTTAATTTGCTCAAGTCATAAATATTCTCTTGTAAATTTAGGAATGATCCCATATTCATTAATTACTTTATGGAAATCTTTACAATTTAACATTAAAAATTGATCCATTTAACAGATGCTGGTAAGTACAAAAGAACCTAAAGGGATTTTAAAAGGTCTGAGGTTGCTAGCTTTAAAGACTGTAATCAGAAGCCCATGGACATCAGGTCCATGAGTCCTCCCCCCTGCACCTCCCCCCCCAACCTTGGTAGTACCCCCCTTTTAACTCAAGTTTTCTTTTGTTGATTTTGAATAATGATTTTTGAAAATCTTCACAAAGTTCAGTTCAATTTTCTCTTATTAAGGCAACGACTGCATCTTATCAGTCCTAGGTAACCCTAGAAAGTATGCATGTGTAGATATTGAGGAAAAATATGATCGGGCTCAGCTGTGAGGATCTTCATGGTTGAACAGCTTGCCGACACTCAATATCTAAGCTCATACATGAAGAATAGCTACTTGGGCATGGTACTAGTAGACAGCTGGCACCCACGGAACATATCCGAGCAAGATTGGGCGTGTTCAGCAGAGAAGAGGAGAAAATGCACGCAAGAAAAGAGTGATGGATTAAAAAAAGGAATGCAACAATTTATGTAGACCAGCTGATCAGAATCAATAGCTCTTTTAATAATTCAATCAATTTAGAGGCCAAATGGGGGCAGTTGTTTTGAGTGTGTTAGGAATGTGAGATTTTTATTCCCAGAATTGTAACTGAAAGGAACATTGCAGTCTGCTGTGTCTCCCTGATCCTGGCAGGAGATATTCAACGTAGTGAACAAGAATATATTAATTTTCAGAATTTACCATATGGAGCGCAGTATCTTCAAAACAAGGTGAAAAATAATACAATGTCCATGACTTACCATATCTTTCTTTACTGATTTAACTTTTAACTGTGACTAACATACTTGCTCCGTGCTGTTCAATTGAATGATCGGTTGATACCAACTGAGCCATAGTCATAAAGTCATAGAGTTATACAGCACGGATAGAGGCCCTTCGGCCCATCGTGTCCGCGCTGGCCATCAAGCCCTGTCTGATCTAATCCCATATTCCAGCATTTGGTCCGTAGCCTTGTATGCTATGGCATTTCAAGTACTCATCCAAATGCTTCTTAAATGTTGTGAGGGTTCCTGCCTCCACAACCCTTTCAGGCAGTGAGTTCCAGACTCCAACCACCCTCTGGGTGAAAAAGTTCTTTCTCAAATCCCCTCTAAACCTCCCGCCCTTTACCTTGAATCTATGCCCCCTAGTTATTGACCCCTCTACTAAGGGAAAAAGCTCCTCAGCATCCATCCTATCTATGCCCCTCATAATTTTGTACACCTCAATCATGTCCCCCCTCAGCCTCCTCTGCTCCAAGGAAAACAAACCCACTCTGCCCAGTCTCTCTTCATAGCTGAAGCGCTCCAGCCCCGGTAACATCCTGGTGAACCTCCTCTGCACCCTCTCCAACGCGATCACATCCTTCCTGTAGTGTGGCGACCAGAACTGCACACAGTATTCCAGCTGTGGCCTAACCAGTGTTTTATACAGTTCCATCATAACCTCCTTGCTCTTATATTCAATGCCTCGGCTAATGAAGGCAAGTATCCCATATGCCTTTTTTACCACCTTATCCACCTGTTCCGCCGCCTTCAGGGATCTGTGTACTTGCACACCCAGATCCCTCTGACCCTCCGTCTTGCCTAGGGTCTTACCATTCATTGTGTATTCCCTTGCCTTGTTAGTCCCCCCAAAGTGCATCACCTCGCACTTTTCCGGGTTAAATTCCATTTGCCACTGTTCCGCCCATCTGACCAACCCATCTATATCGTCCTGCAAACTGAGGCTACCCTCCTCGCTATTTACCACCCTACCAATTTTTGTATCATCCGCGAACTTACTGATCATACCTTTTACATTCATATCCAAGTCATTAATGTAGACCACAAACAGCAAGGGACCCAGCACCGATCCCTGTGGTACCCCACTGGCCACAGGCTTCCAGTCACAAAAACAACCTTCGACCATCACCCTCTACCTTCTGTCACTAAGCCAGTTTTGTATCCAATGTGCCAAGGCACCCTGGATTCCATGGGCTCTTACCTTCTTGACCAGTCTCCTGTGCGGGACTTTATCGAAGGCCTTACTGAAATCCATATATACCACATCCACTGCGTTACCCTCATCCACACACCTAGTCACCCCCTCAAAAAATTCAATCAAATTAGTCAGACATGATCTTCCCTTGACAAAGCCATGTTGACTATCCCTGATTAATCCTTGCCTCTCCAAGTGGAGACAAATTTTGTCCCTCAGAATTTTTTCCAATAATTTTCCTACCACTGATGTTAGGCTCACTGGCCTGTAGTTCCCCGGTTTTTCCCTACTTCCCTCCTTGAATAATGGTACTACATTAGCGGTTCTCCAGTCCTCTGGAACATCCCCTGTGGCCAGAGAGGTCCTGAATATATGTGTTAGCGCCCCCGCAATCTCTTCCTTTGCCTCACACAGCAGCCTGGGATACATTTCATCCGGGCCTGGGGATTTATCCATATTTAGGCCAGCTAAAACCGCCAATACCTCCTCCCTCTCGATGTGAATATGTTCAAGCATATCACAGTCCCCCCGCCCTATTTCTATGTCTACATCGTCCTTCTCCATAGTGAAAACAGATGCAAAAAATTCATTTAGAACCCCTCCTACATCTTCCGGCTCCACACACAGATTGCCACTTTTGTCCCTAATGGGCCCTATTTTTTCCTTTTTATGTCTTGTAATTTACAGTCCAACCATCTCAGCCATGGTCTTTCACCTGGTCTTTCCCCAACCAGGATCAGTTACATCAATTTCTGATGGTACCAATCTACAGCCATCAGGCACGAATACCCTGCCCATCACAATCCGCTTGCTGTAACACACTGTTAGTGTACACAGGCTACTCCTCATTACTTTGGTGTTAGTCACTCTATCTTCTCTATTCCTCACAAGTGGAATAAAATGGTATATTGAACTTTCCTCATTATGTATACTAGTTATACAACAAATTTATTGATTGAATTAATAGGTATGTTTTTAAATTGAGTTTATTTTCATTAGAAGGATAAAAGGTGCCATGTGATTTGCCCCACATAATGACTGTTCACCCTTTGATATGACTTTATTACAGACAATGTAAAGTAGAGGTTGCTTTTCTGATCCTGAGATAAGTGTCCCAATTATACTGTAGCTTTTGCATTAATAGTATGCAGTTTCCCTGTTGCATTAATGTATAAAAGTCTGGTATGTGGGCAGGGATGTTGTCAATCTGATGGTAGATTAAGTTTTGGCAAGCGGTGAGAGTCCCTTTGTATTTGGACATCAATGAGCTAACCTCAGCGCCTCCATGTAAGCACATATGCATAAAGCTCCACTGTGCCTGCCCACAGCATGATGTGGAGCCAACAGTATAACTCCATGCTGCCCGTATGACCGCTCAAAGCGGATACCAGTGTCAGTTTAACATCAGCATTAAACACCTAAAAAGCAAAATACTGCAGGTGCTGGAAATCTGTAAACAAAAACAGAAAAAAGGTGGAAATACTTAGCAGCTCAGGCAGCATCTGTGGAGAAACGGAAGTCAACCTCTCGGGTCTGGCCTGAAACATCGATTTCTGCATCTACACAGATGTTGCCTGAGCTACTGAGTATTTCCACCTTTTACCATTGAACACCTAGTTGAGATGGAGATGGCCTCACCTGATATCAGTGCAAAGAGGAAACATATTCACTGTTGTCTCCATTTTGATGAGCCCAAAAGGTACTAATATATAGGAGAAATATATGTCTATATAAATGTGTACCAACATAAACAATAACTGTCAGAGAACTTTCCAGTGGTCCCTAGAAAATTAATTATTCAATGCTGTGCCAAAGCAAATCTCTGTGTGAGTGCAAGGGCTCAATGATGGAGATACACAGCAAGATTCGGTACTGTTTAGCTTCTATTTGTTGTCAAACTCGGACAAGTAGGCGCACAAAACAATCTGTGCTCTTTAATCAAGTTTATCACTTGTTGAGACGGGACACTGCTTGCACGTAAACCAAAGAAAACAACTCCCCAAATATCAAAGCTGTCTTTTTTTGATATATTGGCTGTTGGTTCTCTCAGCAATCTGTTACAGATCTGAATGTAAATATTGTCTCATAGATGCAGTATGATATTTGTTTCATAGGAACAGGAGTAGGCCATTCAGCCCCTCGAGCCTGTTCCGCCATTCAATGAGATCATGGCTGATCTGCGACCTAACTCCATATACCCACCTTTGGCCCATATCCCTTAATACCTTTGGTTAACAAAAAGCTATCAATCTCAGATTTAAAATTAACAATTGATCTAGCACCAATTGTCATTTGTGGAAGAGAGTTCCAAACTTCTACCACCCTTTGTGTGTAGAAGTGTTTCCTAATTTCACTCCTGAAAGGTCTGGCTCTAATTTTTAGACTATGCCCCCTAGTCCTAGAATCCCAACCAGCGGAAATAGTTTCTCTCTATTGACCCTATCTAATCCCCTTAATATCTTGAAAACTTCGATCAGATCACCCCTTAACCTTCTAAATTCTGGGGAATACAGCCCTAATTCGTGTAATCTCTCCTCCTAACTTAACCCTTCAAGTCCGGGTATCATTCTGGTAAACCTACGCTGCGCTCCCTCCAAGGCCAATATATCCTTCCTAAGGTGTGGTGCCCAGAACTGCTCCTAGCACTCCAGGTCTGGTCTAACCAGGGTTTTGTATAGCTGCAGCATAACTTCTACCCCCTTGTATTCTAGTCCTCTAGATATAAAGGCCAACATTCCATTAGCCTTTTTGATTATTTTCTGTACCTATTCATGGCATTTTAATGATCTATGTACCTGGACTCCCAAGTCTCTTTGGCCCTCCACTGTTTTTAGCTTTTCACCATTTAGAAAGTACCCTGTTCTATCCTTTTTAGGTCTTCTTCTTAGGCAGTCCCTCGGGACCGAGGATGACTTGCTTCCACATTAAAAATGAGCTTGCATGTGACTGATTAGTCCAATGCGGGACCTACAGTCTCTGTCACAGGTGAGGCAGACGGTGGTTGAAAGGGCGGGTGGGTGGGGTGCTTGGGTTGACGTGCGCTCCTTGCACTGCCTGTGCTTGGCTTCCGCTTGCTCCCGGCGAAGAGACTCGAGGTGTTCGGCGCCTTCCCGCATGCTTCTCCTCCACTTTGTGCGGTCTTGGGCCAGAGATTCCCAGGTGTCGGTGGGGATGTTACACTTTTTCAAGGAGGCTTTGAGGGTGTCCTTGAAGCGTTTCCTCTGCCCACCTGGGGCTCTCTTGCCGTGCCGGAGCGCCGAGTAAAGCGCTTGTTTTGGGAGTCTCGTATTGGGCATGCGGACAATGTGACCCGTCCATCGGAGCTGATCGAGCGTGGTCAGAGCTTCGATGCTGGGGATGTTGGCCTGAGCAAGAATACTGATGTTGGTGCGCCTATCCTGCCAATGGATTTGCAGGATCTTGCGGAACAGTGTTGGTGGTACCTCTCCAGTGTTTTGAGGTGCCTGCTGTTCATGGTCCGTGTCTCTGAGGCATACAGCAGGGCAGGTATCACTGCTGCCCTGTAGACCATGAGCTTAGTGCCAGGTTTGAGGTCCTGGTCTTCAAACACTCTCTTCCTCAGGCGACTGAAAGCTGCACTGGCACACTGAAGGTGGTGTTGGACTTTGTCGTCGACGTCTGCCCTTGTTGACAGTAGGCTCCCGAGGTATGGAAAGTGGTCCACGTTGTCCAAGGCCTTGTCGTGGATTTTGATAATTGGGGGGCAGCACTGTGTGGCAGGGGCAGGTTGGTAGAGGACCTTTGTCTTACGGATGTTTAGTGTAAGGCCTATGCTCTCGTATGCTTCGGTGAAGGTGTTTACGACCACCACAGACCCAATTCACGTACGAACCGGGGTCAAGCAAGGCTGTGTCATTGCACCAACGCCCTTCTCAATCTTCCTTGCTGCAATGCTCCATCTCACCCTCAGTAAGCTCCCCACTGGAGTGGAGCTAATCTACAGAACAAACGGGAAACTGTTCAACTTCCGTCGCCTCCAGTCCAGATCCAAGGTCGTCCCATCCTCTGTCGTCGAATTACAGTATGCAGATGATGCTTGCGTCTGCGCTCACTCGGAGGTTGAACTCCAAACCATCGTAAACACACCTTTTTAGGTCCAAAGTAGATGGCCTCACATTTGCCTACATTGAAATCCATTTGCCACAGTTTTGCCCATTCACTTAATCTATCAACATCCCTTTGTAATTTTATGCTTTCATCTACATTGCCTTCAATGCCGCCTATCTTTGTGTCATTGGCAAATCTGGATATATGACTTTCTAAGCCATCATCTAAGTCGTTAATAAATACGATGAATAGTTGAGGCCCCAACACAGATCCCTGCGGGACACCACTAGTCACATCCTGCCAATTAGAGTACCTACCCATTATCCCTACTCTCTGTCTCCTGCCACTCAGCCAATTGCCTAATCAGGTCAATAATTTGCCCTCAATTCTGTGGTCTTCTACCTTAGTTAACAGTCTCTTATGGGGGACTTTATCAAATGCCTTCTGGAAGTCCATATAAATAACATCCATAGACATTCCCCTGTCCACTACTTTAGTCACCGCCTCAAAAAATTCAATGAGGTTTGTCAGGCATGACCTACCTTTCACAAATCCATGCTGGCTCTCGCTGATCAACTGAAAATTTTCGAGGTGTTCAGTCACCCTATCCTTAATTATAGACTCGAGCAATTTCCCAACAACAGATGTTAGGCTAACTGGTCTATAATTCCCTTGTTTCCCTCTCTCACCATTCTTAAATAGTAGAGTGACATGCGCAATTTTCCAATCTAAAGGAACGGTTACTGAATCGAGAGAACTTTGGAAGATTATAGTTAGGGCATCTGCAATGTGCTCAGCTACTTCCTTTAAAACCCTGGGATGGAAACCAGCTGGTCCTGGGGATTTGTCACTCTTTAGTGCCATTATTTTTTTCATTACTGTTATTTTACTTATGTTAATTTTATTGAGTCCCTGTCCCCAATTCAATATTGTAAGTAATAAGTACCTGAGGCCTCTGAGCAGGTGAGTCGGTGAGTTTTTAACATTTACAAACACTTAAAAGTTTGTCCTAGATGCACCCAGAGGTGAGATTTCACTGACCTGTGCTGGCATTTAATTTTGCTTTTGGAATTTTCTACCATGTTCGTGTGATGTAAACACAGAAGTATGCAAAATGAGCACAGACTGAAATATTTTACATAGTGTACAGGTTTACATTGATTCCACTGCTGTTTGTTATAATTTCCTTCTAAAATAAAAGTTTGTTGACCTACTCTTAGCAACATGTGTGATCAGTTTAACCTAATGTTGTCTATGTAAGCAATTAATATTTATGCAAAATTATATTCACACCGTTGTACTGGTATTCAGCTGTGAGTTCATTACAAACTTTACTTACAATTTTTTTAAGCCAGCCTCTTGCATATAGCAGTGACGGGGAGGACTGTGGACAGGTTGTATTGTAATGAATTTACCAAGATTAACGAAGAGCATAAGGAGGTAGGGATCCCGAAATGTAATTAGTTCTGTCCAGCTCAGTCTCTCATGATCTTCAATGACCATTTGTTATCTTCTGCCACTGCATGCTGTTTCCGACAATACAAAATACATGTTAAAAATTTCAACCCAGACAGAAACCTATTTTTATTGTCATAACCCCACACCGCTAAATGTTCCCATCTCACAAGTCCTTCCAGGAACTAGTCCCTCACAAGTGCTCCCAATCACAAACCTCCCACACCTCATTCATACTGAGTGTTTCCAGACACCCTACAAATACTCCAATAAGAACTTGCCCACAAAGAACACTTGAGCAATATCATTATTGATACAGAATAAATTACTACCTAAACATCAGAATGCGCTAGACACCAGACTACCCATGAGCAAGGCCGCAGGATAGTCACTAGCCATCAGTAATCTAATAAAATGGTAGGTTTAGTATGCATCTGTGTCTGTCACACTTCATGAGTCGCACATATAAACTTCTGCGTCACGCGTAAAAATAAGGAAAGAAAGCCAGTCATTTGGGTTGTAATTTGACACAGAAATGTGTAACATTTTTATTAACCTTCCAATCACACGTAAAAAAAAAGACAGACATTTTATCCTAGGTTCTGACCAGCAACCTGATAAGCAATTAAGCTCTGATTGATCTTGCCCAGTGTTTACTTGTCGCCTTAACGGGATACCGTTTTACATTAGCAGCAGAATACATTGTGCATTACATTATATAGGAACTAGCTGGAATGCCCGGCGGTGCCGAGGGAATTCAAGAACCCTGTGCCATGTTTATAAAAGTGTTCATAAAACTGTTGGGATTGAAGAACTTTTCCCAAGCACCCAGGAGTGATATTACATTATTCACAAAGTTTCAGTGTATGAGTTGAATATGGAAATAAAAGATACAATCGCAGACATTTAAAGGTCAGTTTAGAAATCAACAGTGAACATTTATTCCAATAATGTAGAACAATAGAACATTTTACAATATGCTGGAGTTACAACCAAAGACTGAGTGAATACTCCTTCTGGTAAAGGTTTGCAAACCCAATAGGTTTGGTATTGTACAGAGTGATTTTATAATCAAATATGCAACATTACAGTGTTAGATGTGTTATATTTTAGTGGGTATGCAGCCTCTCAGATCTTGAAGAGTTCTGTTTGTTGTATCCGTGTGTTAATGGAGACACGGAATGCAGGAGTTGGTTTAACAGGTGTTTACTGAACAAAGTCTGGAGGTGAACTAACAGATACAAGACGCTATACAGGCTTATATACCCGAGTGGTCACTACCGGTATTACAGTACACAGGGGCTCTTAAAAGGTACATACACTACAATTCCTCCCCTTTTAGATAATTAGTACATAACATTTTAAGTAATCATTAATTAACATGTTTACAAGAACAATAATCTACACATTTGCTGCAGTTAATCAATTATAAGTCAGTCTCTCTGGAGGCTTCCTGACTCGGTCCGGATAACGCCTCGGTGGTGTAGTAGTTTTCGGTGGTGTAGTAGGTTCTTTTGGCAAGGTCGATTCGGCTTGAATGCCAGTGTCGGGTTCATCTGGTTCCAGTATCACCGGATCGGAGGTAGATACTATGGGTATCTCTGCTTCATCATTAGGCGTATAGAGTTGTGGTGTAGGTTGTCCCTTTTCGGATGACTCTATGATCTGGTCAGCATGGCGCCTTATTATGCTTCCACCAATGTCCACGGTATACATCAGCGGTCCTAGTCATGTGCAAATAGTTCCAGGCTGCTATTTCTCGGTACGGTAGTCCCGGGCCAAAACTTGTTGACCTATCTGGAAGGTTCTAGTTGGCCTTTCATTCATGCCTTGAAATTGCCGGTTCTCTACGTCCCTTCTGATGTTTGGCTTGATCAAATCCAGCCGGCATCTTAGTCTTCTATTGAAAAACATCATGGCGGGAGTTTGGTTTGTAACCACGTGTTGCATTCCTGTATGCAAACAAGAAGTTATCTACCTTATGTTGTAGATTTATGTCTTCATTACCCATGGCCTTTATGGCCTTCTTGAAGGTCTGGACAAACCTTTCAGCTAATCCATTGGTGGCGGAATGGTATGGGGCGGACGTGTAGTGCTTAACCCCATTGTTTTTTAAGAACTTCCTGAATTCTTCGGACACAAATTGCGGTCCATTATCAGAACAGATCTGTTCAGGCAGCCCATTCCTGGCAAATATGGTCCTTAATACTGTGATGGTTTTTTCCGTGGTGGTGGAGGACATCTTTATTACCTCCGGCCACTTGGAGTGTGCATCAACCGCGATTAAGAACATTGAGTCCATAAATGGACCAGCAAAGTCGATATGTACCCTTTGCCATGGAGATGAGGGCCACTCCCATGGATGTAGAGGGGCTTGTGGTGGGCGTTTTGGACCTTCTGGCATCCTAGAGAGCTTTTGGTCATTTCTTCGATGTCTCCATCGATACCTGGCCACCACACAAACGCTCTGGCTAGGTTCTTCATTTTCACTCCACCCAGATGCCCCTCGTGATGCTCCTTTAGCACTTTATCCTGGAGTTTGGGTGGAATCACCACTCTGGATCCACACATCAATGTTCCTTGGCACACTGACAGCTGTTCTCTTCTTTGCGAGAATGCTGGCAACAGTGGTTCGCCATGTGCTGGCCATCCCTTCACCGTTAAATTGTAGACTCGTGAGAGAGTCGGGTCATTTCTCGTTTCCTTTTCAATGGTAGAATTTGTTACTGGTAGACATTCTACTATGGTTGAGTGGAACATCTCCACTGGGTCCACTGTAGGTGCCTCTTCTATCGTTGGCAACAGTAGGCACGATAAACCGTCAGCATTCCCATGCTGTTTTGATCCTTTGTATTCTATGTCATATTGGTGTGCCCCTAGGAAAAGGGACCACCTCTGTAGCCTTTGCGCTGTCATAATGGGAACGCCCTTTTTAGGGTTGAATATGGAGACAAGGGGTTGATGGTCAGTCAACAAGGTAAATTTTTGTCCGTGTAGGTAATGGTTGAATTTCTTCACTCCCCACACCAGGCTGAGTGCTTCCCTGTCGATCTGGGCATAGTTACGCTCAGCTGAGTTCAATGAGCGTGACGCAAAAGCTATCGGCCGCTCCGAGCCATCAGGGAATCTATGCGATAATACCGCTCCTACGCCGTACGGGGATGCATCGCACGCCAGTCTGATTGGCAGTGATGGGTTGTAATGAGCCAACACTTCCTTGGACGTGATCAAGCCTTTGCATTTATGGAAGGCACGTTTACAGTCTTCGCTCCATTTACAAATTACTCCCGTTTGTAGCAGTGTGTTAAGAGGGTGCAGAACAGTTGACAAGTTCGGTAAAAATTTATGATAGTAATTTATCAATCCCAGGAACGACCTTAATTGTGAGACATTTTCAGGTGCTGGGGCTTTTATGACCGCTTCAATTTTTTCAGGTGACTTATGCAACCCTTCTTTGTTAATTATATGGCCACAATATGATATTTGTTTCTGGAAAAATTCGCACTTGGGGCGATTTGCTCGTAGGCCCCGTTCTCTCAGCCTAGTGAGCACCTGCTCCAAATTGGCAAGGTGCTCGTTGTCGTTTTCTCCTGTTACAAGGATGTCGTCTAGGTAGCATTGAGTCCCCGGAATCCCTTGCAGGACTTGCTCCATAGCTCTTTGCCAGATAGCTGGAGCTGATGCTACTCCGAAAACCAGTCGATTGTACTGGTACAGGCCTTTGTGTGTGTTTATCGTGAGATACTTTTTAGAGGCCTCCTCACCCTCCATCTGTAGATATGCCTGTGCCAAGTCAATTTTGGTGAAACGTTTCCCTCCGGATAGTGAGGCGAAAATATCTTCTATCCTTGGAAGAGGATACTGTATCGTGTGAAGGACCGGGTTTACAGTCACCTTGAAGTCCCCACAGATGCGAATTTTTCTCTGTTCTTCAGATTTATCATTATTCAACGTTTTCTTCATGACCAGGACGATGGGTGTTGCCCACTCGCTCCAATCTACCTTGGATAACACGCCTGCTTTTTCCAAATTCTCCAGCTCTGCCTCGACTGCTGGACGAATTGCGTATGCCTTGCCTTAAAAAACTTGGGAATTGCCGCATCTTCCACTTTTATTGAGGCGATGACGCCTTTCAAGGTTCCTAGTTCCTGTTGAAACACTTCTTTGGCGTTAGCCAAGATGTCTTTTAATCGTTCAGGTATGACGTCATCATCATTTTTTTTCTTACTGGTCACCGTCAGTGCCTGAATGGAGTGCCAGTCTAAATGTATCTTCCTGATCCATTCACGTCCCAACAACGGTGGACCACCATCTTGCAGAACGTATAAATACAACTTCTGTATTTCCTTGCCGTTGTATACAACAGGCACCTTTATTTTCCCTCTGGGGTATACTTTCTGCCCCGTATATGTCTTCAAGATAATGGATGTGTCTTTCAAAGGTGTGTGCGGAAATAGCCGCTCGTAATCCCGTCGACTTATGACGGTCAGAGCTGATCCTGTATCTAGCTCCATTTTAATTGGGGACCCCGCTATCATGAGGGTAACCCAAATGGTCTGGTAATCTTCTTTGGCAATTACATTATGTAATTGAGACAGCTTAGTCTCTTGTTTCCGAAGTCGCTATCGCTCTTCTGGTCTTCGGAGCTACTGTCCGTCATCATTTGTACCTTTCTGTACTTTTCCTTATTGATTTTTTTTCTGTCAGTGGATTTTTTGTTTCCAGATCGGCATACACGTGCAATGTGTCCCATCTTTCCGCATTGCCTGCATGCTTTGTCCTTGAACCAGCAGTCCCTCTGGTCATGGGTGGATCTGCCGCAGCGATAACATCTCTCGAAACCCCGTGTCATTTCATGGGTGCCGAAGTCCTGTGGCTTTTGCTGTATCTCTGCAGCTCCTCTTGCTACTGCTTCGTATGATACAGCCACACTGAAAGCCTTGTCCAGTGTCAAATCTTTCTCAGAAAGTAACCTTTCCTGTGTTCCTTCACTTAGGAGACCACAGACAAATTTGTCTCGTAGAGAATCTGCCAGTCCTGCCCCGAATTGGCAATGCTTTGACAGCTTTCTTAATTCGGTGAGGTAATCAGCGTTACTTTCATTCTTGTGCTGATTCCTCCTGAAGAATTTGAATCATTCCGCTATCAGCAGCGGTGTTGGGTTTAAGTGCTCCTGTAGGGTATCAACAATCTCCTTAAAATTCTTGTCCATCGGTTTGGCTGGAGTGATTAAGTTTCGTAACAGCCCGTATGTCCTTGCGCCCATCAGATTTAGAAGTACCGATGCCTTTTTATCATCCTCTACTTCATTCGCTGTGCAATATACCTCCACTCTTTCCACATATGTGGTGCAATCCTCTATATCACTATCGAAAGCAGTAATATTGCCAGTCTTAGGCATCCTGAAAATCAAAAATGGCGCCTCCCGCGCTTTTCTTTCTTCCCTGCTGAGAAAAAATGGCGCCTCCCACGCTTTCCCGCCGCTGCCGCTGCTGACAACGCTGTTCTCCGTGGTTTTTATTTACACAGATATTTTTAATAGTTGAAGACTCGTTCCCACCGGACTCTCTGGGACTTTTCCCTCCCTCTGCTTGGTCCGAACGCCGACCTGCTTTGCAGCACCGGCCGTCTCCCGAGTGCTCCACCCTCCGTCTCTGTTTGCCTCCGCCTTCCGACTCGCTGCTCGGCCCCGCTGCAGAGCCACCCGATCGAGCCCCAGCCCGCCGCCCAGGAAGGATTAGTGCAGTGCCTGCCACCAGCCCGGCTAGCTGGTGAAACCACAGTTTTTTTGTTGTTGTTTTTTTTCGACCTTCGTCTGAGGAATCGATCTCCTTGAGGTGCTGCCGAATTGCAGGTAAGTCCGTTTCCAATTCGTCGCCACTGTTGTATCCGTGTGTTAATGGAGACACGGAATGCAGGAGTTGGTTTAACAGGTGTTTACTGAACAAAGTCTGGAGGTGAACTAACAGATACAAGACGCTATACAGGCTTATATACCCGAGTGGTCACTACCGGTATTACAGTACACAGGGGCTCTTAAAGGTATATACACTACACTGTTGAGTGCTTCAAGTGCCCTCATGGAGGAGTAGACGAAGGCGAAAGCACGCTGCATTATTGGAGAGCCCGTTGATAAACATTTTCTGTTTTTCCTGAGGATGTTAAAATAAACAGATTCCTTGATGCACCAACTCTTGAACATGCCACGTACAACTGGCCATGTGAAAAACAGGGCGTGAGTAAGTTGCTGCCAGCAACCTTCAAAGTCTGCCCCTGTGCCTTGTTGATTGACATTGCAAAAGAAATTGTCACAGGAAACTGTTGCCTTTTGAATTGAAATGGCAATTCAGTTGGTATCATTGGAATTCGAGGAATGAGAACATCCTCCCCTCTGGCGCAGCCTGAGATGATGGTAGCCTCAATGAGATTTGGCATGAGCTTTTTGACTGCCAGTCTGGTTCCATTGCACAACTTTGGTGGATATATGTTTCTTAGGAGCATGATGGGGGTGCCTTCCTTCAGTACCAGTTTGTGAGGAGGCGTTCCTGAAGGCTGCAATGAGTTGAGGAACTCAGTGGGGTAGTGTACTGCATCAGCACTGTCACAAACAGTATCAACGCTTTTATAAATTTGCTCCTGGCCAGGGAGTTTTTGAAGAAGTAGCATGTTTATGTTGTTGACAGTATCATTCCTGGGTGCAAGCATTGACCGTTCACACAGCCACTTGGGATCTTTGAAGTGATTGAGGAGGTCTGGATACACCCTTGAGATCAACTCATCAACTGTTCTGACTTGACTGCCAAAGCCTGGAGGAATTGTGATTTGACCACTGCTGTCAATTGGCAAGTTTCCTTCTCCCAATTGTAGCAAAGTCGTGCAAAGGATTCTGTCATCTCGTCACCATGCATCTGAACACGCATGTTTGTGGTCAAATGGACTGTTTGCACAGATGGCCAGAGATGGGATGCCTTGAGACATGCATTGAGTTCATCTGCTGGAGTTCCTCTGGGGACAACTGGCAGGATTTGGCGGAAATCACCTGCCAGCAACAGGGTGATGTCACCCATCAGCCTATTGTTGCCTCTCAGATCTTGAAGAGTTCTGTTGAGTGCTTCAAGTGCCCTCTTGTGGGCCATTGTACACTCATCCCACACAATGAGTCTAGACTTTTGAAGCAACTCAGCAGCACCAGTTCCTTTGCTAATGTTACACACTGGGTGTTCTTGTGTTGTCAGATCCAGAGGGAGAGCAAAGGTTGAGTGGGCAGTGCGACCTCCTTGGAGAAGAGTTGCAGTGATTCCTGATGAGGCAACAGCCAGTGCAATGTATCCCTTAGAGCGAACCATGGCCAGTAAAAGATTGATCAGGAATGTCTTTCCTGTTCCACCAGGTGCATCGAGGAAGATAATGCCACCTGCATTGTTTTCCACCATATCCACAACCAGCCTGTATGTCTCTTTCTGGTCTGGAACCAATTTAGGTTCAGTGACGGTGGCAAAGGAGGTCAGTTCCTCAACATTGTAGGTGGTTTCCCTGAGGACCTCTCTGCTGAGACCTGGAGAATCATTCCTATTGGGAGGTGGAAGATTCAACTGAGTAACAGACTTGCCAGCCAATGCCAAAGTCATGTCCTCCAAAAGGATCAATACCTAATTGTACATAGCATCAGTGAAGTTCAGCTCCATGGTGGGGTTGGCTTTCCTGAGTCGGTGTAAGATATCTTCTGTGAGGCTGTCTTTGTGATCTTCCCACAACTGCATCGGGTTGGAAGGGCTGCAGAGGGCAATTATAATGGCAAAGAGATTTCGTAGCCTATTGGGGGAGTAAGACAGAGCAGCCTCTGTCATCGTTGCATGCCAATGAATGTCATCCTCAATGAGTCCTCTCCTGCGGCAAGCTTCTTGAAAGGAGTCACAGAGATGGCCAGTGACAGTCTTGAGGTCATTAAATGATGTTGGGCCAGCAACCTCATGGAGGAGTAGACGAAGGTGAAAGCACTCTGTGTTGTTTGGATGGACCATGTAGACTCTGCCAAGTGCATCTGATGAGTACACTCCTGTACGACCAGGAACTTCCTTCTGACCTGGTCCAGGGCGCCGAGGCCGCCAGGTCTTGTTTGGCTGCCAGGTGTAGTACTTGGGCATCTGATGATACAAAAGTGTCTTGGCGAAGTCATTCGTTTGACACAACTCAAAGAATGCTGTAAGTTTTGTCTTTGGAGTTTCCTCGGCACATTGCCTGGCATTTCCTGGTCGGAATAAAACCCTTTGTCCATTTTGCAAGTGAACATCCAATTTAGTGACAGTGGGGTAACGGTTGTGGATGTCAAATCCAAAAGTTCGCCAGGCTGCCTCATTGCTGCAGATGTAACGGCCCATCAGATGTGTGGTGATCTCATTTTGATTCTGCTCTCCAGCCCGTTGAAGATCAAAGACAGCTTGGTCACTGCCCTTATGGATGTACTTGCAGACATATTTGATAGACTTAACTGAGTGGCAGTACTCCACATTGATGTGACATTTGAAGAGCCTGGATAGGAGTGGACAATAAGGAACAATCCAACGGTTGTCAACTTCCAATGTCTGTCTTTGCTGTCTTGTCGGATTTGACGGACCAGGTTGACCTGAGACGCTAGATTGCTGATTTCTCATTCTTATTTCAGTGCTGAAACCTCCACTCTCTTTGCCCCTTCTCCTGTACAAAGGATAGCCATCATTCCCATGCTGAGTTTCTTCGCGGAGTGGCTTTGGGTACCCTTTTGTACATGCATTGTTTTTCATGCAGGGAGAAGAAGGGTTGTGTCGCCCACAAGGACCATGAATCATATTTCTTACAACAACATCAAAGAGGATTGGATCCTGGTCCTTATCAGGTAGCTCTGCAGAGATGAAGGAATCAACTTGATTGGGGTGAATCTTTGCTTGAAGCCAGAGTAAAAGATGAATATGAGGAAGTCCTCTCTTCTGCCACTCAATGCTGTACATGTAGCAATGGTGTGCACTAAAAAGTTTGCCCACAGTCAGGAGTTTGATCAGTTTTTTAACTTTGAGGTTGAAGACCCGTGCTATGAGGTCATGCCTTTCAGTACCAGCTTTGGGTGGGAACTCCTGCCATTGGGGATTGCAAGTCATGGTGATGAAGAGGTCAGGTCTGCCATAGTTTCTGACATAGGTCATGGCATCTTGCGTGTGCTCATGCATGTACCTAGGACCTCCAATAAAGGTGGATGGTAGGATGACCAGTTGACCAATGTCCTTAGTGTTGCCATCATTGGCCACAGCATCTCATAAGTGTATATAGTCTGTGACTCTCAACTGATTTTGGTTATTCCGGAACCAATTAAGCCGCTCTCCTTCCATTTTTGCATACATGTCAGTGAGGAACTGGTGGAGAAGTCCTCCACACTGAAGCAGGTGGTTTGAAGCAGTTTGTCGTTCCATCAGCCTGTATGAATAGAATTCCACGGCAGAAACCATCTTTTGCCTTTGGGCTGTAGGTGGCACACCAGTTTTGGGGTCAACATGTGGGATCTTGTTATAGGCATCATATCCATCTTCCCCATGGCAAAACAAAAGCGGGTATTGCATAGGATCATATGACCTGTGAAGCTCAGAAATTCTTTTGAGTGGACCACCTCTCATATGCAACACAATGTCCCATTGTTCAAATTCTTGGCCCACAATGACAATGGCTACTTCATTGGTGGTCGGAGCATTGAAGCGTCGCTCATGTTCACCTGCAGGAGTCTTGTCAGCCTTGATGACAACTTTGAGGTCTTCATTTGTTGTTTTTTCGATGGCTGTTTTGAAACTCTTTACATATGGGTTTTGCTGATGAAGCATCTCCTGTAACCCAAGCAAAGTTTGAAGCTTGATTTGGTGTTGTTGTGTGGGGAGAACAGCAGCTTCCCTGCGGCGATTGGCTTGCTCTTCGTCATCACCCAAGAAGTAGATTTGGAGAAACTGAGGTATTTCGTTTGGTAGAGGAAGTAGTGAGCCAGCTGTATGGTACACCTGTCCATGAACTTTAAAAGTTGGGCAAAATCCTGATTCACGCACTCTGTTTGCACCAAAAGAGGTCATTGCAAAGTAGTTGTTGTACTTTCTGATGTGAGTGAGGAAATGTGTTGAAGCTGGATTTCGGCCGAACAGAAGTGAGTGTAGGAGTTCAGGTGGAGGTGTTAGTGTTGGAAGTTTAACCTTTCCTCCATTGCAGCAAATCCCATCAATTTCCCCTTCCCACTTCAGAGCGCCACAGTGAGGGCAAATGATGGTCATCTTGCCAATGATGACTGTGGGGTCAGCTTCATAATTGATGGTGGGTCTATAGGAGAAGGCTGCTCCGAGCCAATGGTTCCAAATGTCAGCTCTGGCAATGGCCCTGCATCTATTGGCGGCCTGGCGACGTGCCTGAGCCTGGTCAGGAGTCTCTGAGGCTCTGTCGTGGGTATGTCTCGGCTGGTCAACAGCTTGACGTGCCTGAGTCTGGTCAGGAGTCTCTGAGGCTCTGGCTTGGGTATGTCGCGGCTGGTCAACAGCGTGACATGACTGAGTCTGGTCAGGAGTCTCTGAGGCTTTGGCTTGGGTATGTCTCCCGTGCTCAGCAGCTTGACGGGCCTGAGTTTGGTCAGGAGTCTCTGATGCTCTAGCTTGGGTAAGTCTCGCCTGGTTAGCAGCTTGATGTGCCGGAGTCTGGTCAGGAGTCTCTGACGCTCTGGCTTGGGTACGTCTCACCTGGTTAGCAGCTTGACGTGCCTGAGTCTGGTCAGGAGTCTCAGAGGCTCTGGCTTGGGTATGTCGCGCCTGGTCAACAGCGTGACATGACTGAGTCTGGTCAGGAGTCTCTGAGGCTCTGGCTTGGCTATGTCTCCCCTGGTCAGCAGCTTGACGTGCCTGAGTTTGGTCAGGAGTCTCTGACGCTCTGGCTTGGGTAAGTCGCGCCTGGTTAGCAGATTGACGTGCCTGAGTCTGGTCAGGAGT